>NW_026623289.1:2776711-2859837 GCF_030028575.1 Malurus melanocephalus
CCAAACAAACTCAAAAGAGACAAACCAGAAAAATATTCACAACTTGTCTCTAAAAGCCAGGTACTTGTGGAACATTTATTGGTCTTTTTTTGTTAACAGGAACAGAGGCTAAGATGGCTCAAAGCGAATAAAAATAATATAATAATATATTCACCCATACCTTGGGAGAAGGAGCTGTTGCCCTTAACAAACTCTCCCACTTTCCCAAACCATCCCTCAGMGCMGCTGTCCTTTATTTTTTTTYGTTACATARGCAGTAAGGCAGAGGTAAGTTCGATAATTTCTTGATTAAAGGAGAGCATTCAGAAATCAAAAGGTGAGACATTGAGATAGATGTTGATACCTACAGCACTGGGTATCACAGATATGTTGTTCTCTGCCCATTAATAAAAAATATGTAGAACTAACATAAAATTGAAGCTGTATCACTGATTCTCTTTGCTCTTATGTCAGTGTTTATGCACAATGCTTGTTTTAAACTTCTTGCTTTGGAGACCTGTTGCAGGCTATTGATCCATAACTTTTTTTATCATCCCAGTTCTCTGTCACTTATGTGGTGACAAGGCTTTGGAGCAATTCACTACACTAACAGCACAGACATGAAAAACAAACATGCACATTTAATTATTTTCTGGAACAGAGAAGCTGAARATATCTATATTTTCTCCAGACTTTTATGTTTAAGGTAACAGTTTTGCCCTTTGGAGAAGGTAGCAGGACAATAGCAGCCTTCTATACTGGTCACTGGCACTACTAATGACAGGAAGGATACTGGGAGTTGAAATCTGTTTTTTCCATGCTGAGCAAACTTTTATTCAAAAATTCTCTTCCATCTACATATGAAGAAATGGAGGAGGAGGAGTGACCAACTGGTTCACCATGGCCAAAGAAAAGGGTGACAGTTTATAAATATGAATTACAATTTCCTCAAATTGGTTTAAAATAGAAAGCTTTGTTACTTAAAGTCTCATTCAGTCCTGGAGCAGACCAAGCTCAAAGGGTGAAGGGAGCTCAAAGGTGTACAGGAAGGTGTACAGGAGACTCAGGAATTTAACCACTGATTCCTAGCAGATATCTAAAATTGTAATTTGTTTTGAATCAAAGCTGCAARCTACCCAATGGAGTTATGCATGTTTCTGATTATCTCCAGATTAACCCTAATGTATTTTTAATCACATATTATGTTAAACTGCACAATACTGAATTATATGCTTGAAATGTATTGGTTTAAAAGAAGTATGTCAACTCCTGTGATTCATGTTTCATGGCTTGAAATTCAACTCTGTTCACCTGGTTTTACATTCATCTGGGTTTCGAAGTCTCCTTCAAACTTCACTACAACTGGCTGAAAAGTTGCTGCGTTTGATGAATAGTTGTCTTTGAGAAGGAGCWTCTTCTTCCTTTAAAATTTTCACATGTTATCTAGAATTAACACACTCCACAGCATCTGAACACCGTTTTTCCTCTTTGCATCACATTGCAATGACGGGATATGTGCAAACATTATCAGCAGTACAGCAACCTTCCTACATGCTAATCGCAATTAAAAGACATGTTAACAAGAACAAAAAAATCTGACTATAATGCCATGTATGTGCTTTAAGGCTTTTATTTAATTGAGCAGCTGTTAATGGATTTGGGAATAGCACAGCTGTGAGACAGCTGAGAAGAAGCTGCTAATTGCTCCTATAAATTGTTACATAACTGCAGTTAAACACACCTTTAGGCACTGTAGTTGGAAGTGATTSGTTTTGTTGTTTTGGTGGGGTTTTTTTCTTGTTTGATTGTTTTTCTTACAGGGAGCAGTCAGTGTCAGGCTGGCTATTTAGGAAAGGAGGGAGGAGACTCAGGAGGGTCATGCCCCAGGGTGGGAGCGATCCATGCCCTCATCAAAAGCTGGTAATGGGGCCAATCGGCAATTCATCACTGCAAGTGATGAACCAGGTCCAGGGGCCATCCACGGGCTCCAGGAGCAAAAGCAGACATGGCCAGACAGGGCTGGAGAATGGGCCCAAAGGGTGCTTTCAGCAGTTGGCTACCTACAGCAGGCAGTCCARGGATCAACTGTGGGCAGAGGTGGAGCCCAGCACGGCCACAGCCCAGCTCAGASCAGAACCAGCAGCACTGGGCTGACCCAAAATATCCCTGTGGACAGGAGGTGGGTGAGAGCCCCAGGTGAAGCTCCTCAGGGTGGTTAAGACTTATTAATGCYCTCAGGCCCCTGACAATTTTATGGTTTTCAAGACCCTTTGCCTGTTTGCCACTGCTGCTTTTGATTCTTGAAAACCTTGTCCTGYCCTTGAAATGTGACAGAAAAAGCAGAAGTGAAGAATTAAAAGCAGCTGTCCTATTTCAGGTGACACATGACATCTTTTCATTTCTCCCCATGACAGAGTCATGAAGGATACTTCTCTCTGCAGAGTTCTTTAAAGAATATTTATAGAAAAGTCAGAATCTGAGCCTTTAAATCTCTACTAGGTCTCTGTAGAGAAAGACATTGAACACCTTTTTAACATTTTAAAATAGATAAATAGAACAATTTATAGTTGTAGCATTTCAAGCAAGAGACCTTTAACCTGAAATTAATAACCCAAAGACCTCTAAGATTCTATAGAATCTGTCTTATAAGCAGGTAAAAATAGCAACACTGACTGAACAGGTGATGTATCAGTGTGAATTGCTCCTGCTGGCTGCAATCTCTAAAGCCTTTATCAGATATAGCAAAAGAATTCAGCCTGGACACTTGTTGCAGACTTTGTTGTAGGTTAAGGTTGAGAAATGAATAAATAAACCAGTATAGCCCTTAACTGCTGTTTATTAAAAAAAAAAAAAGCATTACTGAGTAATTTGCAAGTACTGTAGTTGCCAAAGAAATAATGCACAAGACAAGAAAGCTGCAATACAATTCCAGTGATAAGTTAGGTTTTATTTTACAAAAAAATAGCTGCCTTGAAAATAAATCAAAATAACATTCCTTGCTCTTTGATATTTTTTTTCTTTTTATTTTGGGGAATGAAAAAATCCTTAGCAACACAGATACATTACATTTCTTCATTATCACTCAGCACGATTTACAGCAAATATACCCACAAATACTGAGGCCAACCACAGGCAATAAATTTTACATATTGCTATGAAAAGTTGCAAGATGCTGCTCGGCTTTCAAGGGCCTAGATGGCAGTGTAGTTCTTAGTGTAATTAGTCAATTTGATCTTCTCTGGGAAGATAATATTAACTGAGAGGTTTTCCCCATTGTTGGACTTCAGAAAAAAGTTCTTTTTCTTGCGCAGGAGATGACTATATTTGGCATTAGCAAGCCACATTTCACATTTTGAAAAGAAAACAATCCCAGTGGTACCCAAGACAACAAGACAGGTAAGCAAGCCCAGAACAACAAAACATATCACCTGGCTTCTACTCAGTAAGGGATCTGCATTTTGGATTGTTTCTTTCACTGTTATTTTCAGGATTTCTTGTTGCTGATGCACTGATCTATGGTGAGCAGCTTTTGAGGGTGGCTTGTAATTCTGCACGTGCTTTGWCTGCGGATTCATCCCAGAGAGACTCATGTTTTTGCTGGGATGTTTGCAGGTCACGCCAACAAATTCTGGTTTGCAGATGCACTCGAACCCTCCCTGGGGATGTTCACTGCAGGTACCTCCATTCTCACACGGGCTGCTGGCACAGAACGTGACACGGCTGCTGCAGAGCTTTCCTGTGTAGCCATGGGGACAAGAGCAGCTGAAACCCACACCAACATCTGTGCATGTTCCTCCATTCTCACACGGGTTGGGCTCACAGTCGTCTCGATCGATCTCGCAGAAATTGCCAGCAAAACCAGAAGGGCACAGGCAGGAGGCGTGGGGTGCAAAGCCATTGTCATCAACGCAYGTTCCTCCATTCTGGCAGGGAGAACTAGGACAGACAACAAACACAGAGACACAACTGAAAGGAACTATTGGGAAACATTTTATATAATAAAAAGAGCTGGTTTTCTTTAGAAGAGCCAATTCCAAATGCAAATCCACTAAAGTTCAGTGAAGCCGAACCAAGAATGAGTTTGTTCAACAGCTTTGTCGATACAGATTATAATATCTTCTGCTGACCCTTCGGGCGGGATTAGCACACCAGTATAAAAATTCAACTCAAAGAGCTGTGAAGGGATTTTGAATTATTTCAAACATTTATTCAAATTAAGCTTCTCACTGTTTTTATATGCTTGGAGCTGTTTATCTGAGCAACTATTCAGACAAGAGAGAACAAAGACATGAGCAGCACAGCTGCTTCCTTTCTACCTGATTATTCCTAAAATAATCTATATATTGTATAGGCAAAACAAACACTGCCATAGCAGCTAGACATAAACAATCTAGCAGCTAGATTGTTTTTATTTTGGCTCTCTGGTGTTCCATGACACAAAAAAATTTAGAAACAGATACTTTTCTATAAATTGCTGTTCAGCCATAATTTTTGATAGATGTAATTACAATAAAAATATCAATGAGGGAATATCAGCCTGGGCAAAGACAGCTGTAATGTGAGGGCAGGACCACAGGAAACCAAGTATTTCTGCCAACTCTTCAAACACTTCCCAACTGGTTTTAAGTGATGTAAATTAATGGAGAGATCTTTTCTGTCTTTACAATTCAACTGTGCCTTACTGAGTGTAATGCCAGAAGATATGGCCACCCCTGACTGGCACAAAAGTGTCAATTCAGGRGATCTATGCAAAGTGGGCTGGGTCCCTTAATTATCCCTGCTGGCTGACAAGGGTCCCCGAGGTTTACAAACCCCACTTTCAWGGCAGTTCATCACCTATAAACACAGCTTTTAAAACTTACCTTGTAAAAAAAGAAAACTATTTGGCAAAGCTTAGGACCAGCCTCTTTGACAACAAAACTTTTCATTAATACCCATGTATCCTTGAAGACATACAGCACAATACCATCTGATACTTGAAAAGTCCAAGCTATTATTTAATTCCCCCATATCCAGGGCAAAGTCCGAGGGGTAATGACCATCATGACTTCAGAGGCAGATATTTCACAGACAGCAGCCAGTAGCTGCAGGCTGTTATGGAATTCCATGGTGGGACACAGGGATTTAAGAGATCTATTGATGCCTGACTGACATGATTGTGAAAGAGATAAAACTTTCTGACTTCAGATGGTCCCTGATCACTGCTCAGAATCAGGCTGGGCTGTTCACCATTGCTCTGGGACTACCTATTGCAGAGATTCCTCCAAGCACCTCTGGCTGGGGGCTGAAACACTTGTGGGCCACCCATCAGGAGAGACTGAACATTGTGGTAAAGGAATCACCTCTATTTTCTGCTGCTTCCTCATCAACTGCTTTGTTCTCTCGTAGTGTTCTTCACTGTTGGCTGAGAAAAAAAGCCACTAAAAGAGCATATTGGYTGTCTGGAAGCAGTATTAAGAAAGAAAAATTGGGCTTTGACATAACCACTGTTAGTAACTACTCAAGGTAAGGAATTTCAACACATTAACTAGCCTTTTTGCTTTTTAAGCAAAATATGGAAATTGGAGTTGTACAGTCCTTGAGTAGCTATGGCCTTCTCAGAGGATTTAGCACCCTCCCTTAGCTTTATGGGACCCATGGAAAATTGGTTTGGATATGAAAATGTGTAGAAGTTTGAACCCTGATGGCTGGGTTAAATCTCAGTACTTTCTAGGGAAATGGGAAGAAATTGCTGRAGAACATAAGTGTAAACTTTTTTCTGAACCTTTGAGAAATGTAAAATATTGAAATAAAAAACAGTTGAAGGGAAAAATGCAGAATTTTGAAAATTTTCTTTATTTATTACTGACAGAGTTTCATTTGTCAAATTTAAATAKGTTTGAATAAATAAATTTGTAATATTAATTTCCTTGAATAAATTCCGTTACTTTGCATTTTTGGCAATTTAACACAGCAAGGTGTAGTACGTGAAGTGGTAGTTGTAGAAAACGTCCATACTACTTTGCTTCCCAGATAATCTGGTTTCTTTTAGAAAGTAGCACTCTGCTTCAAAGTAAAACCTCAAAACATCACACAGAGGTCACCAATGCAGATACATGTAAACAGAGTAGAACAAACACTTTGATTTGTGAATTGTCTTGGTTCCATCTGTGAATMTTAATTAAGGAGACAGCAGTAACACTCAGTAATATCAAAACTTCAGCATTACCAGTGAGATAGAGAGGAAGTGAGGGGAAGTGAAATGTGAATGAAATGACACCTCTGATGAGGTCTCTTTCTAGGATGTGGGATGCRCTCTCTGGTGGACTCTGAATTATTAGCAGATATGGAGTGCTTATACTGACAACAGTTATCTTTTTGAAATAAATGCAGATTTGCAGAGACTGCTACTCATTTTCCTAAAGACAGCTTCCTAGAGAAAGAGTCTCTGTTTCAAGTATGTTGTTTTCTTGAAGAAAATAGTTTATAATTTCCAGACTAATTCATCAGTAATCAGATCAAAAACAGAGTATCAACACAAAAAAAAAATAGCTTCAGCAACTTAAATTCATAAGCGGTTTAAGGAAGTACATGGAACTAATCATGGACTATTTTGTTGATGCTGTATTTTTGGAACTCACCTGTTCTTTGGGATAACTAGTAAATATGTCCACACTGAATTACTGAAGTATTTGCTCTACAGGTGACAAGTAGAAAAGTAGAAAATTCACATCCCCCCTATTAGGCAAGTAGCTCGGATGTGATTTGTGGCTTTTCAAAGAAACTTAAATTTCCTCATTGTCAATGAAGAAAAATAGGCAAATCAGAATAGCTGTCTCAGAGACTGAAAGTAAACMCAGATAGAACTGTGAGTTTCCCCCAACTAAAAGCAATGGCAAAAAAAAATTCTGATGTTAAATTGTGAAAGAATGGCAATTCTTGCCAGAGTTAGAGAGAGGTGTTTATGTTCCTTACAGGAAGATTCAGGAGTTTTCAGGAAGATTCAGTCATAAGGTAGATCTGAATATTTGTAATTATCTGAGCAAAAAGAGAAYCAGAGGATATCAATATAGAGCTAGAGAGCAAGGAGGCAGTCTCCTAAATGAAAACTGTGATTTTTGGGTGATAGTTTTACCAAGTTTGTACCCACCAGAAAGGCATTCTGATCTTTATGGGATCAGAACTTTGACAAGCTAAAAGACAGCAGATGCTTCTAGATTTCGACAGAAATGCCAGTTCACATTTTCTCTAACATTGAAAGATCTTCCTTTTTCCAAGCAGTTCTACCACTGACTTTGCTGGAAGTTCCTTAGTCTGTGCCTGTTGCCTCTTGCCCTTCCTTTCACTGGGCACCTCTATGTGAAGTTTGTCTCTGTCATTTTTGCTTCCCCTCATCAGGCTCTCTTACACATGGAAAATTTCTCAGAGCTGTTCTTTTCCAGGCTAAATTACCCAGCTCTCAGTATCTGAGACTTATCCTATAAGTTTATAGGTGAGATGTTCCCATCCCTTAATTCTGTCCATGGCCCTTGGCTTTTTTTTTTTTTTTTGGTATTGGGTGGCTCAGAACTGGACCCAGCACTCCAGATGTGTCTCACCAAGAATGTTCAGAGGGGAAGGATGACCTCCTTCAACCTACTGAACTGATGTCCTTAATGTCCCATTTCTTTTAAGGAATAGAGAGCAATGATCTTCCTGTTCTGATGGAAGTGAGATTGTCTCCTTCAGTTAACTACAGACATCATTATATGTTGGTTAAGAAAAAGGACAGACTGCTGGACTAGGTGTTCTTGTGYAGACAGCTTGTGTGCTGACTACTGCTCTTGTTAGGTTTTGTAGAAAGTATCCCTCACTAGAGGTGAAACCACAAGATAGGAGCCACTTAAAGTTTGTTTACAAAAATCATGAGAAGGTATAAATTAACTACAATAAAATGTGCAAATTAGCATGTCTAGTACTCAAATTGTGTACYAAACTCAGATTGATAATCTGTAAGACTTTACACTATTTGTAAAGTTTGATARTAATATCAGCAACTATGAGAGGCATTGTGTATTTTGGCACAGAGATGCTTTCCCTTAGCAAAGAATTCTGAATGATAGAGGTACAGAATTTAAATTAATGTCAGAAATCAATATTTACCCATTAATAATACATGGTCCTTTCTTGAGATGGCAGTTTTTTCCTGTAAATCCCTGGGAACATAGACAAATATATCCTCCATCCCCAGTCTCTATGCATGTTGAGTTATTGGTGCAGGGCTTTGCAGAACATGGGTGAATATCTGTTAGAAAAAAAACCAACAGGGCTCGATTAATCTAATGAGAAAGAGTTGGTAAATGGTATACAATGCTTCAGATAATATAGCCTTGACAATCTTTCATCCTGCATTTTATAAATTCTTGTCTATTCCCCTTTTTCTTACAATGGAGTTCAGATTGTTCATTTATTGCAAGCAATTTCAGCTTATTTCTCTCTTTCTAGTTCCCGCTCACAAAATGTGTTTGAATTGCCCCATTCTATAAATAAGTAATAATAGAAATAAAATATTAGTATGGGAGAAAGACATCTACCGAGTCTAGCCATTCTTTCACAATCTTGGCTTCTCCATGAGCAGAATTCCAATAAAGCAATCAAGAACTGGGAATTCTCCCTGCTCCCTGCCCATATCATTATGTGCTTATGAATAAATGTTTCATAGAAACAGAGATCAGCAAGTTACAAAAAAATCTGTTAAAATTTAATCTTTTGGCTGGTCTACATTCAACCCTTACATAACTGTACAGGAAGACAGAGCTGTACGATGTCTGGATCCAAAGACACACATCTYGATTTCTTTGGAATTGCCCTGCTGAGCCACTTCCCACTCAAATGATTACTGAATTCTTAAAATAATTGAAACTAAATAAATAAACAAGTGTGTATTTTAGACAGCTAATGCAGCAGCTGCAGAGAACTGCTGACTGGAAGGTATCTGATGCCTCACACACACATTACACACTTTCTAGGAAGATGAAAAGGGATTTAAGGGCATTTATATTTTACTTCMCACAGCATAACATGAAATTTAGATGATAACATGAGTTACTGCAAAATTTTAACCACAGCAAAACAACAGCCTTAGCTTTCAAATACAATCTTCGCTGGATAAAAGGTTCTATTTCCTAATGTATTAGCTTGTTCTCATTGCAAGAAAACAACTTAGCACATGCTTTGAGTGTAAGCTTCAATTTTCACAAGGACAATCTTGAATGCTTTTTGGAGCACTATTGTTTGCCAGCTATTTCCACAGACTCTAAAGGCAGCTAATAAAGCATGTACTTTGATGGAGGAGAAAACATGAACTTTGATGCAGGAGCATGGAAACTCTGTGAAATATAAATATATGAATGGGTATGTGTATATATATATATACAAATGCTACTGTCAATAATTTATGCCAGGTATTTAATTTTAAAACACATCTTAAAAGGATGGTTCTTTTAAAATATATCAATAGTCTTAATTAGCCCATTTTCTCTATTTTTCTTTTTTACTTCTCAAAAGGCCAACAACCAAGTGGTAATTGAGATGAAAACTCAGAAACAGGATGCTACATTTACACATATATTATGAATGGCCTCAATCCCATTACCCATAAATTAATATACAGCTGCATCAGACTAAGTTGTCATGCTGCAGTCCACAAAGCAATCACTGAGTATTTTTATGAGGAAAACACACTCAGTTGTAGTTTACCAYAGCAGAGTTTTTAGCCCCTGTCTCATGCATTCATAGCACGGGTATAAGAGACTCCACCTGTACTGTCTGATGACAGTTCACCAAAATGTTCCCTTGGCAAAGAGTCAAGTGACAAATAGGACAATTTACCCCCAGTTCACACTGTCTGTTGGCTTTTTAGACAAACTGAGGCCAGGATTCCAGCAGGAGGTCACGGACCTGCTGACACGACTGTGTAGACACAGCAAGCAGTGACAAACTGACAGATCTGATCTAGCAAGGTGGGTCAAAGATTCTGACTGGGCAGTTATTTTTTTTCCTGGAAACAAATTGACTAAATTCATTTTCCCTTTGCTATGGTCAATATTAGAGGTKTTTCCTGTACTGTGCAGTGTACATMAGCAGCAGAGGGAAACTCTGTGCTGTGCAGCCTGATTCCAGGGGCTCACACACCACATTTCAAGGCCGTGTTTCCAACAAGATGAGAAGATGCCATGGCATCATGACTCAGTTGGACAGGCTCCAGTGCAAAGAGATTAACCAGAGGTTAACACCAGASCAACTCACAGATGTCTTTCTTCAAGTGCCTTGTCTGCCCATGTCACTGCAATAATAGTCCAAATGATTCTGCCCTGCGTGTTTGCAATGGAGCAAGCCCAACCTATAACCAGCATGTCTCTMAATTACTAAGGTCATTCTTGACCTGAACTGAGAACCAGGCTGCCCATATTAAAAACGGCAGCACAATCAGAGGTGTTAGCAAAACAGTTATTCTCTTGATCCCTTATGGCAAAACAGTGCATTTAGAGTAGGTAAAACCAGTGAGATGAAAGACTATCAACATAACACTGCTGCAGATGAAAAGACAGTTATGTCTTTTTGGCTAAGAATTCTTGGCAGCTCTTCAAGGGGATCAGGATTCATAATGGCAAAGAAGACTCTGAGATGACTCTGTGTTGAGAGAAATAACAGTTTCTGCATTGAAGCAGGGGATACCCTTTTGGGTATTATAGGACCATCTTAATGAATATGTTAAAATAATGCTTTTTCATAAAGATGTGGGTTCAACTTTCAATGCATCCTTTTGCACCCTAAATAGCAGTTGCAAGAGGGAAACACTGCAAGGCTCAGAATTGCAAAGATACATTAGTACTAAGAAATTCAGCTATGCAATTAAAGCTTTCAGTAGTACTGTGAGGATGCTACCTTTAAAAATGTCATCCTTTGCATTTACTGTTAAGCAACAGAACTGCGTTTCCTAAGGCGGCAGAGGAGAGATTTTTCTRTGCAGTTTTAGAAATCTGTGACTAGAGCAGAGAAGGATTCATTCCTCACTAACTGCAATGAGAATCCTAGATGTCTGTCTCAGGTACAAACACACATGAGATGTGTCCAGAACAGCATCTGAGAGTTTATAGTCACATCCACACCAGCTGTCACCACTGCTACCACAGCTCCTGCAAACATTCCAGGACTGACTTGGAGAAGCTTCACTTTGCTCATGTGAGCAGCCAGTGAGTACAGGAGGCAAAACCTGAGAAGGTAAATGAGTTCCTGAGAAACTTGCACCAAACTCCAAGTGTCACTGCAAGGAGGKGACCTACCTAAAACCTTCTGACTCTTTCAGTCATCTTGAAAATCTTATGCAGCTCCAACTGTCATCTATCACCACWTTGGCTATGCTTTGGAGGGCTCAGACATGCTCTATGAATTATAAGCCATATACCAACAAAAGCCTAAAAGGCATGAAGAGAAAATGAGGCTCTGGACACCTGTCCTCTTGCAGCTGCAGCTCTGTGGGCTGAACAGGCACATGCTCCTGGATGCTCATGTGGTTTCCATCCCCTCAGATCTCTCTGACTGAACATGTGCCTGTGTCAGCCAAAATAAACCATCTCAACAAAGGCCAATTCTTCAGCTTGCTTATGCTAAGCTGGCTCATTCTGACTGGCAGAGGGTGAGAGCTGTGCTTACCCCTCAGACCTGAGGGGGAAGTGGTAGCGTGTTCAGGCAGACCTTTTTCTCAGTTATGGTAATGTTACTTTACTGAACATCACCGGGTTAAGTAAAGGAAAAAGTAAGCACAATGTTTTCATTTCAAGAAGTACTAAGAAAATAGCATATATACATATATATAATCTGCTACATAAATATTTAAAATTGCTTGATATATGCAAGACAACTTGTATTTTGTTTAGAAAGGCATGTATGACAGCAAGGGAGCAGCTATTTGTTGTCCTTGTCCATGAAAATCAATGTTTAAAATAGAATGAATTTACACTTTACTCACACATACACCCAATTATAAAAAATACTGCATTGCTTCTGCCCAAATTATTATAGAAGTTCGAGGTTCATGTGCCACTACCCAGAATCTCCTCATTATCTGGAGCCAACATTCAATATTTTAAAATTAGCTCTCCAGAAGGACTTTGCATGTCTCCAGCACCAGATGGGGCTGCTTCCCCTCACTTGCTCCGGGAGAGAAAAGGATGTGCAAACCTATGTCACAGAGGCTGCCAACCCARCCCTCCTCACAGATGCACTGCCAGGGCTTGGCACAGCTGCCGTGCAAACACCCAGGGAAAGGAACACACTGATTACAAAGCGCACCCTGCCAGCCAGGTTGGCATCTGAAAGAGATAAAAGACGAGACAGAAACATAGTTTATTTTTAATAAATGTAATTACAAAGATTCCCCCCTTTTTCTGAGACACAATAAATAAACATTTGTGTACCAAATTGTACTATTAGAACAAAAGGATGCCAGCAATGCTTCTGGGATACTAGAAGCAGTTTACATGAAGAAAACCATTTCATTCATTGAAAAAAAATCTCATCAATATAAATACCTCATACTGGAAAAAGTAAATTAAGCAGGTATCTAGGCATCCATGCTCTATGATTCCWATTATTGTATTCTAATAGAGTGCTTTTGCTTCATTACAGTTCCATACTTTCAGAGGTCAAACCATTTCAGTTTCCATATGTTTTACTAGGACTATGAATTACTGAAACTCCTGTGCTAACCCCTGTCTGACAGATCTTTTTACCTGCATTCACTGGGAAATTCACAGAATCCATTCTCTGGATGGCAGCCAGCTTTACAGTTCAC
The DNA here is from genome assembly GCF_030028575.1 of Malurus melanocephalus. Lineage (NCBI taxonomy): Eukaryota > Metazoa > Chordata > Aves > Passeriformes > Maluridae > Malurus > Malurus melanocephalus. Next base: position 2,789,505 of record NW_026623289.1, read on the forward strand.
GCCTGGAAGAAGAGGTTTATAACATCAAACTGAAAAATCAAACAAAAAGACCCACAAGATGTCCTATMCACATTACCGATGTTTCAAAAGAGCCCAGACTACAATATACTCAGTTTCATTTTTCTTCAAACACATTTTTGCAGCATAAAATTTTACATTACCTTAATCTGGAACATGTTATAAAATGTTCCTATAGGGCAAGTGAAATGACATAAAGAATTAATCACAAAAGAATACAAAGTCACTTTAGCACATGGAAAGTGTATGAGATATCCCTACACACAGTTTTAAAAGCGTAATGTCAGAGCAGATTCAGGGATGTCGCTTCACTACATGCCACTCCGAAGGCATTGTTTCAGAACTACTTGAAACGCAAAATTACTTTTAGTCAGAAAAGAAAGTCCATTTAATACAATTTACAATAAAAGCRTTGCGTTCATTTCAAACCTACATCGGGTGAAAATTATCATTCTCATTAAATCATGCATAAATAACGACAAATAAGGGAAAGAGATCTCARTCGCGGATTTTGTCGTGTTTGTTTCAATATTTGCATAGAGCAATGCTCCTCTGAAACATCACCGCTAGCCACTGATACCCTACGCCAGTGGCAGGAGAAATGCACTCCGTGCGCTGCCAAGGAAAAGCCTCCCGGAGACACTCAGCATCTCCGGCTGCAGCCAGGGCTGGGGAAGCCTTTGCCATCGAGGGACTCCAGGAGGGCTCCCGTCACCGCCACTGCCCGCCCGGCCCCGCAAACTCCCGAAACTTTCCCAAGTCGCCTCCCCTCCCGCGGCGGAGGAGCAGCAGCGCTCGCCCCGCTCGCCGGCCTTACCTGGGGCTGCGGGGAGCACCAGGGGCAGCAGGCAGCAGCAGCCGAGGATGCCGGCGGCGAGCAGCCCCATGGCCGGGCCGGGGCCGCTCCGCTCCCCGCCGGGAGCTCGGCGGACGCGGGGCCGGGCAGGCGGCACCCCCCGCCCGCAGCGCCGCCGGGCTCCGGCGCGACGGGGCGGGAGGAAGGAGGGACGGACGGAGGGCGGGGAGGGCTGGGAGGGCTGCCCGCCTCCCCCCGCGGACGAGGAGCTGCCCACGGGGCCGGGCAGACCCCGGCCAGCAGCGCCGCTCCGAGCGCGGAGCGCCTCCCGCACCTCCCGCACCTCCCGCACCTCCGGCAGCGCGGCTCCTGCCGCGGGCGAGGGGAGGAATCCTGGAAGGGCGCGGGAGAAGGGAGGTGTGGGGCGAGGGGGAGTGTTAAGCACGCCTCTGATCTCTTTAAAACTTATTCTGGCGGTCCGCAAAGAGCTAACTTGGGGATTGTCTTCAGAAATCTAAAGGATTCTCAGTCATTCCCATCAGAGCACCAATTCTTTCAGGAAAGACCCAACGAAGGCAAGGAAAACAAAATACTGTTACATTTCTGAGGCTTGAGAATTCAAAAAAGACCCCATCAAAACGCCCCAAACGATACCTTCAGCACTCACGGAACAGATCAAGAAAAAGCATTACTTTTACAACAAGGCAATTTAAGTTGTGCATTTTATTCTGTGACTGTACATTTCTTTTTTATATCTCTTTATTCTTCCTTTGTGCTGTCCCTTAAGGAAACAGACTGGCTATTTCTTATTCCTTGTCTTCCTTCTTGTTCATGGTTTTCATCTTTTAAAGAAGTTCTGCCTGTTTTTTAGGACTCCTGAGGGACCTGTTTTTTGCCTGCTGATGCAGGGCTTTCTTCCACCAGACCTCATTTACGAATTTATCTGCTTTTATGTGAAGCAACTAGAGATCCTTATACTATGGTGGGAAAACTCTACAGCTATCTGCTTTTCCTCTAGAATTCCAATGGGTTCATTTGAGATCACCTGCCTGAAAATGCACAGACTGGAAAGCACACATTAGCTTCAGATAGTCCATGCAGTGGTATTTCTTTGAAAAGGTGATTTTGCCTCCCAGCTTTTGCCACAGCTCACCAGACCAAGCCTGGCTGGGCTGTTGTCAATGACATCCGAGAAAATGTGGAGTGGTAATGATGACTGCTTCATCCTTTCCTCKGCTCTTCCATGAGCCTGTGCTTTTGTAGGGTAAATATTAGCAGCTCCTTGTGGGTTTGTTCACTTTGTTTTTCTTCTTAGTGATTTGATCACACTCAGGTTGTGATAGGCCCAAGTTTGTGCATTCTTCCCTTAGGTGCGAAGTTCTCTGCTTGCTGGTGTAGAAGCCCTGCTGTATAAGACCTTTCTTGCATTTTTGGACCAAGAGATAACCTGGGTAGTTAAAAGGGTTCCAAGCGATTCCAGTGATGTTCAGTGATTACGGCTAGTAAAGAAAGATTTTAATCTTTCTGCTTTCTACCCTAGAAATTTCTCCCTGTGTTCCTTTTTCTTCAGGCCTTAAGAGTGAAGAATCTGTAGAATTCGTAGGCTTTATCAGTACACTCATCAATGTCAAATTATCTGCTTTAATTTGCATTGTAAATAAGTACTCTGACATATGATGACACATTTCTTTTATTTTCTGAGATAACTACTGAATACCTGCAGTATTGTTCAAAACTCACATCTTACAAAAAATCATTAGGAGAATCTTGTTCTCACAATGCCATGTACAATGTTATAATGGCCATTGAAAACTTCAATTTTTGTACTCTCCTTGCTTTTCAGGCTGTTTTAAAAATAGATGYACTGTTAAGCAAAAATCACCTACTTTTTAGAACAACTCTACTTCTTACTCTTCTGTGTCTCAGGGGTGCCTGTTGGATTGCAGAAMGTAGGAAAAATCTCAATTTTCCCATCTCTTCTACTTTCTTCAACTGTCATCCAAAACTGCTAATTTTMTTTCTAAGAGGTTGTAATCCTTTTCTTTTAGAGTGTCTGTTGGAACAGAATCTGCCCAGATAACAATCCAAAAATAACTTCAAAACAGAAACCCAGCATTCTSTAAATCCAGAGAAATTAGAGAGGATTAAGAATGTGTTCAAGGTCTGAGATATTGGAAAAGGCAGACTGAGATGGAGAATTTAGCTTGGAAAGAACTTCCTTTATACATTGAGCATAGAAACAGAATTCTTCATCCTTCTGGTCAGCATGTATGTGCAAGCAATTTTGAAAAGTCAGAAGATGCAGAAGCAACAATAAATCCTTGAAGTTCTGTTCTGACTTGGAATTCTTGTACTCCCAAGGGCCTGTTTGCCTACTACTATAACACCTTTGGACAGGAGAGAAGGTCAATACAAATTTTATTTCATTCCTGCAAGAAACTGGAGATGGAGGGTCTGCGTCAGTGACAAGAAACACAAAACAATTAATTGGTATTACATCTCCTGAAGGTCCCTACAAACTCTGGTAGCTGACAGCTGAGGCTGTCATCAGTGCCACAAAGAAACCATGAACCCTATGAGACCTCACATGAGGGGGCAAAATAACTGTGATTAATTTGGACTACCCTTATACATATTGCAAGGGAGAAAGGGAAAAATACCAACTACAGGGCAGTGCCATCCACCTGGCCCTTGGTGAATTACTGTATCAGAAACTCTGTCACTGGAGATGTTTATCCTTTATGCCTTGAAGTGATCTCATCAGCCATGAATATACCCAGGCATACAGTTTTTGGCTCTGTTACCTAGTTTTACAAGTTTGTACTCAATGACTAGTGCTGTCCATTAGAAGAAAACTCATCAGATGCAGCTGGAGCTCTAAGAAACTATTTTTCACTCTTTCTGCCAGGCTGTCCCATCCTCATGTGTGCTGGGACYAGATGGGCTGAATCAGCCCACAGAATTGCTGGGTTTGAGCAGAACACCCTCTCTTTCCTTTCCCTCTAACCCTTGCTGGCGTTTGTCCTCCCATGCCAGCTTGATCTCTGCCACATCTGGCTCCTCAGTGAGCTGACTCAGTGCACTGTGCTGGCTGGTGACTGACAAGAAAAATATGAAATTATTTCTGCTGTCACCATATTCTTTACAAAAACATGTTTCTGCCCTCACAGAAGACAACAGGTGAATGCCTGCTGACATCARTGGGGAAACAGGCACCTCATCCAGCTCTGCCTGCATCAGAAAATCAGAAAGTTTTTCTTCACAGAACAGATTTCACCACACACAGAAGTTGCAGCTATCACCAGTGAGCTAGAGATTGCCAAAATATATTTTTTTTAGCATGGTGAATTTTCCCCATTGGAACAGTAGCCAAAATGTGTAGACCTAAAATATACAGCAATAATTTACAGGAGTCAAAGCCAAACTCATTCCCTTGCCTAGAACTGAAAATTCTCACAGCCTCCCTCTCTCACKATTGTGAAAGCAGTAGCTCAGCGCTATCTATCACCCAATTACTGCAGCACAGAGGATTCTGCCAGCTGTTTTGGAGAGTACATTACATAAAATCTTGGCTGCTGTGAAGGCTGAGGCAAAACTTTCATCACTACAACGACTCTCCACTGTCTGCAGCAGACTTGATCAAAAAATAGATTTCCCCCTTTCTCTATGTTAGGAATGTCCGAGATTTGCCACCCCTAAGATCATAGTCTAGCCCTTCTTTGATATTGTAAGGAAACAGACCTAGATTTAGAAATTTGAAATATTCAGTAAGATTCTATATTCAAAGTCTTTACTCTGTTAGATGCATGAACTTAGCAACTAAAATGCAGGGTCATTAAATACTACATAAAAAGCAAAGCAAGAAAACAGTAAAAAACTTTATTCTTCTAGTAGTTTTTCTGTCCTGCTGTTCACAGCACAAAAGATGCGAAACTGGAGGAGAATAGGGATAAAAGAAAATATATTCAGAAAATATGTATCTGTCACAAATGCAAACAGAAATGAAATCTTATCCAAAGCTGTTACAAAAAAGAGTACGTGTGTATTTAAAGAAATCTAAGTTAAGGCGTTTTTCAAAGATCTGGAGGAGTATCACTGCCATTTTATATAGTAGTAGTGGGCTGCCTATACATTGAAGTATAGAATAATATGGACAGGTTTATTGAACGACAGTGTGAGAATTGAAAAGATTTTTTTATATAAAAAGAGATAAATTATAAAAGATAGATCCATCATGATGTGTGAAAACAGGAAAGACAGAAATGGAAAAACTTTTAGTAGGCAGAAATAATGGCCAGTGCTGTACTTGGGAGAAAGATTAATTTAGCCTGAGTATGCAGATATTTTCTTTTAACACGGAGGTTGATCAGAGAGGTTGATCAGATAATTCGTCACCACAGTAGAGGCAAAATGATCAATTAGGTGTCTTTTAGGAAACATAAAGTATACTTATGAGGAGACTAATATAAAACCATCTTTGCTTGAACAAGTGTTTGGATTAGATTGTCCAAGTTGTCTCTTTCAATGCCACCATTTATTGTCCTGCAATATCTTTTGGTAAGGCAAACATTCCCTTGCAAACCRATGTTAAAAATACCTGAATCCTAGGGATTTTTAAAAGGTACTTGATAGCCTGACACATGTCAGTAGTAATTAGGAAGTTTTTAATCATTGCATGTCCAATATGTCCAACATGCTGTACCAGCTTGGACATGCAGATAATGTTCACTTTCTAAATCACATCACCTTGTTATGTTTKATTTTCCTGCAGCATGAAAGATTCGGTGCAGTGAGTATAAGTGTTGATTCTTAACAGTCAGCCAGTAAGCAGAACACTTCTTTTTTTGCTTTGTTAGTGGTATTGCATCTTCAAATACATTTTTAAGTATTTGCCTGAGGCTAGAAAAATAATTTTACTTCCTACATAAAATGTAACTAGATCTGAGACTACATTTCTGGACAGGGGCTGACYGTGTGTACACTTGGGAGAAAGCAAGGGAGGGAAAAACAATCTCTCTATTAAGGCATAATGTTCTTATGGTTTTCTGAATTGACAGAATAAGTTATTGTGTCTTCTGGCTGAAAGGGATATGGATAAAGAAAAAAGGACAATTCACTGTGAGACAGACATATATCAAAATGAATAGCTCAGTGTTACCTACATGGAGTTTTAAATGATAGAGAGCCATCAAGAATCAAATGTTTGAGAGAGGGAGAAGTTAAACATTGAACCACTGTTCAAATCTTTTGGAAAATTGTCCACATTTGAATAATCCAGAAAGAKAAAGCATTGCCTTATATTTCTGAGTCTGTGTAAGTCCTATTTAAGTTTAATTTTCATGATCTCTCTCTCTAAGATAGCTATAAGTGGAGAGTGAACAGGAAAACAAGCAGATCAGGATAAGTATATAAGAGAAAAATACATTAATGAGGAAATATCTTATAGAATTATCATTTATCAGTACAAAATAGAGGTATTCTGACAATGTACAACTTTTACTCTCTTAAAACTCCAGTGTGTTCTGATACTAACAGTTTCAACCTGAACTCTAATACTTAGAGGAGCCTGCTGTTTTTAAAGCTTTGAACTGGSCCTGATGGAGGCTTTAGGTGGCAAAAAATAAATGAAAAACAATCCACATCCCTTTCTATACTCATTACTGCTGTCAGAACTCTAGTTGCTATTCAGTCTTTGATTTAGTCTTGATCTCAGCTGGATTTTTTGCAAACTACAGAAGCAAGCTGTTATTTTCAGTCTTAGAGCTTTCTCTCCATTTTAAAAGAAAGAYGATGCATTTACTTTCACTATATCCAAGCTCTAACAGATCCATTGTTGTTATTTATACACACTCACATATGGGTATGTTCTGCAGATTCTGGCACAAGCCAAAAAYGTTTCCGGTGGTTTTGATTTGTTTTTCTTCTGACAAAGAGACCAGATCATTCTTCTACCCTGTGTTGTTTGTTTGGTTGGTTTTTATTCTGCTTTTCCCAAAATATATTTATATTCTCAAATTTCTGGGCTTTTAAAATATACCTCTATTAATTCTAGAAATCAGGAGAGTTTAGCTCCATCCTAGTCCCATTTCTTGGTTTTGTTTTTAGTTCTCCTCTCTTACATTATAAACATCCCTATGCTGTACAATTCTTTCCTTTTCCATACTGCTYCTAATTAGTTTTTCTGCTGCTACTTTCCAAAATGTGGTGTCTTATTATTGTGGTTTTCATTGCTCTGTCTAATGATATCGTTAAGCTATAAAATGGAACCTAAACTAAGTTCTATTTGCATTATTATGGTTACCTTGCCTTTTGTCTAGGTCTATTTAACCTTTAATTTGTTACGAGATATTGTATAACCATCAGTCGAAAATGATCAGTTTTGATGAAATTTCTTCTGTTCTCTATCAATGCATTTTTTCCTCCTGGGTAAGGGACACATGAAGAAACTGCCTCAAGAGTATCGTTCTACTTGTAAATGTGAGGATAAGGTTTTATAACAATTGGTGCCATAAAAATAATTATTTGAGAATTAAAAAGAGCCCAAACCAGAAGGAGTATCTGATGGGAATAATAAAGCAGAATATGCCAGAAGCAGCCCTTTTTGCTCTAGCCAGAAGCTCTTTTCCTCAGTCTAGCATCAAAGCCAAGAAAAAATAGGSACTGGCAAATTGTCAACCCTTTATACACAAGCAATATCAAGAAAGTAATTTTCACAAAGATATACAACCTGTTTCCTTTGGTTTCGTTCATGTCTCAGCACTCACTTCCCAGGAAAGTTTTCTTCCTTCTAGCCTTATCTTGAAAGGATTTGCAAGTGAGGGACAAATATTTATTAATGATGCCACAATAATATGTTTTAAATTGTTAGTGCTGGTAAACACTTGCAGCCAGGAAGCCTGAAATTTTTTGCAAAACAAGAAGTATGACTTTTTGCCCTGTAATTCCAGTGTCAGTTCTGAGATAATCTATAATTTTGAGAATGAAATTTTCAATGAAAGATTTTCATTGAAACAAATTAATTACTTCAGTAAGTTTATCCAGTAGTTAGTACATATTAATGTTGAATGCTTGGTGATAGGAATTATTTTATAAAACATGGTTTGAGATTAAAGGTATAAATTAATTAAGCAAGAATAAAATTGTTGTTGTTGTGCCTGAAACACCCCCATTCCTTAATGGTGAAGATKAACTGAGGTGGCTAAAGCAAGGCTGAATTAACTTTGGTTTGTTTTTCCCAAATCAGATTTAACTGATACGATTTTTGCAAACAATATAAAGAAAAATAACTTGATAAGCAAGAATGCTGAGATCCTGCTTTTGGACTGGTTTCTTGTTGGTTCCATTTCACAGAGGCAGAGAGGAATAAAGTAACGTTCAAACTCACACTTGTGGCTAAATCAGGTATGCATGGTTAGGTCACCTGCATCTCTCTTTCTTCTTATTATTACATTGCCACTTTTGGAGTGAACCACAGCCTGGGAAAGGGGAAGAAAGAAATTAGGCAACAAAAGAAAAGGAGCTATTCAGTACAGGCCATGTTAAAAATTGGAACTAAATACAGAATTCCCTTGCATTTGGAATTTCCAGTGATGGCTATTGGCAAGGGAAATGCTGGTTCTTTGTGTCAGAAGTGGGCACACTTTCAGTTTCCTGAACTAATATGAACTGTGGATCTTCTGCTGAAACATCCATGTGCTTATGTTCTTGGAACAGAGATATTTTTACGTTTGTCTTTTGTAATCTTTATTGCTGCTAGCATGAACTATGGTATCTATATATTTCTCACTCTTGCAGGTCTTCCACAAACTAATTAAGTGTTTCATCTGCATATTGCTTGTGAATTTGAATGCATGCACAAGTATGATATTTCACTTCCAAGTGCAATAATCCTTAGGCATTTTGCTCAAATGTGTAATTTTCCCATTATTCCCTTCCCATCTTCAGTGTCATAAATCTTTTGAATCCTGTTCTCTTGCATAATGCAGTAGCATTGAATCACTGTTTTCTGATTGAGTAATGTTCACCATTACTATCATGTAGATTTTGCTCTAGACTCCCTGTTATACCTTATGAAATTAAATTTTTAGATAGTGATAAAACAGTGGGCACAACAGGGCTGTGGGAACTGGAAACAGAACAAGGAATCTATAATATATTACATGATTGCTGGCTTGCATTTTGCTTACTATAGGTAAAAGCCTCCAGTGACAAGGAAGGGAATAAATAGCTCTGGCTTTAACTGCTGGTGCAGAAAGTAGTGTAAAGCAGGTCTGGTATGAAAGACAAAACAATGCTTTCAATTATGTTTTTATAAATGCAGAAAACTACTGATTTTCTTTCTGATATGAGCACTGTATTTGATTACTTTTTCATCTGCTTGTGTCTTTCTTGGGTGTTTGTGTCTTATTTCTATAGCTGTGTCTCTGAATTTATAAATTCCTTAGTTCAAGGCCTGTCTTTTTACACTGGATTTCTAAAATACCAGTGTCTGTGATGGGCTCCWGGTAATTTTGACAGTACCAAGATGATGTAACATTTGTCTTCATGAAAGACCTTACTACTGCCATCAGGACTGTAATCTGACTTCACAGTAGATTACATGATAGAGAGGTACCTTTAACTCAGAAAAAATGTGAAAGAACACAACAATGAAAGCAGGACAACAAACTAGAACACAACCAAAACAAAGTAACATGACCACATGATCCAGGAAAGTTTTCATCCATGGGTCTGAGGGATGGGGCTTTCTTATTGCTTCAACACTTGTTTGTCTGTTGCAGAAATAAGAACTTGTACAAAATCTGTGCAATGTTTTATTATTATATTGCTTTTGAGGCTGTATAGCCAAGGCCTCAACAGATGGGAAATGATGCAAGAATTAAGATTCACAAGCAAACTTAATTTGGCTTTATGTSATTATGCTTTCTAATTCCATCTGCAATCTCATCCTTACATACCGTGTTTTCTTCATGGCACATCTGCCTGATTGAGTGCTCACTTTTTAAATRGCTTTTCAGAATTTTGTTTACTCATGTGGCTCCTATGCCTTACCTCTTGCATTTTTCAAAACCTGTTCTAAACAGTKGTTGAAATTTCTCTGAGACTTCTCAAGCTGTTTGTATTAGTATCCAACARCTACAAAAATAGAAATGAACATATTTTCAGAGCATCTCTGTAACATAAGGTGATACTAGCACATCCATTTTATATCTGGAGGACTGAGAAACAAAAGAAATATCAAAAGTCCAGTTTCTGCTTGTTCTGAGTTGCCAATGGAAGATTTTTTTTTGGTGCATTTGACACATTAGACATTAAAAGTGCAGCTCTCAAAGACATGAAAGGTGACAGTGAAAGCACAACACCTTATCAATGCAGGCTAAAATGAGAGACCCAGACAATGAGTAGATGCAATTGCCACACATGAATAGTCTGACTCCAGCCACTTGCCTGGCATTGTAGGCAATATCATGGAGAGGAGCAGGGCAGAGCATAAATCTGCAGAAGCTTTAAAGCAGAGGTCAGTCCTTCTCCTCCTTCTTCCCTGTGTACAAAGCTTCTGACCTGTGAGCCTGTGGGTTAAGAACCTTTCAGAGCACAGCCATGGCTCATTTTCACAAATTACTGTTCCATTAAACCGAGCCCTGATTCCTCTTGCAATAAAAATGCATGACCTCTATGTAAACCTTCCACTACAGAAGGCCATACAAGCAGTTTGAAACAAGATTGCAGAGAGATGTGTAAAAAGTGCATTGCAAATGTTTCATCAACTTCATGATGCTTTAAAAGTAGCTTGCAGGTAATATTCTGCCTTTTTCTGATTTTGGTTTGATTTTTTTTTTTTTTGATGGCTTGTTTGTTTTTAAAACAGAAACAGGAGCAGAATATCCCATGATGTGATATCAGCCTGGTGTTGGCAACAACTTTGCAGAACTCTGCAGCCTGAAGGTGGTGAAGTAACTCCTGGTCACGGCAAATCATAGTTCTTGATGAAGCAATAAGAGCCTTTACTGAGAAGTTTTCACATATTTACTAAGAGCATGTGAATGGTGAGACAGGAATTTTAAATTCCATTCCAGGCATAGTTCTTGCTGTTTCTCCGGGATAGGGTTTTGAGCAACTTTGTCTAGTGAAGGGTGTCCCTGCCTGGGGGTTGGAACTGGATGACCTTTAAGGTCTCTCCCAACCCTGTACCGTTTTATGATTCTATGATTCTGCTCATCATCTTAAACTCATCTTCTTGTGTACTGGTCTTGGTTTTCCTCTTGATCCAGCTACCATCTCCAGAGTCTGCTTACCTTTTTTCAGGCTACCTCACTCTCATCCTCTCCYTGGGGAACACTGCACTTCAGTCTCTGGCCTGCAACATGCACAGCACAAAACCACACCAGTTGGGTTCTTATCTGGCAAACATCAACAATTTTTTTGTTGAGATGTGCAAATGACAATTGTTTTGGGTGGTTTTATCTTATTTGGAAAAGAACAGATATCCATAAGTAAAAATGAAACATGCTCTGAAGAAACTTGCAATATGTCTTGATAAACTGCATATCCCTACTCTGTACTGTGGGGATAGGGCAAACTCTGGGAAATCTGTTTAAATTTTTTAATAATTACCATAATTTTGGCCCATGTCCATATCAACCCTATCCTGAATCTTGGAAACATTTTATGACTTTTGGCTGACATTAATTACATAAACTTCAAGAAAGTAATTTCTTCATCCAGATGTCTGGCACACACAATTCCAGCTGGAATAGCTGTAAACTTGATTAAGTTCTCATCTGTCTGAAAGCAAAGCCCTATGAGAGAAAGTATCTTGTAGCATGAAAGATGGGTGATTCTGAAACTGTCTTATCAGAAGATATGGAGAGTGGCAGGGAGGGTGTGGGCCTGTAGGACTGCAGGAGGAGGAGATGAARGGTTGGCAAAGTGTTATTACAGAATACAGAGAAGACTGAGAATGAGAAGAACTATGAGGAAGGAGAACAAGAACAAGACTGGAGCAGTGAGGGAAGCACAGGACAGATGTGGAAGAAAGCAGTGTTTAACAGACACACCACAATCCTTGCAGAACTCCCTCATTCGCTTGTCCCACTGAATCACCACATTGCCCAGGTATTCCATCCTGAGACTTGGCTCAGCCATCCCCACTTCATTGTCACTGTTCCAGCAGTGTGTTTCTTGCTATTATCCAGTGATACACAGGAGCACAGGATGTTATTGGTGGGAGTTGCTTTTGCTCCTGAGCTCTCGTCTTTACCCACTGAGCCCATGRACCTGTGCATGTGCATGTCCCTGAGCAGGGACACAGCCCCAGTGCTTCCCCAGGGGTTCCGTGCCCAAGACCAGACTGGGAAGGGAGCTTGGCTCGGGCTCACAGCAGCTCCAAAACACATTCCTGCTCGTGCTGTGATTTCTCTCACACACCATGCAACAATGGAAGCGAGCAGGAGTGGGAWGACCCATTTGTTTGGTTGCCATGACAATGTGTTACCCAGCAAAGAACGCTGCTCTGAGCAGCCTTGCTGCTTGGCTGCTGTGGGACGATGATATTCTAAAAAAATAACATGAGGGGGTCGGCCATTATCATTTCACGGCACAGCATTGACCTCTGTAAGATGAGAGGTGCAGCTCATCTGAACTGACAGAGGTCTCAGGCTCAGAATATAGCATTTGTTTGAAAAGGAGATTATATTATTTTTTGTTTTCTGAGGACGGATTCGATGAACGAGATGGGGGATTTATTTATTTATTTGAAATTTTTGGAGGGGTCCTTTAATTTCTAATGCTGCATATACAATACGTAAGGAAACCAACATTGACTTAAAGATGTAGGGACAGAACTGCATTCACATTGCAACAGAAAAAAGAATACTTTCTCTGGAGTGGAAGCTGCTGAAATCTGTAAATGGGTATGCACTGGAAGCATGCAWAGATCTGCCTGAGGTCTGATTGAGCGTGGTGGATAAAGACTGTTCAGTATTTGACACAGATGAGATAGGCAGCTCTTGCTCTCCCAGCCATGAGCAACTACCTCAGCTGGTGCAGAAAGGAAAAATACTTCACTGCCAGCTKATTCTCACCTGGAGATAGTTTTCTTTAAAAAAATGGTTTCTCRAATACAGATCACCCAAGATACATGCTTGAAGGGTTTACTGAGACTGAGGCATTTTCCATATACCTCACTTAATGTTGCAGCTTGCCACCAGACAAAGATGACTTTTATCTTTARTTTTGTACTTTGTTACAGAAGTGCTTATGATATTATTAGTAATACTACTACTATGCTTATCATTAAGGATGAGAACAATACTTTGTATTGCTGTAGAACTCGGGTATTTAAAGCAAGACTCCTTTACCTGGCTCTACCCACTTGCCTGCTTTTATTTAAACTTCTACACTAATTCTTTTCAAAATATGTCAGTGAGCAAGTATATAACATATCTCTCTAGATCAGATGTAATTTATTTCTATCCTTCAGGAGATTTGGGAATATCCATCCATTCCTGTCAGAGGGAGGGATGTGCTTTGCAAATCTCTATTCCCTTGACAAGAGCAGCTCTTAGCAACAGGCGATTTCCCTGCGTAACTCTCCTGGATCTCCCCTCCCTCTGTTTATTTGCTGTTAACAAGTTTGGCTCTCCTTGGAATTTYAGTTCAAATTGTCTCAAAAACAGTGTCAAAGCAAAGTGTTTCACACTCATGCATGCAAAAGAGGAAACTGAAAACTTGCTTTTGGGTTTCATCTAGACTATATCAACATTTTTACTCCATGGTTTGACTTGATGTGAGGTGGTACCAAATCAGGGTCCTGGTCTCACCCTCTCATGGCTATTGCAAAAAATATATATAATCAATAATGGTCTTGGCACAAAAAAGAGAAATTTGATGAGGAAACCCCTCATGTTTCAAATGGACAAGATCAGATCTCCAAAAAAGGAAAATAACAGAAGAGGAAGCAAGCAGATTAATAGGAGGGGAAATTAGATGGAATTAAATTAAATAGCACACAAGYTTGTTCATTTGAGTACTCAGATTTTAAAAGTCAGGAGCTCATCCAGGGACATAACTGAGGAGAAGGACCAGACCACACTGTAACAGTGGATCTATCACTGATTGCTGTTGCCAACACACAGTTGCTGAGAAAAGCAGTCCATGAATGGACCATRCAAAATCTTCTTAATTTGAAGTGTCCCCACAACAAAATCACTCATTTGCATRTGGAGACCCAGAGAGGTGATGGATGTGTGGTTCAGAGGGAAGGAAATGGCGAGACCTGGGGAATAACCAGAGTGACCAGAAGAGACTCAACCCAGACTGAGAGCAGCTGCTGGCTATAAATGTATCATTGAGCACAGAATAGAATTACCTGTACACAGGATAAAGCTACCACCTAATCAGATTGGTTGAACTGGCTGTTAATTAAATGTGGCTGGAAATTTGAATAATGTTTACAAAAGCATGTTCAAAAACCTTTTAGAAGGAATATCAAGGGCAAATAAAACCCCATAGCAAGAAGGGGATAAAACCACTGTTTTGAAATTTTAACTGTTTGGSTCATCCTTACCATATGATTTGTCTTACAGGTAGAATACTTTCTCCTGTTAGTCTTGTAAAGGGAAGAATGATTAAACTTCTAGTGCATATCCCGAAATTCAAGGAAATACTTTGTCTGTTTCCATTTTAAGACTTGCTTCTTTCTTGTWACTCTGGCAATTATCAAGTCCCTATAGTAGCAGTTTCCAAGTACTTAGAAGCAGAAAATCTCTCACTCTTTCCTTTTTCAGGCTGTTGAAGAAACAATTAATTAATTTGTTTATGTCTGTTTATGTCCTGTGTATAGGATGAGTGAGGATGGCTTGTTCATGTATAAATAAATGACTGAAGGGAAATGAAATAATTTCAAATGAATACATTCGGACTTTTTTTTTTGAGACTTGTGGTTAATTTCATTTCCAATAACTGCTTCTAAAATGTCATTTCATTTGAGCTCACACATTCACAAGCCTCCAAATCTACAGTTTCCCAGGATAGCCATCATGAGGGATCGCCGCAGAATAGAGATGAGCCAYGGGATTTCCAGTTTTTTTCTTGCAGAGAGTTTGCTCCTTTGGAATCCAGATTAGAGTCACTTCTYTGAGGTGAATGCAATGTGGAGCTTGTCCCCTGTTAGTAATGGAATTCATCCTTCAGTATTTGCTTCCTTCATGCAGTAGGCAATCACTCATAGATGGGAATAATTTTGGTGTATTCTTTTAAAGTGGAGAGACCTTAAACTTTTACATGCTGCATGGATATAAAGAATAAACTGGACAGTAGAGTCTGATTTCCTTTGTGGTTTCTTCACATGAAAGCCCAGGCTTGCACACAGACTGCTCAGTAACAGATGTCCTCTCTTGAGATTTAGGATGGTGGGTGTAAGAATCAATGATAAAAAGTGTGCAAATCTAAAACAGAACAGTTTTTTGGTTTTTTTTTTACACAAGAGCATAAAATAAACATTTACTTGCAAATTTGAAAACAAAAGCCAATGATTAATTAAGCATAAATTGTTTTGTCAGAGTAATTCTGGAAGCATTCATTATTTACTGGAAACTGCTGACAATAAACACATTTCTGAAGCACCTTGGAAACATGCTTTTTCCTTCTGATCTGTGCAGATGGTGGACTCCTGCTGACTCTTGCTTGGGAGAAATGGGAAAGCAAATTAGATCCTTTGTAGGATGTAGACGAAGAACAGCATTATGAAGATACCTTTCATTGTTCAGTTCTCTGAAAAGGCTTTGCCTGGATTTAGCCCTGGAGTGATGTCTCAAGGACTGAAATATTTCAAAACTCAAATAAATAAGATTTTAATGGAACGTGGACTAAACCAGTTGCTTTAAAATAGAGTTACCTGGCAATKACGGGATAGGAAAGAATGTAGATATTTACACCCTTTGTATGTCTAGAAACAAGGAAGCAACAGCGACACAGACACAGAAGAGCCACTAGCAAAAGTAATCAGAACTACCACTAAGTATTTATTAATACTCATGAGAAACAATGGGTCTGACAGAAAATTTGTAGGGTCCACTGATGATCACAATCTTAAAAACCTGCTCAGAGAACAGAGTAATTTCAGAGGTGGTAGAAACTTTTTTTTGCATCACTGTTCATGGCAGAAGAAATGAGGGATATTCCTATTGAAAAATCATTCTTTATGGGGGACACATCAAATGAAGAGATTCCGAAGGGAAGCTGGAACTGACTGAAAAAATGAACAGTCACASATCCCCAGGACCAGAGTGAATTCACTCATGGAATCCAAAGGAATTCAAGGATGAAATAGCTAAATTACTAGTCATGGTGTATGCCCTTTTACTTAAATTGCATCTATATCAGAGGACTCAGGGGTGACATTAAGAAGTCTGTTTTTAAACAATGAGGAGAAAATTAGTAGAAACTATAATAAAGAGCAGAATTAATGGATATGTGATACATTGGATTTAATTGGCACGAGTCAACCTCAATTCCTTTTGTGAAGAAGTCAGTATGGTTTTTTTTGGTGGTGGTTTTTTTTTTTTTTTGTGAAGAAGTCAGTATGGTTTTTTTTGGTGGTGTTTTTTTTTTTTTTTTTTTTTTTTTTTTTTTTTTTTTGTAAAGAGAAGCTCTTCATTACAAATGTTTTTCAGTTCTTTCCAGAATTCCATAGAAATATGGATTAGGATGACGTGATTGATAAATTATTAGATTTTCAGAATGCTTTTGATAGTTTTCAATTTTACTGCCACTCTGCATGTGTGATATAGGAGATGCAGCAGGGAGCAAAATGAACCATTGGCTCGTTGTGGCTGTGCTGATGTTCCTCTGATGTAGCCATGATGATTCCTGCCCAGTTTATCCTTGCAAGTACAGGGTTGCTCCTGTAGCTGGTTTTCAACAACACAGAATACTTCCGAGTTCCAATAAACACAAAGCAATCCTTTCTGGTCCTGGGGTATTTATTACTACTGTCTGAGAGCCYCAGATTTCCACTCTCTGTTCCTCTGAATAGTTTCTCAGTCTATGCATGAGTTGAGGGCTCACTGCTCTTGGAAGAAATTCTCTCTCTCTTGTGCCACAGAAACTCCACTTCTAGGAGTAAACCTCTCCCCTGACAGCAGGAACCTTCTGCTTTCCAAAGGGGCCAACCCCACCCAGTGAGTCATTGCATGGAACATGGTCTAAAACAAGAATGAGCAGCCAAAGAGAGCTTGTCCCTCACAGCTGTGGGCAAATGTGAACATTTCTGCTGGCAAGCAACCGGATTAGCAGGAAAACTCTGGAAACACCTCTGCCTACTCACAAGTGGAAGCATCCTCAGTGGGCTCAGTCAGGAAGGCTGTTGAGATATCAACTCAACTTTATCCTGGCATAAGAGATGTTGTGTTTGACAGAACAGGCAAAGAGACAATGTGAATTGTTCAGGGACACAAGAAAGGGATACTGTACCACACTAGTCAATGACAGATGAATGTCCATGGCAGTAACCATGATCAAATAAAAAGCTGGTATTCTTTCTAATTTACGGTCAAGGCCTGGCAACTTGGGCATTTGACAGCTACTGCTCACTCTGTGGAGCAGTATTGTGGTGGAAAAGGATCCATCCCTCTACATCCTGGATGGAAATCTACCAGATTTTATACCCCATTTATGCCTTTCTGACAACTGAAAAGTAGTCGATTTCAGATGACAGGAGCTGGAGTGATGTGTATTACAGTCATTTCTCAGCACTGTAATTTTTGTCATTTCTACTTCAGATGTTCACAGCTATTGTCTTGCCATCCACTGAGTATCACTGGAACACTAAGACACAGTAATTTTTATCATTCACCCTTACACCTTTTTTTTCTCTTGCTTCTATGGGGTGGACAATACAAGTGCCTTTCATCGTTTTACAATTTTTTTTTACAGCTTTAGTTTTGTCTGTAAGTTGTTGGTGATATTATTTGCATATATCCAAATTGTGTTTTATTCTGAAAAATGATTGAAGTCCCAATCCATTACTGAGTTTAAAATAAAAATARCTGTATCAGCCTGGGGATTCATAGTATCTGTTAGTAAAAACAGCAGAGTAGGCATTTCCATGTGGTAACACATACCCTCCTCATCTTGCAGCAATGTGTGTCTCTTTTTTCATGAGGAGTGTGGCTGTGTAGTACAGAATGTAGGGAAAGAGATCATTGACCAGAGATGCAGTTGTGCAGATTTCCCCACATGCCAAAGAACCGTGTTTCTCCTTCATCATGTGCTGGCTTTGTTGTGAAGGTCAGAGATGAGCCTTAAGGTATACAAAAGATAAAAATGGCTAAAAAAAAATAGGTGGTGTAAGTTGGTGGAGTAAAAGATAACTGTTTTCTCATCATTGTACTGGAAATAATTTGGCCAGAGCTAAAAGTCAAGCTATGTATGTTTGTAAATGTATGCTATGACATTTAGGATTGGATTTTGGTGTTGTTGAGTTTTTTAATATACAATGTGTGTAAAAAAAACCCCACTACTTTCTCTTCCTTTTTTTAAAGACACAAACACATATRTCTTAAGATACTGTAAATAATCTCCTTCTAGTTTTATGGTTATTAATTAGCTAATTTGTACAGCACGAGGATTGGGCTCATGTTCTTTGGAGTCAGGTGATGGATAGCTCTACAGGAAAATATCAAATATAAAAAAGAAAATCTTAACCTTCAACACAGAAAAATAAATAATCTGAAAATTCTACGGGAAAAACTGAAGGAAATGGAGTTTGGTGAATGCAAAAATATGATTTATTAAAATCTTGGAGGAAGTTCAGGAAAAATAAACATTTATTGCAGCATAGGAACACATCAAAGATATTATTATTATCCTTCTGTCCTAATGAAAGATGCCATAAGAAATCAGACTGAAATGTGTTCCAATAAGCATAATTAAAAGGATAAATATGTAAGATTTATAAATAGCAATATGCAAAGGATATGTCTGCTCACGCTAYGGGGAAGTGATATTTTAGGAGAAAAGTTCACAGGTACCTTATCAAAGGTTTGCAGAAACACTGAGCAGCCTCCTGGTCTTACTTTCCTGGCACATGAGGGAGGCAGATCCCACTAATGCAGAACCCAAATGCATTTTAGCCACACAYGGCACAGCAGGGCTGGTGTCGGTAACATGGGGATTTGCTTTCTCTGGTAATGAGGGCAACTCATGTAATAAATCTGGGTTTTTCAACTCACTAACCAGCTTCACTTCTGTTTTAGAGAAGGCAAGGGCATAGACGTGGGTMTGGGATTTCTAGTGGAAAGCAAAGGGTTTGGCAAATGAGTTTCTGGATKGGTCCAGTCTACACTCAGTTGCTGCCGCATGGAAAAGACATTTCTTCACCTGTTGCTAAGATAGGTTTCCTTGAAAGAATTGAGAACTAGTAATTACCACCTAAACTTATAACCTGGATTTATATTCTTCAAGTGTCATGTAGAGTTCATGAAGAACAAACTATACAAAATTCAACCTTATTCCAAAAATTGAAACCAATTTTACTAAAAGATACGTCTTGGTGTTCATGTCAGTGGGCTTATGAATTCATATACGGGGCACATTTCTTTACTAATTGTCAAGAAGTTATTCTGGTGCAAATAAAATTTTCAATTCAAATAGAAAATTGAGTTTTAAGTAGAAAGTTAACCCTGGAATTCTTTATTACTGGAAGAATTAATGTGCCAAAACCTAGTATTCATTGGCTGCCTTGAAAAATAAAAGGAATCCCTTTGCATTTCCATGCACACAACATAATGGCAAAGGGTGAATAAAAAGCATTTTGCTTAATTTATACATYCTTGTATGCTTGGCTATCTGCTGTGAAATATAATTTGCTTTTAGTAGGAAGCCACAGGTATTGAACTGATTGGTACAGTTTCTTTATGAGGACTCACTGCAAGTTGGGGAACTTTCTATTTCACAGCAGGTCTGTCTTTTAATTTGAGTAGCTGATGCTCTSTGGCTGGAGGAAGGAATAGTGAACTTTTGATTTCAGTCATCTTTCCCAAGGTACACACAGATGAGCTCACAGATAAAAGGGGACACAGAAAGGGAAAAGCTGTAATTGCAATGCTCTGCAGGATGGTTTGTGGATGGCAGCAATCCCTGCCTTAGTTCTGCTGAAGCAGGATGCAAGCAAAGGACAACACCACATGATGTTTTCTGTTCCTGCTGGTGAGAGGATCCAGAGACCAGCTTGACTACACCATCTCTGCTGCCAAAACCTGGTCAGGCACCATTTTGTCACCTCAGGACCTGTATGGTGGCCCGATCCTTTCCAGCCCTGACCCAGCTTATTGCCTTGGCATCATCACCCAGGGGTGAATCTTCGAAGGCTCAAGAGAGCAACTGAACCTCTGCTGTGAGGGCTGTGCAGCCAGACAGGAGAAAGAAGAAAGGAAGATCAGTGCTGCTTTGGGGACACCTCTCTGAAGATTCTGGGTGGGTAGGAGTGAATTTTCTCTACATGACAATGTGTTTTGTTAAGAGGAAGAGGGCTCTCCCCTTGTGTTAACAGCTCCTGGAAGGGCACTGACACTGCAATTTTGCTCTGCATGCATTTCTCATTCAGTGTCCCCTGTTTGGTTCCTTTCTTTCTCATGAATGATCAAAGACTGCCTGAGAGTTGTCTAAACAAAATGACCATGGAAGTTTGTCTGGGTTGGAAACAGGACCAAAAAAAACCCCCAAACTTCACATCCAGAGGGATGACAGAGGAAGAGTGAGATTCAAAGAGTAGTGCTGGAGTTTTTTGCTTCCTATGATTCTCTTGCATCTATGGAGAATTTCAAATTACTGATTTAGGGCAACAGGAGGTTTATTGCCAAGTACTTGATCTGGTATCAAATCCCTGTATTCTGTGCTGACTTGTGGGGGACTGCAACAAGATTATCCTCAGTGAAATAAATGCCACTATTGGGGATGTAAAAAAACTAGATTGTCTTCTGCAAAGCAATTCCAGAAATGAAGAATAGAAACATAAATAGCTAATGGCTTATTCTTCTTCTTAAGAAAAAAAAAAAAAAAGGAAGGGAAAAGGAGGGACCTTCTGCCACACTAAAAGCTTGGATGATGCAGAAAGTCAATTCTTGCCTCTGTCTTTTAATAAATACACAATACAACAAATGTTGAGGATATTGGCTCTCTTTCCTGAGGAAATCCAGCATGCTCTGAACAATTCCTGTGCTTTGCCAGACAGACATCAAAATTACATGGCTAAAAATGTAATATCCTTTTTTCTATACATGTAGATGGCACAAATAAGTAACCCTTTGAGATCAGATCATTTAAAAATGGCTGAAATTTTCAAATTAAGTATTTTTGGTGGAAAAGATGGGTTTCTACCAAGCAGAAATGTCTGCTCTCAGTAATTTCGTATTTTCATTATAAACCTGAAAAGGGACCACAGCTAGAGAAAATTCTTGGCAGGTTTTGAAAATTTTTCTTTTGCTTTCATGTTTGTAAATGTGTACAGAAGATCTAAACATCTGTAATAACTTCTGTCTTTAGSTAACACTGCAACGTTTTTGCTAAAGTCTTTTTATGAAGTGATAAGACAATTTCAGTCATTCTATATAAATAGATGATTTTGATTCAATATTCCAACAAATAATTTGTGTCATCCAAGCATGAGAGAATATCATTATCTCACATCTGCAACAAATAACAGCTTAGAAGAAGAGAAAATTACAACCCCTTACTATAAATGTTCATTTTTAGCCTTTTTACCATATGCACATGATCCATGTGGGATTCCCTGGTGTTTTAAAATGCAACTTGTTTGGCCTACTGCTGGGATAATACCTTTAGTTACATTTCCTATTATGGTTTAAGTTGTAGATTTAAAAAGCCAAACCCTTAAGGTAATATAAAGTAATATTAGAGGTTTTCATTAAATCTCACTGGGAAGGGTGGACAGTTACAACCACAAGATCTTGAGGTACATTCCAAAACATATTCTGCTACAAAAAAATGGTTTCTTCCACCATAAATTTATGCCTCTTACTGCCCACAGGGCCCCATGCAGTGGCACATAAGGGTGCCCCAAGCCTGGTTTGGCAAGCCAGCTACCACAGCAGGAGGGATTGCTCCATGCTAAGGCACTACAGCACCAAGGCTGCCTGGGCTGCCAAGAAAATAGGGATAAGTGGGATTTTTGCTGTCAATTAGCTGGAGGTTGTCCATGCAGGGCACCAGAGCAACCAAGCCAGAGGGAAGGATGCTGCAAGACCTATATTTTAGTCTAATCCTTTGAAATTGGCCAGGAGCAGGACACTAAAAATGCCACATTTCAGGCTTAATGCTGACTGAAAGAGGTGGTAAAAAGTTATGAAAGGCAAATATTTCTCTTAGGTCCTCCTGAGTGTAGAACTTCACTTTTCACATGCTTACTAAAGAAGTGGAGAGGCATCAAAGAAACAAATTACTCCATCACCATTCTTTTTCTAAAAAAATATCCCTCAATTATTTCACTTTGAACTATCCAATTAGGAATAAAAGTAAATATAAAATAGGAATTATGGACAAGACTCATTGTATTTTTCATTATATAATTTAGCAATTTTTTTCAGTATCTACTAATTAGCCTTGTAGAAGATTTTTGAACAGATAAATTAAATTAACYTTACATCAGGACACAGAAGTCATACAGCTTCATTATATATCTTCCTCATGTTCTTAAAATAAAAAACTTTGTAAATACCTTTGAAAATTAACTGATGGAATATTAATTGCACATGTCTTTAGTGGGAGATACAGAAGATGGCAAAATGGAATTACTCTCTCATGCTTAACAACTTTTTTTAGCTTTGCAGCAAATCAGATGTGTTGAAATTGGTCCACTCAGAGTTAGCCGACTTCCTATTATATCTGTCTGCATAAAGTTTTGTGTTTAATGCAGGCATAGGATTTTGCATGTATGCAACTTATTTCAGGATTTCCTGCTGCCCTCTGCTATGACCTGGAGCTACTTTGAGCTATACAGGGACTAAGGGAGGAAAAGAGTCCTATTGGGGACAACTAATGGCAGGAAGGGAGGGAATAGAAGTACCTGATGGACACATTTCATTCCTCCTTTAGCCTATGACCTAGCAAACAGTTAAGCGAAGAAAGAACATCCGTAATGCTTCAGCTGGGTTATGAATTGGGAGAAATCTGTGCCATAGTTTATGCAAGGCCTGGCTGACCTTGAATATTCACACAGAGCTTCCCCAGAGTCAACTCCTACAGCTTTGGATAGATGATAAAGACCATCTGTAAGACAGATGTGACAAAATAATGTTTTAGCTGTAGTTCAGAATGCTTTTATAGCTTTGATGGAAAGCCTTTAATTTCCTTTACCCCTTCTCCATTACCAATCTCCTTTGCTTTCATATTCCCTCCCTCCCCAAGACCTCTTCAGGTCTTCTCCTCAGTTCCTATGTAGTTTCTCCATTTTTCAGTTATCACCTGCACCAAAGGCCTGAAAGAAGCACATCAGTGTGCCTGAAACTGTGTGCAGGAGACATCCTCCTTTTCAAATAAGAAGCTCTCTTGAGGAGAATCACAGAGATAATAGGAGTTTTGGGGTTTGGTTGCAGGGTTTTTTTTGGGGGGGTGGTGTTTTTTAGGTTTTGTTTGTTATTAACTTTTATTTTCTATGGATATTTCTTATTTTAGKTTTAAAGAAGGACAGATTCATTTGCACGCTGGTGTAAGTGATAATAAATTAGCTGCCTAAATCCCTCGTTCCTATTCTTCTGAGAAAATAAGAGACATGCTCATTAACATTTTATGCAGCCTCTGGATAGAACAATATATCCAGAGTCAATGAACAGCTCCTTGATTTCAATATTGAACTCTTTAGCTGCCTAAAAATAAACCAGGTTCCCCAAGGCTTGCTAGAAAAAAAAACAACTTGTTATGACCAGGGATTCCCTTGAGTTCAGATCACCATAACAGAGCCATTCTCACAGCTGCAAGTAATTCCCTTTATGCCCTTGCAAATAATCTGAGGCTGTGATGGAGTAAAATGTAGCTGCTGATATACTTAGGGTACAGGGTTCTACAGCCTGGTTATTGACCAATGTTAAATCCTGGAGCTATATAGGACTTATTCTCCTGTTGTGTTTTTTTTTTTTTTTTTTTTTTAGCTTGGTTTTTTTTTTTAATTTGGTTGGTTGCTTTTTTTTTCAACTCATATTTATAAACAACATTCTATATTTAATAATAGCCATTCCTCAGCAGTTTCCAGGAGTCATACATTTCTTAATATTGTCCTATAAAGAAGTGCTGCCAGTGTTGCAACCACCCCTGATCACTGCAGCCTCTTTCACACAGGGAACTCCAGCTCTTACCTCACTTCTCTCTGACTCAACATTCCTCTGAGTTTTTCACATTCATTGGTGAGAGAAGGTTTCTAGAAACACTCTAAAAATATCCAGAAGGAACTGCATTCTTCAGCCTYGGCTATTGAAGCCATTGAGCATTGTATTTTTGTCATTTTCAACCRCATGATTCTTTCTTGATAATTTTTTCTGACTTTTGGCACAAAATTTGAGCATCTGGTCTTCTTTCGAGGAGTTTTCTGAATTGTATTTCAGTTAAATTTCTACTTTTATGCTCATCTACTCCCTTTCCTTCTGCCAGCCATTCTTTCCTCTGCCTGCCTGCTTGTCTTGGCTTTTCTTTTGATGTTTTATGTATCCCTGGAGATTCTTTCTCTTATGTTCCAGCTGAGATTTTCATCTTCTTACAGATCCTGACAGAAAAGCAGCTCCATATTCTCCTTTATGCAATCTTTGAGAAAATAAATTATTTAGGCACAAAAGCACACTTGTGCACACCTTGTAAAATAACTGCTGATTCCAAAAGTAGCTTTTGCAAAACCATAAGGCCCTGCTGGCAGAAAAATCCATTGTCCTGTGAAGCAAGTAACATTTTTATGGAGCAAATACTTATTTTTCTGTGCAACTAATTTATAGGTTTTTTTTCTGTGAAATGTGAAAGGTTTTATATGTGAATGTGAATAGGTGCAGTAGTTTCTCCCCCAGAACTGTAAGCAGAAACAGTAAAAAATTGTCTTTATATCTACCCAAGAGCAAATCTGATTTAGTCAATTCCAGAATACAAAAGCAGTTAAAATAATCCACTAAGCATTTTGTGTGGAAGCTACTGAATGATCTGAACATTTCTTGATGTAACTGATCAGACCACACTCGAAACTTTTGTCTGACACTTGGACACATCTCTGCTACCTTTATTTTAGATTTATTAGTGCAATGCCTTAAAAAGGTGAAAGTTCTGTCTCCGTGGGAGAACAGTGTGTACATCTGTTTGCTAGCAGTCTGCCCTAAGTAGTCCACAAAATTTCTCATAGTTTACAGAGAAAAAAATAAGAAAGTCTAAAATTCACAGCAAAATACCTTACAAATTCATATCTAAATGATTGTAAAACAAACATTGCAATTGTTTTCTAGGGAGAAAACAAGAGAAGCCACAAGTAAGTACTTCAGAATTGCAATATCTGCATTGCCTGAAACCGGTCTGTGAAAATGTTTGCACTGTGTAAATGCATCACCAATTTACATATAACTGATTATAAAATCACAATGATCAATTAAATCTATAGTCTCATTTTGACTCACAGACTAATTCTGATAAAGTTACAGGCAGGATTGCAGAAGGGCATCTAGTCCRTTACCCTGCACCGAGGGAGAAACAGGGAAACCTTATCTGCTTCTCATGGATGGTTTTTCAATCTTAAATAGATGTAACCATGGGGAGCCCATGTTCTCTCAAGGTAAGCAATTTCGTGCTTAATTATCACCACCATTAGAAAGTTTTCCCTAATGTCTMTCCCAAATCTCCTTTGTTACAATTTAGCCTCATTACTATTTCTCCTGTTCATTTTAGATGCAAGTAGAAATTGATTCTCTTTGCACCAATGTATTCCATGTAAAAGTTTYTCCATTCTAAGGTCATATTTACTAAGCCTTTCTGTCTTTTTGTTACAGGCAGTGATTTGCCTGAGCATTTATACACTAAAAACAGGTTTGCATAAGACCTTCTGCAAATTTGGAAACCAAGAGATAAAATCTTTCATGCGAGGTTTAATCCAAGTTGGCTGCATAGTAAATGTTAGAAGMGCCTTGTGATTCTTCACATAAATCTTGCCTAGAACAGGAATAAAGCCTTATAAATATCATGCTTGTAAACAGATTTCTTCCTGGATTAACAGAAAGCAGATTCACAATTATAAAAAATAATACATCATAGGTAGTCTGACTTCAGCCTCTGTTCAGTCTCCTAGTCATTAAAATTGTAATAAGCTGAAAATTAAAGCTTTACTAAAACAATTTACTGAACAATTAGTACTTGGGTGTGGCTGAAAGTGCTCACGAGGGAACATTGAGCCATCCTCCAGCCAAGAAAGGAGAAGAGGCAGTGAGTGGTTTTAGCTGCAGATTTCACCTTTTGGCAGGAGCCCAGGTTCAAGCAGGGACACTGAGCCTGCTGTGCTGCTGATGGCACGGTTTGCCACTGTCCACCTCCATCCACCAAGTCCCCGTTCCCTGGTGAATAGTTCTGGCAGCAGACAAGCTTGGCAAACTGCACTGGAGCAAGATTCTCTGCTGCCAGACATCAGCAAAAGAAATACAGTGGATTATTGTCATGGCCAGGCAGGGCTTGCTGGRGACAGGTTCAGACCACAGCATGAAGTGATGATGTACAGGGTAGCTCACAAACGATAAATAGAACAGCTCCTAGGATTGATTACCCAGCAGTGAGAGCTGACAAAAGGGGCACTGTCTGAGAAGGAAGCCATTGCCATCCCAGCAGGACTCTCCAGCCAATCACAAAACCTTCTCACACAGACATAGTGACATTTTCCACCTGTCCTAAACAGAGAAGATAGGTCCCACTGTTTCTCTTGTTTTCAGATCATTCACACTGCAATGAGTTGTTTAATCACCTGAAAAGGATTTATCTCAGTTTCCCACAGTGCTCAGAAAAAAAAAAAAAAAACATTTTTTGCCTCAGAATATGCCAGCGAGGAATGCTATAGAACATTACAGAATTTATTGTGGGTGAGAGCAGTGGAACATGACCAAAGAAATTCCGATGAGACGTCCAAGTAGAGATGCACTGAGAGCAAAACATGTGACAATGCAAGGTGACCTTGCAGGATGGATGATCAGACCTGGGTTAAGCTGTGCCCAAACTTTGCACCAGCCTTTAGACTGCGCTTYGCAAGAAGAGCCATACCCCATCCTCAGCAGGCTAACAGCAGACTTAGAGAAATGCCAAATGGCTACCACTGCAGGCTGAAAACTTGTGCATGATTTAGTAAAGGTTTAGCTGATGCTTGGGGCTTTTCTGGAGAGAATGCATAACTTTCACAAAAAGCAGTGGAGCAGGGCATTGCTCTGTGTCCAGCAGAAAAGGCAGCCAAAGGCAAGGAGGATAAGATGGGGCATTTGTCAGTGAGTGCTCTTTAAGCAAACAATTCTGCTCCGTAACACCCACAATAACTACCAAGATGAAAAGGTTAGACATTTGGTGTGCTGAGATATATCTATGAATATGTTCTTTGTCTTTGAAGGAGGAGCTGTTTTGTATCTCCTGTTTGTTCACAGACTRCTCCAGTGAATCCTTCCTCAGGCTTGAGCTGCTGTCCCTAGGAGAGCACAAAAAGTGTTGGGAATTCTGGAATAAGGAAACAACTCCGTTTGTTACAACCACAAGTTACACATTTATAATTGAACTATAMATAGGAAGTATATTTGCAAATGTAGTAACCATCTGGTCAAGCCATTTTCAAAAGCAGACATTCAGACAGATGTCAACTTTAACAATGTTCATAGGACTTTATAAGTAAATCCAAAAAGCAAACTGACCCTTTTGGTAAAAACATGTCACCTCTTGTTGTTGCAAAATAAGAAATCAGTATTTACAATACTAGAAAAATATCTTATAGACAGARATCTTTATTTTTGGTATATCTTTACTTCAACAGTGTTTTGGTTATGAATAGAAGAACAAAAGTAATCACAAACAGTTCCTAAAAGACTAAAAATAGCTTCAAACTCTGGTTAAACATGGGCAGAGGTCTCTTGTGCTTAAAATTCATTTGGTCAGGATGGTTTCAGATATGTGCTTTGAGCTGGTGGATATTTTTTCTCCTTTTACTCATCAAGATGCTTGTTTAAGTTTTCAGTTAGAGGCATATCTGTATTTCACTTATGAAATGAGATGAAAGACTCAGAAAATGTTCGTGGTAATTAGAAACAGTTTGGCTTTCACAAATCAGATAGAGTGGGTTTTATAGCATATATGAGGGTGTCGACTTGGAATGTTTCTGCCAGAGAAGAACAATTTTTAAGCTTACGTGTTTATGATATTATGTGAACACTATGCACTGTTGRACACCGTTAATTTGACTTGCATCCTGGCACTAATATTTGGTTGAAGTAAACAATTCAGTAATGATACAGTGTTTATTGTTTATTCTCTGAACAGCTATTTATATTCTTCACCACACTGTTCTAAAGSAACAGCGTATATTAAAGTGCTCTGCCATCCATAAGGGACTTAAATGAAATCAGCCTGTCTCAAATGCCCAAACTGCAGCAGTCAGTCTTAGGGGATTTCAGGATGTGGAGGCTGCGATTGTCTGTTAGGACATAAGTGGCTTAGTAGAAGGAGGGAAAGGAAGAGTGAATCAAGCCAGAATGGGCTAAACACAACTTGAGGTTCTGCCCCTTGCCAAGCTCACCGAGARCAAGGAGAAACACAAGGTGCCTCCTTTCTCGTGTGCTTTGTCACAGAGGTGGGTCAAGCAGACCACATATGAAAGTAAAGCCCTGAACATGTCATGAACCTGGATCAGTTCTCAAAAGAGCAGTGAAGAAAGCCTTCTTGCCCTGGCCAAACATCTGGGTAAATAAATTCCAAAAGCCCAGTAATTTCAGTTGCATTTGAAGTACACGATGCTTTCAGAAGACATTTTGTTGATTAGAAGTCATAGATTTAAAAAAAAAATACTGATAAAAGAGTCCCCCAGATGAAAATCAAACCATATAACTAGATTATCAAGGTAAAACTAAATATAACGAGGTTGTCAGGGTGACTTTTTCTGAACTAATAATGACAGTCRGAATAACTTGCCCAGCATGACTTCAATGTTTGATTTTTTTTGAAAAACTCTCTTATCTACACTTAACCCTTGTTTCTAGAAAGGTGAAAAAAGAGGAGACACTTCAAAAATCAAGGCAGCTCACCTGCAGAATTTTCTTCTATGTTCCTGCATRAAAATACTTGTCTTTCATCTAGGAATATTTGTCCCACTAAATGTTCTGGCTCTACTAGCATTAGCTTTCATCATCAAGGTTTATTTATTATCTTAGAGATGAGAAATATCTTTATGAAGTTACTTTCCAGTTGGGCTTGCATTCCTAAATCACATAGACCTCAGAAAAACTACTTTTCACCCATTTTTAAAGTATMATTTTAATTACTTAATTGGCACTACAGAAAAGAAAAAAGAAAGGGTTGATTTCTTTGGGTGGGGTATCCTACATAAATAGGAAATGATAATTTTTGCTTCCGTTTTTTTCCCTTCTATTAGATTATCATCTCTCTGGGACAAAGCTCATCGCCATAATACCAGTACAATGGTGACCTGAAACCTGAGCAGCTGAAGCCGATCCCTTTCAGACAAGATTCTGGAGACACAGAAAGTGTGGCCTGCAGCTAGAATCCATCATCATCCTGCAAAGGAGTGCAAAAGAAAGGATCCACACCCAGTTGCCTGGTTGCAACTGAGCTTTTGTTATTGCCCTGACTGCATAACTCAGTAAAAGAATAGCATTTAAAAATGGATTCTCATATCTCAGAGTACAAATSATTTTGCTCCTGGAGGAGGGCTATTTATGGATAGCAAATTATTAACTGGTACATTTTCATAAGTTTGATACATTAGCTCGCTTTATTCCAGCTACTGTTTGTACCCACAACATCTGAGTCCTGAAAGTGCCAATCTGAATCATCGTGTGCCTACCTGCCTGATTTGCATGTACAATCTGATAATTAACAGTGCTTTTGGCTTGCTGCCATGGTTGGCTTCTGTGGTCTCCATTTGCAAAATGCTCAGATAAACTTTGCATGCAGAAATTATGTTTGCAACAGAGAAACCTGCTTTTTTGTGATGTGTGGGTCTTTATATGTTTTGGAATTATTTTTGTTTTTTACATGGGAACAAAGACTGGAAACAGCAATCATTTTGTCTTACAAATGAATGTTAATGCAGGTGACCAGCAATCTCTAAAGATAATAATTCTGTCACAGAACTCTTCCTAAGAACAGAAATATGAGCCATTGAAAGTGATAAATTTGCCTAGAGCAATAAATACTTTTCAAAGAGACCCTTATTACCAATGCTCCTTGCAGATTTTCCTCAGTATTTGCACTGTGGCTTCTGGATAGAAACTGCTTTTTAATTTTGAGGCCAGCTGTACCATTACCAGATATTAGAAACAAATGAGACAATTTTATATGAAAAAACAAACAAAAAAAATTATTTCAACCAAAAGTGAATAAAAATCTACTTTCCAATTTGTGCTGTTTTGCCATACAGAATATGACTTTTTTTTCCTCTGCCAGTAATAAGTTGTTGACACACCCAGCAAAGGAGTAACAGATGAAAATRCAACTTGTGCACAAGAAAAAAAAAAGTCCCATTCCAAATGACATCCTGAAATACATCTTCTCTTTGTGAGAGTGGGAAGAGAGAATTGAGTTTAATAGATCTACAAATAGATTTACAAAAATCTAGCAGCCAAAAACCCTAGGTATGGGATCACCCCAGGTCACAGAAATGGGTGGTAGATTTTCTRTCAACTAGTTTTGAGACACCACATTTTTGTGGGTTTTGTGGCCAAAAGTAGATATTGTTTTCCTCATAGATCAGTTACCATCAATCCCCTAGGGCTCAGCCAAGAGCACAAACTTGTGGTCTTGATCATGATGTGATCCTGCCACAGCTGCAATTGGCTCTCAAATGGAGACCATGTAGCACAGAAGAAAGGGAGTGTCTATCAGTAAACAGGAAAAGTACACCTTCCACCATGACTTGTCACCTGCAAGCTGCATATCCTGGAGGAAATTCCCTTTCCTACTCTTTTTAAGAAGCCAACTTCCGAAAGATCTTTTGCTCTCTTGGTATTTCTTCAGTTCCTTCTCTTTCTATGGAACCCAGTTTGAAATGAACTAGTCATAAGAGACAAATTATGCTCACCTTAGGGGAGGCAGGCTGTTGTGATGCCACAAAACAGGAAACATGTTCTCTTAACTGAATTAACAAAGTTATTCTGAGAACCTAGAGACTGATTTTTAATTTTGAGCTTCATTGTATCATTATGAGATGCTAGAACAAAGGAAACGGGCCTTGAAATATCTCAATAAATCAGCAGCTAGAAGACAGACWTAAAACCCAGCTCCATAGGATGTTGATCAGCACCTACTTTCTCCACAGCAAGGCAAGGAAAAAGCAATTAAAGCAACACATGTGTTTTTAAAGAATTTGAACCTCCAAATGGGGCCTTTATGTACGCCAATCTTTAGGTTAAAGGAAGACAGAGTTTATATATGTCCCAGCTTAAAGCTGTAAAATGGGGAGTACAGCATGAGAACTTGGCCCAAACATCCCTCATTCTTCATGTACCCATTTTCATTACCTTAGCCAAAAAAACCCCCAAAATAACACCACTGACCCTTTCTGGAAAAATTAGGAGTGTGATCTGTTTTTTTTAGAAAATTGGTTTTGTTCCAATAATAAGCACCATCTGTCTCACAAAGATTGGTTTGGTTTTAGGCATACTGTGTRACAGTGAACATTGTTACAGAAAAAAAGCTATAAATTATATGCTGCTGTGGAAACTCTGGTGCTGTAAATGGGTGCAGTTTCACCCCATTACCCTGGCAGAAAATCCAGCCTACTGTGTTTCTTATGTCATCAAACAAAAAGACAAGCCACTTAAAGAAAAATCAGGCTACCTTCTAAGCCACTGCCTGCCTCACATGCTGACATACTGCCTGTAGGCTTGGTTATTACCATACTTTTTCTTGGTTTATTGTCCATATAGAACTGTACTATCCAGACAATATGGAAACAGGGGTAATTTTGGGTAACTATGATCATGGAAATGTTTAAAAGTTCATTTTGCTTTCATTATTATCTAGCTGTAAGARCTGGTTCACTATGTAATTGACTTCAAGTTTAAATTGTGACGAGCAGAGAATTTGATTTTGTACTGGAGCTTTGCAGCCCCCATTCCTGTCCCCCTGTGCCMCTGGAGTCAAGGATRTAGAGGATCATGATTGAAGTTAAGGCTGGGAAGAAGGGAGTGGTGGAGGGAAGGTATTTTAGGATTTAGTTTTTGTTTCTTTGCATCTAATTCTGATTTGATTGATAATTTTTTTTTTCTCCAAAGTTGAGTCTGTAATTGGTGAGTGATCTCTTCCTGTCATTATCTCAATCCACAAGCCTTTTCTTATATTTTCTCTCTCCTGCCCATCTCAGGAGTGATGGAGTGTTTTCGGAGGGAATTTGGCAGCCAGCCAGCATCAACCCACCACAGACCTCCATAAATACCAGCAGAGCAGCACAAGTCCTTCTCCAGGAGRGCTGGCTGAAGAGAGCAGCAATTCAAGAAGCAACAGCTTAACTCCAGCCAGTCAGCAAATCTGGAAAGCTTCTGGGCACCAGCACAGATGCCAGCTAGCAAAAAAAAAAAAAAGATTTGGCAAAGTGTCATTGTTCAAAAAAACACAAACACTTGGTGCCTTGTCCTGAAAAGGGTCATTCATCYGTAACAAATCACTGATATTCAGCTCTTTTGTCAGGCCAGTTGGCTCTGGGCAGAACCTCCAAGCAGAAGTCGGCTTCCCCTCCGAGTCCTACAGATCGTGCAGTCTGCTGTGCACCAGGGCAGGGAACAAAGCTCAGGCAGGACTGTGAGCCAGCCCCTGGCTGATAGGAGAGCTGTGGCAACGCTGTGCTCGTGAGGACAGCGAGCGTCCATGTGGCTCCTCTGATTAGAGCATGGCATTGTCTCTCACAGACAGCTCCTGCTTCATCCGTTATCTCCATTTCAGGGATAGTTTGGCATCTTCTCCCAGACAGGCACAGTGAAACTGATCCCTCTCTCAGAAAAATTTAGCCCCATTGTGGAAGCAATTGAACTCAGACCTCTCCAGGTTTGCTGTAAATCCAGAGTTCTAAACTGAGGCTGTACTGAGGAAATCATGCCTATCTCTGTGTATGGAATCTTTTCTTTATGGAAACAGAAGCTGGAAGGTAAGCAAGAATAAGAGTAAGAACARCAGAGCAGATTCAACAATCTTTTCTCAGCAGTGAATCCTACCCTATGTCAGTTACATAACATCAACTCAGTTACTGTCAAAAACATTGTCAATCTGTGAATAAGAGCCTGTAAAGCAAGACCATGTAAGATTAAAAAACCTGGAATCAGAGGGGTGATTTGGGAATTGTCAATAACTCAAAGTCTTGAGAGATGAATGCTGACATGAAAAACCAGAAGAACCTGAGGAGAGGAGAAAAGAAAGACAAAAAAAAAAAAAANAAAAGAAAGACAAAAAAAACCTCAGCCTATTTTGAGTAAAAAAGTTCTTCCTCAATGTTTCCTTTAAGTTTACCTGTCTATCAAAGGCTTGTCTGTAGTGCCTGTAATGATGAGGAAGGGGTAAACCTGAGAATATTTAACTAGCATTTYATTCCCAGCAATCTGCTATGACTGTTAAGTAATAAACATTTTTCTGCACTCAAAAATTGTGTAAAATCCTGCCTTGAAGGTGCACCAATAAAATAACTCAGAGAGCCGAACATTACATTTCCTATGATCTGAAACTGCTTTTAGGCCACCTCAAATCTGGAGTTATATTGGTTTCCTTTCCTGACAGTTTGCCCCAGGGAGCCAATTAAACTTTTGAGCATGAGAGCTAGGTTCAAATTCTGCCCTACATATCACTTGCAGACTTGTTAGCCAAGCTGTAACTGCTGTATGTTTGTAATTTTTTTTTCCAAGCTGATGCATTAGCTGGAAAAATCCACCTGGGTCTCTAATCTCAGGACGAGTTTGCAAAACGAAAAGAAAAATGGTTTTTTTTTTTCTTGTAAACTGTACAAATTGGGTTTGCAGTTGTCACATAACTATGATCATGGAAATGTTTAAAAATTCGTTTTGCTTTCATTATTATCTAGCTGTAAGAACTGGTTCTCTCTYGCTACGTTTCTTTCAAGGCCTGAGCTGGGTTTGCAGACATCAAAGCCCACAGCATTCCTTCCACCAGTGACAGGAGCTGCTGGAGTGTGTCCCAAAACCAAAGAAGTCATGCTTGTACCCAATCTGATATACAGTGACACCTGAGTAATCTGTACTATTAAGATTTTTTCAATGTTCCATCAATCTTAACTTGATGCAAACTGTACATAAAAGGAAGTCAACACTGATTATGTTAGACTAAATCAGATCTTGTAGAATGCTTTTTAGTTTCATGTGGGAATTTAAAGGTTATTCTTTAATTCTTACAGTAATTTGCCAAAAGAAAAGCTGTTTACTACAAGGTGGCYGTTTGACAGATTGATCTGAACAGTGCCAAAAAAACCCCCAAACACAAAACAAAACACACAGAATGCTGACAATGTTAATCTTCCTCTTCCTTTTCAGGAGTTTCATTTCTCCCATCCTAAATGTTTTTTTTTTTCTTGGCACTTTTAAAAGAAATTTAGTAAGATACCAGTTTCTCACAAAATACTTCTACAAATTCAGGGAGGGTGAAATTCCTTCCTGAAGCATTTGAAATGGGAGAGAACCCTAAGACTACCCCATCATTCAGCAGGAGCACTATGGAGAGCTCCCTCTGTATGAAAACCTGCTCTCCCATGGAGGGGAGTCCCCTGTCTCGGTGGGATGGTGCTGCCTGACTCCAGCACCACAGAGGCTTGAAATCTGCAGTCAGAGTTCCTTTAGGGAGGGAAAGACAGGGTGAGAACACACAGCATTCATCCTGCTGGCCTGAAACATATATGGAACCTCTCAGGAAGTTWACGGAGCATAAATATCATATGGTCAAGGCTGATCTATTGTTATCTTTTAGAGGCAGGCAGCAAAGCCAGCAGCATGGATGGCTGCGTTTATGGCAACACTCAGTTCAAACACAAACCTCACTTCCTAATGTTTTTTAGAGTACTACAGATAAAGGAAGTGGTTGACAYTGCCCACTGTCACAGTGCTCACTTGCCTTTAGCGAGGCTTCAGCACCAGTACAAAAACTTTTGCAGTAGAGTTTGAATGTCAATGGATTTATGCAGAGAATGACAYACAAAAGGACTCAGACTACATCCTGCTTTCTGGTGGGTAAGCTTGCTGCCCTGCAACTAGAAACTGTCTGAAAGCTTAAAGCAAACCTTCATCCTATATGTTAATGGGCTCCAGAAAGTTCCAATGAAGAGCTGAAGATTAATTTTGACTGTTTGTTATATTTACCATAAAGGGTGAGAACAGAAGAGCTCTGCTGGCTGTTAGGCAAGGTTACTTATTGAGCTCCAGGATTCTGGTGTTTCTGCCTATTTACTAAGTTGGAATCACATCATCCCACAATGCCTTTTTCTGAGTTTTTTTCCCATCAGAAGATCTGAAGTCCTACACAACTCCATAGAAGGAGAAAACTGAATTTAATTTATGTGATTAATAAGTAACTWAAGGCAGGAAATATAATTAATGTCAATCACCATGAATTCATAGCATCCAGAACCTGTCAAATCTGATACATTTTTGAGAGAACAAATATAGTTGGTGAATGCAACGGTGTCAATGTAACTGAGATTTCTGTACAGTGCATGGACAAGGCAGCACACAGGGCTCTGAATGAGAAAGGAGAACAGAAACTGGAGAGCCCGTGAAATGGATTTAGAAGGAGCAAGACAGCTGGCATGGAAAATTAATTCTGAAAGGGAAGTCATCATCAGTTCTCTGCTCCAAGTGGTCTCCCCTCCTTTTTTAATTAAATCACAGAAACTGAAGACACTCTCCAKTAATTATTTTAAGCTATCCTGTCTTCCTCAGTGTAGTACCATGGATTAGACAGTCTGAGACAAATTTTATACTCCTGAAACAACATCATAGAAARTAACAGGTTGGGAAATCACTGATGGCACAGTGATACCAGAACAGTGAACCTTGCCAGGCTGTGCTGTGAGACCACACAACAGTTTCTCTGGCATCCTGGCTGCTCTGGCACTTTTGAACCATGCATGCAGTTTACAGCCCGGTTGGAGAGCTCCAGATCCTGCTGCCCAAAATCCAGTGCCACTTCTGGCTGTTATTGACTCATCTTTCTCTCGACCATTATTCAGTGCCTGATCATAGGAACTGTAAAAACCCTTTTTTTTTTTAGGAGAAATGTCAGTGGCCAATTTTCCCAGTCAGTCACTATGATGATTGTAAATTTCAAGCTTCTTTTTTCTTTTATGCTGTTTTATCATCCTGTCAGCTTTCTAGTCCTGGTCTCTAATTTTTACGCCCACCTCTGGTGAGTACTTTTCCTAAAAGAGTTTGGTGCTACTTTATGACTCCGAAAGGAATCACATTTAGCAAAAACATCTATTTAAATCTGAAAATCAGCTGTTTGAAGCTTATATATCTGCTAGGCTGTAGATGCAGATTCTTTAAAGCAAGTAACAACTAGGGATCCTCTTGAGATTAATGAGYTTTTTTCTTTGTTGTGAAGACAGATTAGTCCTAAAACCCCCATATAAATAATTGAGTTCTGCATTTTTTTTCTCACAGTCTTTCCAGAAACAGAAAAAGATGACAGAACGATATAGCCAGGCGGGTGTGAATTGTGCAAATAGAAGATTTGTCTTCTTGAAATAACCATATTTGCRAATCGGAAAAATAAAAACATAACAAAACAAAACCTTTAATCCCACCAAAGAAGATTTTTAGATGACATAAGAAGAGAGGAATTTGAGTCAGCTACTTTAGAGCAGAATTCATTAATCTTTTTTAAAGAAAAAAGTATTCATTTTGATTTTTTTTTATTTTTAGTCCCAGAAATATTAACTAATGGCAGTTTTGGGAAACAGAATTGGYCAGTTCCACTAAAAATGTCTTTGGCACAAAATTTTCAGATTCATTTTACTCGGATATTGTGSTGAAAAAATAAATCAAGCAAAAAAACTTGTGCTGAATATAACAGCAAAAAAATTTCTTGTAATCTCGTTTCACCGGAATGAATAAAGTGATTCATTTGCCTCAGGAAAGTGCAATTAAAAATGCAAAACCCAGATATTCCTCTAAATCTTGAGAAGAACCTGTAAGAAGTGTATAATCTACCAAAAGAGTTTACAAGCAGTAAAAKCCTGCAAATGCGTTTGGCTCATTTATTTATAGCTAGTAGGGATCTGGAGRTAATGCATAATACTAGAATTTTATATCTAAAAAGGTCTGAAAGGGATCATTCTAACTCCACCAAATACAAATAAAATATTACTGGTGTCTAATCCACACAGAGAAGCACAGTGCCAGATCATTAGCATTTCATTTAGTGAAAGTGCTGTCTAAATCTGCAGACCCTCTGGAGAAATCCATCTGTTCTCATTAATCAGGGCATCTGTTTTGGCAACCAGCTATTAACAAGAATTCTGTAGCCTGGATGGAAAATCCAAAAGCCATTTCTTTGCAAATGTGGTATGAGGTACCTTGTTTCATCTTTAGCAGATTTTTTTTTAAAAATCGTCTCTCTTCTTCTTTGTCCCCCTGGCCTGTCAAACCCACACCTGCAAGTGCTTTACTGARTCGCTGCCTAATCTGTCTTCATCACAGTGAAAGCACACAGATTCCATCTGTGTGATGAGAAGATGGATGTTTGAGCATCCTTCATCAGACACATCAGCCTTGAATAATTGATCTCTGCCTTCGCCATCCGTGCACACTGGCACTCGTGCTGGCACGGAGCTGAACTGAAGTCTCTGCAGCTATGCTGACAGGGGGAGTTTGTAACATTCCTAAAGCATTCCTTAAAGCCCAGTGGCTGTAATGATACAGAATATTCTTTTATTTTGCATTTTATTGAGACAAACTGAGTGTGATGCACTAAGAAGCTGGGAACCAATAACCTTTTGTTTTGAGAGTGTGTTGTTCAGAATGTCTTGATTTTAACTGAAGATAGCTTTAAAGAATCAGGTAATTCATTGTGTGATCTTTACATCATGATGYTTGTGAACAAATTTCCACCCACTTGTCATCAAATTCTGTAAGGAGAAGAAATCTTTTAGCTGGTAAGAAAACCTCCTAGTTTAATTTTATTAAATTTWAAATGTTTGTTATCACAGGTATGTGGAAACAAAAGCAATTACACCCTCTTTTCACTTTTCCAGCAACAAAACCAAGAGAAAAGAAGTCTCTGTCTACTTTCATGTGAAATGTAAATTACTCATAGAGAAAAAAGAGCTGATACATTAAATTGAATTAAGAAACTGTTTCCCCCATCTCCAATTATTTTTGCTTGATTTGTTACCCCAGTGGAAATAGCAATATTATTATTAGAATCAACTTCAATATGAGGTAAAGCACAGTGTAGTGACCTGCATACGTGCTGGGGAATGGGGAACTGGAGCTCTAATTCTGGTGCTGAAACTAATAACTTTGGAGGCCCCAGGCATTGTGTTCTGGCCCCAGATCAACACTCTATCCCTCTTCAGCAAAGCATTTAAGTACAAGTGTAAGTACATAAGACACTCTGGGATTTAAGCAACTGGTTAACAGCTTTGTTGCACTGCAAGGCATTTGTTGTTTGCTATGGAACCTTTGAGTAATAAAGGAGATACCAAAGGAAATAGATCTTTAGGGTGCTGGCTGAAGCCTGTGTTAGTTTTTGTAACAGGTATAAGAGTATTTGACATAGCAAAAATAAGCATGGGATTTTGGACATGGATAGAGTAATTCGAAATAAGAGAAAGAGATGATCCCTGAAGATGAAAGCTCAGAAATCTCTCTTTTGCCTTGTCCTTGCTGAGCCAGAGAGCTTGAGATTATGATATTGACTACTAAAGAATTTCCTGTTTTTGATGCTCACCTGATATTAACGAAAGTGTTAAACTTATACCATGAAGTTTCTGATGTAAAGAAATAGAGTATTTCCTAGAATAACTTTAACAACTTTCCTGTGACTCTTTAGAAGGATAAATTTATTAAAAAACAAGCTCATCTTTGTCTAACAGTCAACACAAGCAGATTGATATTTAAAACTGACGAGCAATAACAGCTCCTGAAACCAGTGGAAGCTGTCATTATTCTGCACTGTGCCAAGTCAGACCCTATATTTGTCTTTGCTTCCATACCTTCCATACCTATAGAGATGATAACACCTATTCACCTACCTGGGATGAGGGACATCCAAATCAGCTCTCTGAGACTGAACAGTGAGATTCCAGGGTGCATTAAAAGTCTGCCAGTTCATTATATTAAAAAATATATGAACTGTTTGCTTTTTTTTTTTTTTTTTTTAAAAAAAAAAAAAAAAAACAAAACTAAGTATTAATACTTTATATTTCAATGGAACCACAGCAATAGGAACTGAAATAACTTTTGAATATATTTGATTTGAAGTAAATAATCACAGCAACATAATTTCCTTTAACACAAGAGACTTTCGGTAAAAATAATTTTTCCCAGTAAGACATTACAGAATCCTAATTGTGAAAACAAACAGGTGTTTGAGACTATAAAAAGCGACTTAACATCTGGAGAACTCACACTCAGTTCACAGGCTAGGTATAATCCAGTCTTTCATTTTCCACATGGATCTGATTATGTCCACAATATCAGTCGGAAAGTCAACTAAATAGCAAAGAATTAAGCAGTCCTTGACTATTTGACTGACAAGAGTGCCTGGGTGAGGCCCAGGACCATCTCTATTGCTTGCAAAGGTTGGAAGTCACAAAGTGGCTGTGAAAATTCAATACTTTGACAAGCAATGTTCCTCTTAAGGACTCTTAACAGAAAAAAAGGCTCGAAAGTGGGATGCACTAATATTGCTAACACTAATAGGATATTGTAAGACATGAAAAAGATCTTTTCCAGGTGATTCATAGAGACAGATTTGGAGATGAGGCGTGACTAGATTGTGGAGGGTGATGCAGGGAATTTAGCTTTGACAAAGGAGTTGTTTCTGGCTCTTTTTGTGCTTTACTTGCCCACATATCGGTTATGTAGARTATAACACAATCTCCTGGTAGGGGCTGATCCTGTGCAGATTGAGAAAAAGGCATGTTATTAGGAGGCTTTGTATCCTAATGAATAGAAACACTGTGAAAATGCCACTTGATTACTCTGGGAAAGTTTAAGAAATTCCTTTGGGCACCAGTAGCAGACAAACATACAATGTACCACAGGATATGTGAACTAGCAGCAGTCATCAAGGAAGCTGCTATTGTCACTCTTCTATCTATAAAAAAGATCTTACCAACATCCTTGATAATATAGTAGAAAAAACCCAAACTTTACTGATCAGTTGTAAAACTCTTAGACTAATGTAACCAGTTGTAGTCTTTATCTGAAAGCCTAGGGGGAAAAATAATAAAATAATTACAAAAATATGCAGATTGTAGGAGCAGAGATATCTTTCTGCCAAGTATTTGCTTTAAAGTAACTTTAAGTCGTGTCTAGTTTGAGTGCTAAAACCTACGACGGAATTTTAAGGGAAAAGATTCACCACAGTCTGAGTTGAACAGGCAATACTCTCTCTTTGCTGAAGCTAGTGATAATGCTACTGATTTCACTGAGCCCATGTTTAATTTAATGATGCTTTAGATCAGCTTTAACGCTGCACTGGGTGCATCTAACTTTTTGTTCTCTTGTGATTTTAGTTAAGAAGTGGTAGCAGTTCCTTCATTCAATGACTCCTTGRCTAGATCTTTTAAGTAATTTACCTGAGTCTTCTTGAATTTTGTTTATAATATAAAAGCTATAAATCACTTTTCTAGAAAATGTATTGTCTTGGAAATTCATAAAGCCAGACAGGAAAACATAAGGTGTTTCCATTTGCAATACCTTTGATAGTCATTCAACCTTCTCCTGCAACATTGCTCACTTAAGGGAGGAGCTTTTTTTTTGGTTTTTTTACCCTCCACAACTTCATTGACCTATAACAGCATTGGTGCCTTTCTAAATTGTTGTCACAATTCCTGTAAGTGTATTATAGGGCTGAGCTGCAAGGTGCAGCCTTATTATGAATTCCCTCGCTGTTCTGGCTCACCTCTCTCTGAGCTCAGAGCTGTCTTCAAACACTAACTTCTGCATATATTTTCCTTCATAAAAACACAATCCAGAGATAATGATGTGTAAGGTAATTGATTTATTCATACTCAATAGAGACTAAAGCTTGTAAATCAACTTCACCTTCATACAGAAGTGAACKGAATAAAAGTGACATATATATTAATAATAAATTTTTGAATTATGCAGTTTGTCTAGTGAAATTTAGTTTCTCTGAGCAGAAGAGAAGTTAACATAACAAAAAAATTTGTTTTCAACTATGATTATATAAATAGAATAAGAAACTTCTAACATTCTGTATTTTTATGTCAATCCATGCAGATCAGCCACATACTGAGATCTGAAATGTTTGTACATGGGAACTTGTCATTAAGAACAAGGTAAAATGCAACCCAAGAGGTTTGCCGTACACATTTTTTTTTTGTTAAAGGCATTTATTTTCATAATATGCTGTAAAATGCTAATTCTATGATGTTCAGTTGCAGTCTTCTGAAGCCATGTGCATCCTTCTGAATCTTTATATTGCCATGCTCTAGGCATGTGTTAAGGTTCAAGCATGAGCTATCCTGGTGTCAGTGTAGCTGTTGCCATACAAAAGATGACAATTGAAAACAAAAGCCTAAAAAAACAGAGAAAACTACTGTTTGAAGAGATGGAGTCATCATAAAAGTAGCTTATCTAAAATTAGAACCAGATGCCTCACTAAGCCCTAAATAATGCTTTATTTTATGCAGCCTTTGTTTACCAGATTTCTTCTCTGCATGAATCATAAGAATGTACCTCTGGTTCAGAATAAATGGTACCCAAATCTAGCAGAGCACACCCTTATTTTCTTCCTCAGYGTACAATTAATCCCAGGATGTTACAGAAACGCATTAATTTAAATGAGTGAATTTAGAAGCAGTGCCCTTTCCTTTKCTTACCTGCCTATCCACCCTGTCTGCTCACCATCCTTAAAGAGAATCAGACACCTCAAGTCTTAAAACTCAACAAAAATCAATCACAGTCGGGTGACATCTGTTGTATCCCATAATTGGAACTGTTTAATGAGCTCTCCAACATTGTATTTGAAATCATAACAACAACTTCACTTCCTCTTCTTTGTGTGGAAGCCAACCTTTGACGCACATAGCTGGAAGGTAGATTTATACTGTTTAAATAAAAATTATTCTGGTTAGGAATGTTTTGACTCAGATTCCTTGCCCTGCTCCTCCTTCCCACAGAGGCCAATACTATTGTTTTGAAACTGAAATCCTTAATGAGAAAATGTTTGTTTCAGTGAAACTTCCAGGAGGAAACTGAAACAGATCCTGAAAGCCACACAGACCTGAAACTCTCATCATTGAAATCCCAGTTGCAACAGGATTGTATCTCAGCAGATTAGAACGACTGATTTGTCCTCTAAGTTTCTTTAGATGGAACATCCATTGWGCCTGGGAGACTGACTCTGTAGTCTGATGACTCTTAACCAGAATCAACTCTTTGCTAAGTATGAGGCAGAGGAAATCTGGAATTTGGGCCATCCATATCTTAGAAAGCCCTTTGGCCACTTCCAATGAATTGGAAGATGCTGAGAGCATCTCACTGTTTCAGAAGTCAAAGGAAATGACAATATTAAAATTATATGATTTCATAATTTATCCTGAAAAATAAAAAGTTATTGAACAGGAATATGAAGATGGAACTGCAGTGAAAGGGAGAAAAAAATAGTAGAGTGCACAGTTCAGGACAACAAAAAAAAAGAGATAATTACATAATAAGGATAATGAGCTCCCAAAGCAGACTTAAGCAAGACACCGGGGACTATTGGTAGAATCCCTCTGGAAAGCAAAAATCKAAGTAAACAAAAAGCAGAAGAACTGGCAATTGCTGATAAATTGGTAAAAAGTGTCAACAGGATAAAATTGAATAGAATTACAAAAATGAAACCTTGCCCTTGCCCTATAATAGCAAATATAAACTGCAGGATGTAACCTGGGCAGGGTGGTATAGGAGGGAGGATCTGGTTTGGGGAGTTCTACTTGARTGACACTGAACCCAATTTAGTAGTGGACCCCCACTGCAAAAGAGACAATGGAAGCATTTCAGATAAGGTAAATTGCCAGAGGGAAGCTGCTGTTGGGAAGCATTGAGCAGGGAGACTGAATCACACACAATGATTCACCTAAAGAGGCGACAAACTGGAGAGAATCCAGTCYAATGGAATAAGAAGTCTGAGGATTTTATAAACCCTGGACTCACTCAGGTGAGGATAAAAAGTATTAAAAGGCAATTGTACAGATTTAATTTACTCATAATTTATTTTCAGACAATTACATATGATGCAAGTGTAAGCAGTGTTAAGTACTGTCAGAGCTGCCATGTTTCTGAAGGTTTGATGAAGAGTTTAGATGAAAATAGTTAAAGATGCCTCAGATCTATCTTGTTCCACCATTAAGCTGTGAGCAGAGGGAACAACACRAACTTCCCTTCCTTCCAGCCTTACTTTTCCTCATGTTTGTGTCCTCACACTTGTCTGGTTTGCCTGCTGAGGAGGTGGCAGTTTGATAGTGAGCAGAAGTGTTATGATAGAAAGAGTTAACAAACCAGACACAAGAAGAGGAAGGAAAAGCGTCAAAGTCATTCTTCACAGTTATGCTCATCACTTCTTCAAACAAGGATATGGTGCTATTTTTAGCAAAGTTCCTGGAAACACAACACACTGAATATTCATTATCCGCAGCCAAAGATACAAGATGGTGAGCCACATTGTTCAAATCTGCCTTTCACCAAATGGGCGAACCTCAAATCTCTATATATCATGGATTTGAATTTGCTTGTGCAGTATTTTGCAATTAGAGCTGGCCAGACAACTTCCATCCAAT
The DNA here is from genome assembly GCF_030028575.1 of Malurus melanocephalus. Lineage (NCBI taxonomy): Eukaryota > Metazoa > Chordata > Aves > Passeriformes > Maluridae > Malurus > Malurus melanocephalus. The sequence goes on from NW_026623289.1 coordinate 2,833,556, forward strand.
GATGAAAAAAAAAAAAAAAGTGTTAATCATTCAAAGAATGTTTTTGTTCAAGATCTAACAGGTCCGTGACTTGCTGTTTTCCTGATGACTTATCTGCCACTCATCTGCCAAACAAGGAAGACCTGCTCAAGGACTGCACAAGCGCATCCAAGTTTCTTGTGTTGCAGGCTGCAGGTGGCCCAAACTGGAGAGCACTGGACAGTCAGGGACTGGACTTCCCTCTGAAATTGAGTTAATTTCCCTTGTGCTGCTGTACACTTTCATCAAGATTCTTTATCAACTTTGCATTGCCTTCAAAGGAAATGAAAAATTTCCATGAAAAGAGAAATCACTAGAAAGTTTGAAGATTTCAATATGGAAAACAGTTTCTTTATCTTCATAAATGGGCTTGAACTACAGATACTGCAAAGCAGGGACACAAAGGAAATAATAAAATAGCTGCTTAGGGGATCAGCATTCATATTATGTAAAGCAGGAGAAAGTAAATTTTTCTGTGAGGGGGAGCAAAAGTTTGTGAGCACACAATTAATTAACTYAGTATGTGTATAGGGACTAATCTGACTTTCTGAGGCCATCTAGCATCTGCTAGGAAGACAAGCTTCCCAAGTGCTCTCCTAGTTGATGATCATTTAAAATAGATTTTTTTTCCCCATAAGAGTGATTTTGAGTTCACAGCAGCACATCTCATGACTCAGTGTGGCAAACAGCCAGATGAAGARCACAGCCTCACTGACAGTCTCATTCTTCTCAGTCCTATTTCAGAGTTCACAGCTACCTGAAATAGATTGCTTTGCATTCAAAATAGCCTGCTGTGTAGCACTGCACACCTTTGAAAGGCTGCATCATTTGTAGAATCATAACTAAAAGGCAGAATGGACTATCAGATGACCCAACTCATCTTTCTTTGTAATCATGGCATGATGGTGACATTTCAGATTAGTGACGTCTGCCAAATGGCTTTGGATGTTTTATCTTCCTAAAAGGTCTTGCTGCCATATCATGCATAAAATCTCACAAGTGAATATTTTAAGTTTGATGGGAATTCAATAGGAGCAAGGGTTATTGCATTTTTAGGGAAACCCAATCTGTGAAGATCAACACGCTGTGAATGTTCCATGGTTTGTTCAATGCTGCACATATGCTACCACTACTTCGTGCGTATTTTCCCCTCAGATCTACCAGAGCTACAGCACATTGCTTTGYGTGTTTCTTGCTAATTTGTTCAAAACCAAGCAATTTTGAGGAAAACTGAACAATCCTTCGGGTTGTCCAGTTTGTGCCTCACCTCACTCCTCTGTGGGTTATGTCTACACCAGGAAATTCAAGCATTCCCAGGAGCATCTAAAACATTTGTTAAATTTCTAGGACAGTCCCAGGCACCCTTTGGTGCATTTAATGTAACACTGTCCAAAGCTGCTCCTGGGAATGGCTGAGCAGTTCATGTACACCACAGCCCTTTCCCACAGGCAGTCAGAACACAGCTGCTTCTCTTTGGAGAGATGGGTTAATTTACCAGCCCAGATCTAAGGCATTCTGGGCAGTTTGCTCATGTACTTGGGAATGGCACACCTAATGGACCTATAGATATATACATAAGGGACAAAACTGAACAAATAATAAAAAAGTGCCAAAATATTCACGTGGCACCAAGAAGGTGAAATGACCATGGTTAGACAAGAACATGAGGGAAGGTTCTATTCAGTCAGATTTTTCTGACACATACACACACATGTATCCATGTCCTAGAAAGCCTTAACTTCTTAGATAAGGCATCCACTCTTCTGGTATAACAGTCTTAAGTCTGTTTTGCTGTTAAGAAAGAAATATTATTCAACCTATTGCTGTTACAGAAGTTATTTATCTCTCACTTTTGCAAAGGTCTTTTTTCCTACAATTTGTTTAGGTGTTTTTTCCTCCTAAAGTACAGAAGAATTTCCCAGATCTACTCAGCTGAAAGCAATCAAATTACRTACAATAAGAGAGTCAGAAAATGCAAATAAATTCTGTGCTAGAAATAACTCTCATATGGTAACAAGAGGAAAAAAAGGAAAATGAAAGGCAGGTTGAAGGTACCCCACAAATAAGGTGAATCAAGAATTATCATCAATATTAATTCCTAGCTCAGTTACAGATTTTCTTGTGCCTCAGGAAAGTTATTCAACAGTCTTGGCTTTTCTGTTTTCCATACAAGCACATTGATTCCGATATCACTTAGAAGAAGCTTTGGAACTTGAAAGAATTCACATTTTTAAATTACTTTATCTTCAGGTGAAGAGATCTATAAGGACACAAAATGTTGTTTCAAAATCTGAAATGTCTTTTGAGTTGTGCTCAACCATGCCTTGATATGCAAAAAGACAAGAAATTATTGACAGGAAAATGCACCTGACACTTCACGTAGCACACTGTTGTATAATGACTATTTTATTAGCAAAAGGAGTGAGTCAAAAGGTAAATTGTATAACCAGCTTGCATGCCTGTGTTTTTATTGCTGGTATGATTTTAAATGAGAATACTGTCCTAAACAAAGCTAAGTATGAAGGCATTTGACTTAGAGTCAAGCAGTAACAGGGAAGGAATACAGTTTTTAAACCACTTTTTTTCCCCTATGGAAAACCCCTGATCTGATTTATAAAACTCTATAATTCAAATAAAGCAGAGATTTCTTAAAGTGTGCTAATCCAAGAGAAAGACAGAGCTCAGAGAAAGGCACATTTCTTTTTGTCTTCCAAAAGCTGCTGTCTTTTGAGCCATTGTTCTTCCCAGGCCCTAGCAGCTGTGTACACTACATTTTAAGTCATCTCTAAGAATTTCATACAGCAAGAAAAGCATCAGTCCCTGTCAAAAGTTCAGATGGATTGACTGGGAGGTGTAAAGCAGATTTGTGTCCTTATCCTTTGTTAGGTAGAAACCCAGGCATCATCTGTAATGGCTAGACCTCTTAGCCCTCAATTGTTTTGCACACATTTGGATTATTCTGGTGACTGACTTGTAGTCAAAAGATACATGTAGTCATAAACTATTAAATTTGTAAAATTAGTCATCCCACACAGGGAAGTAGCTGAGTGTTATGAGATAATTTGGCACAGAAAYACAGATGAATCCAATTTGTAGCAAACCTACAGATCCAGGTAACCCTGAACTCTACTTGTATGGACAGGAACTGGAACATTTGACAAAACAAAATTTTTTAACTTGACTGTCCAAGTAATCTGACACAAATTGGCATAACAACTCCAGAAAATAAGTTTGTTATGACAGTGTAACCCACCCATGTGCTCACTTCCCCACAKACCACACAGACTGTACTCTTCCAGCATTGTCTGGCCTGTGCCATGCAGGTTTGCAAACCATGAAACTGAACCCTTCTTTCTGTCCAGGCAAACTGTAGAATTCTGGTGCTCCAATTCTCATGCATTTGAGATGAAAATTTTTATTCTCTCATCAAAGTTGCCATGATCATTTTTGGAGCTATGGGCTCTTTGCAATGCACATTTGGCATATTTCTTCAGAGAAATGAAATGCTTATCRAAGAAGTAATTAACACAATACAATTGAAACAAATATTGAAGTAATCAGAGAAGATCTACTGGGGTTGTTGTCGATGGCCAGGTGACTTAGCTCTCACCTACTGCCCTGTAAGCATGAACGGGGCCTTGCAGTCATATTTGCAGCTTTATCAGCAGCTGACAAACCCCAGGCAGTCAATGATAAGTGCTTTTGGCTGSCTTTCTGTTGTGGGTCTCCTGACAAAGTGTATGCTGCATACCAAGGAGCCTCAGTACTGAACACAGCACCTAGTAGTTACCCTCTCACCTTAAAGTTATTTTATGTGACTATGCCTTTGAAAAAGGAGGAGGTGTTTCTCCTTCACAAGGTTCTTCTTTGTTCTTTCATGAAAATGATAGGAAGGGATTTGCAAGGAACACTTTCATCAGCTTCCTGTGCTTCTGAGGCCAGTCACAGATTGTAGCAGTAAGAAATGCATTGTGGAAATAGAATTTAGTCCARTCCCTAAGAAGAAATGATATATGCTTCATCTGGAAAAAAAAAAAAAAAAACCTGTCTGGGTTGTACTTAAATATTCAGAGCAAGCAAGAGTACTCACTCAAGAACACTTACTAATTACRGAATTATTAAGATGATTTCTATTAGTTAGCCACAAAATTAAATCCTATTCTTGAAATACATATGAAACTTTAATGAAAAATTTGAAGGAAAGACAATAATAAGTATTTGGACTAAGAATTATTAAAAAGGTCATTTTATTTTTACAAGTACAGAGGAAGTGTGCAAATTGTAAAGTTCCTTTATACACAGCTCATTTATTGTAAGCAGATCTGAGGCTCTTRTTTTACTCTTGATATAGATGACTGGTACAGGAGATTCCTTTCCTTCTTGTATTGAAAGGAGCTGCTGAGCTCAGTGAACTCTACTTTCTTTGAATGGTCACACCAGCAATTAGTGCAGGCAGGTCATTAGCATATCATAACATCACCCTGCAATGTTTATGGATGAGATACTATCATTAAAGTATGTCCAAAAGGACAAACTCTGAAAGTTTTATCTCTAACACAGCACCAGAAAGAAGCGAGGGAGAGGYTGGTGATGAAAAATCCAGAACTCATAATGGGGTAATGGGACCAGGTGGAAAGGCCAACCAACTACAGCACTGTTCCTGTAGCCTCCTTTACCAAACTAGCACATCTCTACTCCAACAAGKACATGTCCCTTTTAAAAAGAAAATWATCTAGTATTTAGTGTTGTTAATATGTGAAAACCCAGTCAAAGATGTCAAATTGAATGTATTCATGGGGTAGGGGTAAAGGCTCCAGGAAGGATCTGAGGAAGGCTGACCTTATGGGGAGAGGAGCTCTGAGAAAGAGGAAAAAGCTGGGATGAATTTTGGGATACAGCTGATTCTAGGGCGGGAAGGAGGACACTGCGATGACATGAAGGAAAAGGCTTGTGAAAAGGGTTGCAATGAGCCAGAGTCTCCTCTGACCARAGGAGCTGGGAGCTGGGGTCAGATMAGATCTCAGCTTGAGTGGTAGTCACACCCCAGACAYGATACAGCCCAACTCCCATCTTACCCTTCTCAGCCAGCATCAACCCCAGCCTCCTGCTGCAGATTCTTTGAAATTCAGCAAGCCCACAGGTCATTCATGGATTTTCTTAYGGTAAACGCACGAGTCACTCCCATTTAAATGACATTATGCTGTTGTTACTACTGCACTTGCCTGGTATGAGATGAGTCTAGCAAAACCATGAAGGATATACCCTTGAAAGTGTTTTGAATGAAAACATAACTTATTCTTGAAAAAAAAGAATCATCGAAGTTTGAAAGTAGACACAAATTGTAGCTGGAATCAAGTTTGCTTTCTATCTTCTTTCTTACTTTTTTTTTTAATCTTTCAAAAATAGGGACCGACTGAAAAAGTTGCATCTGGAACCRATTTCTCTCAATTATTTTTTCTAAATGTTCAGTTTTTAGCTTGGACCCAGCTGATGAATTATGCATGCTCTAAACAACAGAATTACAATGAAGCTGCCTGACTAGAATGGTAGAGAATGGGGGCAGGGAAGCAAAGGTTAAAATTAATATCTGAGGATAAGGATAAGTAATTAAAAATAATCTAACAAATATGCATAAAAAATAACTGGAGGGAAGAAAATTATGGAAGTCACAAAATATGGAAAAAGAAAGATCATATGATTTACAGCTCCCTTAGGAATCCTGAAGATTAATTGAATCACAATAGTAATAAACTGTAAGTTTTAAAATACTTGTTTCTTGACTCTCTGGCAACAGAAATTTAGTGACATGAACCCACCATCTTGCAGAGATCTCCAGAGATGAAAAGACTATAGATGTGCATAAAGTGGCCTAGATTAATACGATGACACTTCAAAAGCACAAGTTGGAATATTCCCCATTTCATCTTGAGTTGTGAATAATTCATCACTTTAAAACATGGGGGTTTTAAAACTTAGATGCAGACTTAGATGCATAATTATTGAATTTCCTTTGATCTACATTGTTTGTTTCATCAGTTACCTAACATTAGGAAGTATGCCTTGTAATAATTGCAGTTTGAGTTTTCTTATATAATAGAAAAGGGAAGGGGGAAATTAAAAGGCTTGAAAACAATMCTAAAGCATCCAAAGCCATTTTAACAATTTTTTAGCCATTCTGTGTATAAAGTCTTTGGGTTTTCTACAGAAGGGATAASTAGAAGTTAATTCTTGATGATTCAGTTCATGTGGCATTCTAACTTTGATTAAATTTTTGATKACAGCTGCCTCAATTGGATGAAAAGTTTATCTACAGCTGTAGAAGCTATGCACACCACAGAAAAAATACAGGTACTGCGTTTCCTTGAAGTCCCATTATCTATTTTGGTACAGTATAAATGAATAGTTCAGCTTGTTGTAATTATGTTAATTACACTAAACATGTACACTTATCTCTACAAAGAAAATATTTTAAGGCATTATTTAAGCCAATGAAACTTGGTAAATAATCTTTCTTTTGTGTTATTATCCTGCACTGTTCCTGTCAACTCTATAATAGAAGATGGCTTCTAGCCCAGATGAACTATTTATAGTCCAAGTGGCTTTAAGTATGCTTAATTACAAACTTAGATTTATTAATTTTCCCAAACAGATCAGTTTCACAATCTAGACAAACGTAGCTCACTCTCTTTAGGTGTGAGGCATTATTATGACTTGAAGATATCTTCTGCTCCTGGGAACAAAACAAAGCTACCTCTGAAATGTTTCCAGCATTCAACAGGAGTACAGCAAGGGGAGCTCCACAATCCAACAGGGTGCAGCATCCATAGCTGTGCTTCCCAAACTGTCTGAAGGCCTTAGGAAAGGTGGCTGCAGTCCTGGATCCTSCTGTATCTCATCAAGCTAAAGCACGAGAGATGGCAGCCCAGGAGCCYCACTTCTTTGCCTGCATACACAAAKGCTGGAATTCAGCTTGGAGAGGAGAAAAGCCTAAATAAGTCAAACTATACTTATAGCATATTAAGCATAACTTAAATGAAGACTAACCTCCCTTTGGCCCATAATATTTTTTTCCCATCAGCTTTTAGAAGCTGTCCATTTGTAATCAGCTGAAAAAGATGCAGACACTTGAGTCAAGAACAGCTGTGCTACCTTAGCTCAGGCAGAGTCCTAAGTTGTTTAAGGGAGCATTTGCAAATGAGGATGTTTCCAACRATGTTCTTGACACTGGATGAAAGAAATTAAATTATCTTGAGGAATGCATCTGCAGTGATCTCAGCTTCTGAAAAACACATTTCTGGTGGTCTTTCAAATATGCAGTCCCCAACCCATAAAACCTCATGGTTCACACTCAGCTGATTTAATGGAGACACATCTCTTATTCTTTAGAAATGCTAGTAACCCATGTGAAATCCTGCCCCTCAYGAAACATGTCAGTTTTGACAATACCTGTGAGAGAACTGAGACTTCCACTGATGCTCCAAAGCAGAGCACTTTGAAATCAGTGCCAAGGTTGCATTGACTCAATGTGTTTGGTGTTAGATCTATGATAACACAAAAGTTCTTCTTGTAGCAGCAATGTGTGATCCCCAACAGACTGAATAAGCCTAGAATCTGTTTTCAAAAGAGAGTAACAACAGTTATCTTTCCCAGTCTTTGCATGGACAGTGAGTAGTAGCAGGGTAAGTGAAACACCTGTCCATACTCTCCACCATGGAAACCAGCAGTGGTGTCTACTCTTTATAGCAGCCTACCAGTATTTTCCTTCCACTGCCATTTGTTACAGCTCTTTGAGCTCAACTTAGCTATTGGCATCCACAGCATCCTGTAGACATGCAGTGGGAGTTGTGTGGAAGAAAATKATTCTTTGCCTTTGTTTTCAACTTGCTATTTGAGTGTTTTATTTGCTATTCCCTTGTTATTGTGTTCTGAGAAACAGYGAGTAGTATTCCCTACACATCTCCTACAGGACATTCTTCATATCATATCTGCCTTCTGTCATAATTTTCAGGGAGAGGGCTCTAATCTATTTAGTCTCTCCTTACRCAGAAGCTCCCCATTGCCCTTGTTGTCATTCCTTATTGCTTTTCATTTCCTCTGAAACCCGAAAGGGAGCAACTGCGAAGTTGCACGTATTGTTCACGATGCAGGTGCACTGAGAATTTGAATGGTGGCATAACCATGTTTCCTGCTGACTTCCTTACTCCTTTCCTAGTACTTTCTACCACCTGACTTTGCTTTTTTTGATCACAATTGAGTACTATGGTGATGTTTTCTGAGCACGAGCTGAAAGCACTCCCAGATTCCTTCCTGTAATAGTGAGAGCTAATTWAGGGATATTTGCTGTGTATGTATATTTAGGGTTATTTTCCCCTGAAAGCTCAAATGGTTTTAATCAACACTGAATTTCCTCTGCTATTTTATTGCCCAGTCACCAGTGTAAGACTCCTCTTTCACAGCTGGATTCCCATTTGACTGTGCTGAATAATTTTCTCTCATCAGCAGGCTTCACCACCTCACTTTTCATCTTTCTCCCAGGACACCAASAGACATGCAGAACAGCACAGGATCCCTGTGTGGTATCTTTGATAACTTCCCTCCACTAATGTTTTATCCATTAAATACTACTAATCCAGGAAAGGACTTTATCTCATTATAAATTTTGGATTCTAAAAGAGTATTCACAAGAAGCATCAGTCAAGTGTTTTTTGATGGCCTAGATACAGACATAAAAATCAAATATGCAAGCATAAATCAACTGAATCTTAGTAACATTCTTCACCAAAATTATAGATTTGCAACCCAAGGCTTCTTTTATGGTTGTTATACTCTTTGTAGTAGCCAGAAATTGCCAAGTGGTAGTGAGAAATTGCCAAGTCACAGAGCCACAAAATATCATAAGCTGGAAGGGGTGTCCAGTAGCTCTCTGATACAGCATTTTCTCAAAGCAGAACCACCATCAAGGTTAAATCAGGCTGCTCATGGCTGACTCAAAGTACATTTCAATCTGCCTGAGGATGGAGTTTCCACAATCTCTGGGTTCCTTTTCCAGATTTGGGCCACCTGACTTGGGGAAAAGCCCACTAATACCAAAAAGGATTTCTCTTCTTTCTTAAAGCCTCTGGTGAGGTGCCGGAAGTTTCAGTGTGGAAGGGTTAGAGAGCTGTGCCATCCCCCCTGGCTGCCCTCGTTCAACTCCTGGCAACTCAGAATTTCAGAGAAGAGAAGTTCAATCACTTCAGCTCTGGCTGAGCAGCCCCCTTCACATGCAGTGCTCTTGTCAGCAGCAGATCATCCATGCTGGGCACCCTCTCACTGAGACCACCACTTGCTCTTAAATATCCTCACCTTCCCTCCCCATCCCCTGGGAAATTTGGCATCAAATCTCTCCAGAGGTTTGGCTTAAATTCCTGACTATTAAAGATGACATTCATACTGATGAAAACTGGATAAACCTCAACTGGTTAGTAAAGAAGCTGTTRAGACCTTCAGGCAAAATTCCTGTTCCTGGCATCAAATTCTGTTATGTAAATTTTAAAAAAGGAAATTTAAAATAATACAGGAATGCCTCTTCAGGCCACCTGCTTGTGTTGCTCCCTCCCCTTACAGCCAGTCTCTCCCAAATTCTGCCTCCCCTGCTGGAGCCCAGACATTAACTTCCCAGTATCCAAAGGCTCCAACAGCCTGCAGTCATAAGAGAATCCTGTCAGAGATTATTTGGCTGACCCARTTCAGTTTCTAAGGTAAGGATGGTATTACATATACCTGAGCAACTCTCTTGTTTACTGCAAGGCTGGTATTATCTTTCAGTTTACACAACTGTAGTGGTAAATAAAAATATTTTTTTTTAAGTGTCTTAGAGACACTTTACTAAGCATTTAAAGAACCATCATACCAAAGACTGCTTTCAGATACATAGCAATAAGAAAAAGGAATAAGAAAGTATAAAAATATCCAGAAAAAAAATCAGATTATACACATGAAAATTAAACGAAAAGTGAAAATTTCTTGTTTGAAATCAGTTCCTGGACAACACAGACTGCACAGACTGAACAGTCTGCATTATTTCAAGGCTTCACTCTAAATATTATTTTGYCAGTTAAGAGAAGAAAAACAAACTGACAAAGTACTTGAGAATGCAGCCTCTGGTATATTCTGGAAAAACTGTTCAAGTAGGATGGTAAGGAAATTCAAATCATGTTGAGAAAATACCTTTGTGCTAAATAAAAAGAATCTTTATTAGTAAGAGACTTTCAGCTCTGAAAATCAGCCTTTTAGGATCAATCAAAAATCTTGTGGAGAACAGTCAAAACTGTCCTTTGAAAAGGTATTTGTTATTTACTAGTTTTTGCAAGAACCAGCTCAAGAAGTAACGGACATTTTTTCACCTGATTACAATTGGACAGGAGTTAGAAAAATAGTTGGAGAAAAATCTCAATGCTTCTCAAGTCACCCTTCAATTATCTCTCTTCAGGTTTTTTTAGGTTTTTATTTTTCAGCTTTGAACATGCTGTTCCGTATCCAAAAACCTGCTCTCCACTAATGCATGAGATATGCTTTGTTACCAAGTACCTATGCAAAACACCTTAAAATAATGAGGAGATTTAATGCACTGTAACTTGTATTAAGATAGAGAGACATTCACAGCAGTTCTTACAGGAAAGAACTCATAAAAGAAGGCAAAAATATAAATTACAAAACAAGGGTAACAGAAAATAATCTCGATAGTACAGCAGCCACAGACAGATAAACAAGAACAGCCATCACAGTGTGATATACAGGATGTTCATTACTCATGACTCTGAGCAATAGCAGATCACTTTGCATATTTATTAATTCTTGTATTACAATGCTGGCAACAAAGTGTGGTCTTTGTCATAAAATGCTAGATATAAAAAAGTGGATAGAATAAATTAGTTTATGCTCTGTACATGACTAGAAACAGCGTAGCACCAATAAATAAATTAGCGCTTGAGGGACATTAATTTATATTCATTCACAATTCTGTTGTACTCATGTCACATTAATTCTTTGTTTGGAYAGGTGAATAGCTGGAGCTGAGGGAAATGCATAACCCTAAATGTCATGTACACAARGATGTACACTGATGGGCAGAAAAGGTGTAAATGAATGTTTACTCAATTCCCATGTCCCCTGAAACCAAATTATAGACCAATGTATTTCCAGGACATGGAGGTTGGAATGATCCCTCACAGATCAAGCCGGGTACCAAAACAGAACAGAAACATACAAAGAAACATCCTTCCAAAAAAAAAAAAAMAAAAACCCCAAACCCACTAAACCCCAACCCAAAGTGGGTGCAAGGAGTAAAACTGAACAGACCATGGGACTGAAAGCTGAGAAGGCTGCTGAACCCTGATCTTACACAATGTGTCTGCCTTGGACAAGCTGTTGAAGCACTCTTCCACTTTTATTTTCTCATTGCATTTCTCAGTCACACAAAGCTTCATAAGAGATGCCTGTGCCTCTTAACTGCCCATGAAATGTCAGTTTTGTCACAAACAGACCAAAGTGCAGCCCACGGGGACCTCTGCTCTCCCTTCCCTGTGAGATGAGGTCAAGTCAAACCGACCTATGCAAGTTTTAATTCTGACGGATCCAGAATAAACATTTAGTATTACACTACAAGTGGAGAGAAAAACTTCCCACTTTTGAAGATGAATGCTCCCCCTTTTCCACAAATGAGAAAGATCCTACTCCACACACGAGTTACCCTCAACCCTGTGACCCATCAAGATGTTTAGGGGTACAGTGTGTCACCAATCATTTGCTATAATGTACCGTTGTTATGAATATTTACATACATTCATTTCAATTTCATCTGTCTATTTAGAGCCATATTCCGTCCCCACAAAAGGCACTTTAGGGCAGCAGCTTGTCCTAGCACTTCAGCACAGCTCCATTTCAGCCTRAAATGGGGCTGAAAGGCCTCTCTGGTGGCTAAGAAAGATCAATGAAAACACACAATACCAGGAACACTTTGCTTTCAGCAGCTGCTTTGTCCAAGACCCCAAGCAATCACTAAACTCCATTTTCCAGTGATTGAAACTCTCAGCCTGAATACTCTGCAATCAAACTACAGCACATAGAGAAGTTCAGGAGAAAGACAACTGCTACTACTCTAAACCTGGAGAAAAACCCAGTACACCATAAACCAATCCTTTGTGAGGATCTTTTTTGTTATTTTTAGCTTTGGCTATTTCTTCTGAATCCATTAACACTTCGATTTTTCTCCAGACTTTGTGTTCCTAACAGAAAAAAACCCTTCCCCTCCTTTCTGACTATTGTCAGCTGAAGAGCTCCTAAGCACAGCTGGCTGTGGGTGGCAGCAGGAGGCTGAATTGGCAGAAAATTTCTGGCTCAATGCGGTCATCAACAAAGGCAACTTTCTGAGGCTACTGATGGCTGTTTGTTTCATATTTTCAGGACAGATTTCCTTGTCCCCTTTGTCATCAAAAATGACAGTGTAATTCAGCAATAGTTAAATAAGCTACAGATCATATTTGTTTCTTGCCTGCAAAGGGCTCGAGTCTGACAACATCAGTCACATGAACAAAAGCAAGGCTAATAAGGTCTGAGTAAATTCTTACTCTAATTAGAGGATCAGAGACACCATGTCTACAAAAATGGATTAAGAAAACAACCTTCTTTGATGTTTTCTGATCAATGTGGGGTTTTTTTTGTATTGTGATAACAGGAAGTATTTGCCAATATAAAAACACTTTTTAAACTGAACTTTTCCTTTTTGTCCTACACACAGAAGACCTCATTAWTAAAAAGAAAAAAAACAACGAACCAAACAACAAAAGTTAATCACCAACTCCAAAAAGTGCCATCAACAGCTTTCCATCCCCTCCACCTGCTATCAGGACCAAGAACGTTTTGGAAAAGTTTTTTTTAGGACAGTTGGGACCACTGGGCTGCAAACATCTGTGACAGGACTGTCTCCTTGGCCAGAACTGCCTGGGGCAGCCTGTGCCCAGCAGAGATGGATCCCAGCTGCCCTYCCTTAGTGCAGAACATCAACTTCAGACCCATAGCACTGCCCCCAAGGAGCAGCTTCTGTGGGCTTTTTTCACTGCAGCGAATAAAGAACACTGGAATGTCGCTTTTTCTGGTCCCCACTGACTGCCCACCAGGCATCCTATTCCACAGCCACCCCATACTCACCCTTCAGTGGGTCTAGACCAAAAAGGACTCAGAGATCCCACAAGAGCTGGTGTAATCAATGAAAGTGGCAGAAGGAATTTTGTCATCYGTTGCAAGAAAATGAATCAGAACTTTACTGCTGTGATAAAACTGGGAATAAACCGAACCTGTCTTTATTGGAATAGTAGTACTAGGAAGAATAAAATTATCACAGTGGATAAATCCTATCTACATCGTGTCATATAGGGCAAAAAACCAAAACCACATTATTTGAAGTAGGAAACATGCCTAGAGTGCTYGCTGAGCCTTCTTTACAGATTAAAAAAACCCAAACTTCTGAGACTTCATTGGCAGTAAACAGCATATTTGGTTTACCCTTCTGGTAACCCATCCAGCTTCTGGAATTCAACATTGAACAGGATGAACCTGACCCATTTCTGGATCTGGATTATTATATGTGCTGAGAGACTGGAAGTTTATCTGTATTAAAATTTGCCAATCTGCAAAAAAAAAAAAAGCCTTTTAATACTCTTCTACGCTAAAAGGTTTTATTTTCCCATAATTTGTATTTCATTAGCATAAGGTGAAAGTGTTTCCATGGAAACACCAGGGATATATAATTTCTAAATAATGAATTTTCCACAAAGAACTCACAAAATTATTTTCAGATTACAATGCAAAATTCTCCAAAGTCAGGTCACTTATTAATATTACAGAAAGGACAGATGTAAAGACTTTGAACTTCAAATTGTAGCTCTAAAACATTAAATATAAATTAAGTAGTTTAATATTTCAATCACAGAAAATAAAACCAGGAAAATACTTGAAACTAAAGTCAAAATGACACTTAGTGTAATTTCACTAATTCAGTGATCAAATATGTCAGTATGAGTACAGTGGGTCATATTATATGCCACTTGTGTATATTCAGATCTCTCTATATAGTTATTTGCTTTCTACTTTGATATATAGTTTAGGTTGATATCTCATTTCTGTAAGTTTAATATTAAGATGATAAAATACATTAAAATTAAATATTTTTTTCTGCTTGTTCATCATCCATTCCAGTAAAGTGATAACAAGTACTAACTTGAGTAGGATGATTATTAAGAATCAAATCAAAGCTGGGCTTTAAAATGAATAGGAAAAACAACCCTTTCATAAGGGAAGAGTTATTAAAAGACAGGGATTCCTCTGAATTCCATTCCCAAAGGAAACAAAAAGGCAAGATGAGCAGGAAAACAGGAACAAGAGATGCTAAAGAAGACTATTTTTCCAGGCTGGGTAATAAAGGAATCTCAAAGAACTTTTGGACTTCAGAGGAAGGGGATTTGGAGCTGGAGAGGAGGTAAGGATTTTTCACGTCATTTCATTGTGTTATTTGGGTATAAAAYATAATTGTGTTAGAAATCCTGTTACAGTGTTCTGACATTGTTTCTTCATGTGAGTCCTTTTYCTAAGGGTGAATATTTCTTCAATGATTTCTTCAATGATATTTGGTGTTGTACTTGATATGCAAAAAAACCTCAACCCCGTATACTTGTTCATCTAAAAGGTGAAGTAAAACAAGAAGAACAGCACATGACACAGATCAGGCCAGGGAATTCAAATGCTGGGGCCAGTCAGTGGGACATGGAGCTGGATGTTTTCTAGAAATAGTAAAGGGGAGAATAAAACAGCTGAATAAAAAAGCTGAATCAAATATCAGGCAGATCCCCCCAAAAAAAAGCACTCTCAAAAACTGTCTCTGACCAAAWACCTACATAAAACGTTTGAGATAAATTGCTCTTCCCTTTCTCAAAAAAAATCTGTTTAAACACTATGGGGCATGTGCCATGGGTCAGAATCTCTTGCAGGATTTTTGTACATTAACATGAAAATTMATTAAAAAAACAAAAAAATAAAGAAGAACTGACTGCAATCAACTCTTCTAGGTGAAAACAGTCCCATAATAAAAAAAATGCTGACTAAAAGCACAAAGTGAGGTAATGTCCCAATGAGGGGGAAAGACCACTTACAAGATGAGGATAACAAGTGGCTTATGACAGTTTATCCAAAGATACTTTGAAGTGGTAAATGCCTTTCTATTCAAAAAGTATGCTCAAGGAAGCAGAAACTAAGGCCACAGGCTACCACAAGCCTGGAGGATGTGAGCAGTTACTATTAAAAAGAATTACTGTTAGCAGGAGCTTGCTTTGAGCATGAATAAAAATCAGGGTGCTGCTTGCATACACTAAAAGGCTTCTTGGCACAGCTGCTTTAGGAAGCTCAGCAGTTGTGCTTGTTACAAAAGGACATAAAGTGTGTCCAACACGCAGCTGCTGGCTCTGAGCACACAGCAGGCATCCTGCTCCTTGTCAGGCCCTCAGTGGGTGCAACGATACCGAGCATCCCAACCTCACACATCACCTGCCCTGCCGAAAAGAGAGCAACCAGCTGTGACATCTGAGAAAATCCTTCCCCAGAGACAGTAGGTTCAGAATTCAGGTTCAGGCTCATTATTTCATGTTCTCTCCTTGGGCGGGGGGGGAGAGAAAAATGTAAAACATGTGGAAAAACTTTGTTTTCTTAAACTCTGAAAAAGTCTTCATTTCCAGTCCAATGGCTCTCTCATGAACTGCATTCCTCACGAGACTCCTTGGTTTAATGGCCTGATTTGTGCTTCATCCCACCTCCTAAAAAACACCATGACAGTTGAACTGTCTAGGTTAAAGCTATATGCACCCAGAAAGCAAATTTTGAGAACAAAATCATTCAAAGAGTATAAATAAATCCACTAGACTTTATTCTATGAAACAGCAAACTCTCAGCCATATAGTTAATAAATTGTTAACAAAGTGTGTGATCTTAAAACATGGGAGATACCACCTGCCATAGAACTATTTTTTTTTTTAATGAAAGCCTGAATTCTTACAGATAAAACTGAATAACACCTTTTATTAAGACATTTTAATGTCAGAAGGTGACWGGTCAGGTCAATAAGTTACTGTACGTGTTCTGCCGCCACACTTTACCCATTAATCTCCAGGTTTGTGGGGAATGAGTTCAGCAGCCAGCTCGGGCTCCATGAAAAGGAGCAAAGATCTGTGCTGGTGTCAGGTGCATGCAGCACTCATGTGCCACACCGTCAGAGCTCTGATCYTGATGAAAGCTCACAGACATTGGCCTTTCAGCCTTGGTAGCAGGGGCATTTCGGTTTGGATCTGGGGCAGCATTTTCTCTCATCCTTGTCAGGATGAGAGGATGAAACTAGCTGCCCAGAGACAACAAACTTTGGGGTCCATGGAGTCAGCCAGCTGCCCTTATATCTCAGACAACAATGGCTTTACAACARAGCTTCTACCCTGGATCACCGTGCCCTACTTGTGGAGCAGTGGAAGGCCATTATGGCTCTGTTACAGCAGGACCTTTGGCATGGAAACATTTTTCACTGATCTTATTTCTAGGACAGAAAAGCTGTCTTTCCAAACTACTTAAATGTAATTATGATTTTTACTGTAGTTCTGCAGACAGCAGATTTTACCGCTACCTCTGAACTTGCAAGTTTTAATTACATACTGAASCTTATTAAATGAACGCCTCACACAATGAAATGGCTAAGCACAACATATTAATAACCTGTCCTTCAAATCTTTATTACATTGTTTTCACAAACTATGGAAAATTTTATGAGCCATTTCTTTTCTTGGGGTGGAACGTTTTCAGTTTGGCATTTTTTTCCAAAGCAGTTGTCTAGCACTGTAAGTTATGATTAAGTATATGCAGCTGGAATGTTTACTGCATGTTTGCACCTGCATGTTGAGTAATAAGACCCAAGAGATTTGATAAACCTACAAAAATCACAGAGAAAGACAAAGGAGGATGGTGGATTGGAGAACAGCCTGCAGGCTTTCTTCTTAAGGGGTCCAGAACCATGTGGGCATTCAGTTGCATAGTAATGGCCTAAATATGAGCATTCTTTATTTATGCCAGTCTGTATTCATGCCTCTCATATTATTTAAACATGAAGTAAAAAAAAAATTGTCTTTCTTGTTAACAGGAAGTCTTCCAAAGACGGTTACTGAAAATGCATATTATTATCCTGAGGCATCATAACATCCATATTAATCTCTCAAGAGTGCTCTTGGGAGGGCTGTTTTATGATTATATAAGAWGATTTTGAATATCTTCACAAGATAATAAACACTGTCAGCTTCTCCCACTGCTTTCATTACTAAGTCTTCAAAAATTAGTGCATCTCCTCTTGATATGGTTTTGAATAAAACCTGAGTGTTTCCTGAATGATAGGCCAGACTGGCAGATGATATTGATACAGTCAGATAATTACATTATTTCAAAGTATATRCCTTATGAAAATGTATKAAATGTATTAGGYACAGTTCTGTGTCAAGTATAAAGAYAAYCAAGATGGAAAAAAAATTAAGAAAACACACAACAAACTGCCCAACAGTACATTTTGCCTTTTGTGCAGCCCTTTAGTGAGCCACTTCACTATAGTAGTTAGTAACCAGATGGAGGAGCCAAGAGTCTGTTCTTATAACTGGCACAGAAAAAAACACCAACRTTTCTACAGCTACAGAAATACAAGGAAAAAAAAAAGAGCCCTAAGTAATCTGAATGCATTGTCCTTTCTGTGCTTTGATATTCAAGTCCAAATTAATATTCTGGTCAGATCTTGAGAGTCTAAGTCACTCTGCAGCAAGGCAGTGAGCAAATTYCTGATAAAACTCTTAAAAGTGATTGTTGAGAATGGCTATTTTTGACAGTTATTCCCAAGAAACTTGCATTTTRCAGTGAGGATGACCAAAATCTCAGYTCAATTCAAAAGGCTAAATGCATAAATATATATGTGCGAAAATCAATACCATGTAAGCATTCAGCAGCTTAAGTCATTCAGAACCTAAAAGCTGGCCAAGACCTGAAAAATGTATTTTGGCTGTTCAAATACATGCTTCATGACCGAGCCTTACTCAGACAYCTTGCAGAAAAAATACTTTGCAATCACCAGTCTCATTCAGTCAATAGGAGGGGCATTATTTAATTAACAARCTTTGAGTTTGTACAACTTCTGTAGTACAAAACGTGCCATAAATAAACCCCAAGGCCACACAATTCAAGCTGTTCCTGACAGATAATTTCTTTCCTCGCAGGTGTTTAAGCGCTGCTCRTTGTTGGGAGCTCCCCCATTTTAGGGAGGTTCCCACAGTCACATTATTGCAAGTCTCCTGGCACTCTCAAAACAACCTTTCCTGACCACACAAAGGAGCTTGGGGGGTATTCCCTAAAGCACTCTGACTTGGGGGTTTTTCCCACCCCAAACGCCACAGGAAGGCTCCAGAGCCTTTACAACACACACAGCTTCTACATCCAGCTGGGGCTCCCGTATCCTAAAAACCTGATGTAAGCCAGCATTTTTTATGCAAAGCAGACCATGTTCAWGTTCATGACCCTGCATCACAAGCATTTTCTTTTACATGTACAATCTACTTAAAATATGCAGCCAAATCTGCTGACAAATACAGCTCTGAGCAAAGCTGGAGAAAGGTGGAAGCCTACTTACTCCTCTCATATGGGCATGCTGGAAAACTTCATTTGAGACAGGCCATTCAGTCTTTGTGAAGCGTGGGCATGCTCACACTAGTGAGCTGTGCTATCACCAGACAATGGCTTGAGGAGGCCCAATCASGCTAAATATATCAAATTCTTGTTTCAGATGGAAAGCACTCCTGCTGCTCCACAAAATACTCAGCCCAGCAAGGGATCCCACTAACTCCAAGAGTACCTTTTGACAAAAAGAAAAAGAAAGAAGTTTCATGATCTAACAGAGAAAACACAAGAAGACCATACTATCRAAATGCCCAGCTGTWATGGTTTAAGCCCAGCTGAAAATTAAGCTCCAGGCAGCCGCTTGCTCAACKCYCACCAGCAGGATCAGGGAAAGAATTGGAGGGGTAAAACACWAGTGAGTTGAGATAAAAACAGTTTAATARGAAAAGCAAAAGCCACACACAAGCAAAGCACAACAARGAATTCATTCACTGCTTCCCAGGGGCAGGCAGGTGTTCAGCCATGTCCAGGAGAGTAGGGCTCTGTCACACGTGACAGTGACTTGGGAAGACAAACACCATCACTCTAAATGTGTCTCTTTCCTCCTCCTTCCCCCTGTTTTATATACTGCACATGATGTCACATTGTCTGGAGCATCCCTTTGGTCAGTTGGGGTCACCTGTCCTGGCTGTGTSTCCTCCCATCCTTCCCTGCATGGCAGTACAGAAAAGAGGAAAAGGCCTTGGCTCTGTGCAAGGCCTCTATTACCACCAAAATATCTCCATTTCCAGCCTCGTGTTCAGCACAATCCAAAATAATGCCACACACCAGCCACTGGGAAGAAAATTAGCTCTACCCCAGCCAAAACCAGCACACTATTTTACTCACAGGAACTGAAAGGAGGCAGAAGGCAGGACTAGATTGTTTCCTGGTGGCAATGAGGTGTCTCCTGCCAGAGCAGCCTTATCTCTGGGCTACACGGTGACTCCAGTGGCCCTGCCCCTGGCTCTCAAGCCACAGGTCAATACCTGAAAAATTTGGCCACAGCTTCTTTGTGATTCAGAAAATCTTCATTAGCAGCTGTAGAGATTTCTCTGTGTGGCAGCTGGGTGATTCTTCCTGGGGTCAGATAGTGTCTCTATTTCTTGGGCTCACCTGCCTTCGGCTGAAGAGCTCCCTGCAGAGCGGGTCAGTGTGGACTGGCTTTTAGGGTTTACACCKTACTAAAAGTCTCTGTAATGAGGGCAATATGATTGTGATGGCCAAGAAAAAAATTACTTCACACTTGATATTGATTTAAATTATTTCTGCTATTGACAAGCGTTTGACCAACCATAACAACTGGCAGTTGCTGTCGTACTCTGCCAGGTAGAGATGAGGACCCACCTTTGCTAATACAAGAGGTTTTCCTTTAATTAGCCACATGTAAGCCTTGAATTACCTTGCAAGCATTGGKGGTGAGTGCCTAAATTTAGGCAGARCTGCAGGTTCCRTCAAGCTGGACTGCTTTTTTGTGGAAGCTAAACATGCAAAACTTTTAGTCCTAAKAGGTAACATCTAACAAAGCCGTAAGACACAAGAAATTACATCTTACCATTGGATGTGTCCAATAATTGGGAGAGACACTGCAGAAAACTATTCTTCTCCCTGTCAGCAAGTACAATAGGAAATGAAGGMGTTTCTGAGGCTGCTTAAAGTAGCTTTTGCCGGGTGAATTTCCAGAGCCACATTACAGCTGATTCCTCAAACCTGTCAACTGAGGCTCATTGGTAATTCCCCCTCCCACCTTGCCCCCAAGATTTCTCTCAGAAAGTGTAATTTTCCTGCAATGCCTAGGAAAGTAATGCATAGAGAAGAGCTTCTCTTTCAAACTGTCAATTTTTTTTCATTATTATTCTCCAGTCCTTAGGCAGTCTAATCAGCTTTTTCACTTAGAGTGAAATTTGCTTCCACTATTTGYTATCTTAAATATATATGCATATTCATATAAATACATATATATACACATGTATCTTACATTACTTTCTTCTCTCCACACTGAAAAGTCTAGATAAAGCAAGAAGATATGAATTTGGCTGGAATTGTCCTTAGGTATTAGGTATAGATTTTGCCTGGAAGAAAGAATTCCGCTGGATATATCACTCTATTTGAAACCACACAAAAACAATGCCTAATGTTGATACAACAGAGTTGGACACTTTCCTTGTAGCCAGTTTAAGACYATCAGCTGTCATTATGCCCTAATGTTTAATTAAATGTAATATATCATTGTCTTAAGGTAATAAATAGGGAAGAAACAAAAATACAGACAGTAATTTTGTATCAGATCAATAGAGAAGCATGAGTGTTGGATCAGGCCCCTATAATTATTTCCAAGCTTGCACATCTGCATAACAAGCAGTGATCAATTCTACTTGATTTGGTGTGGGTGAAGCATTTTGAACTTATTTTGAACAGCTGTGTCATTATTACCTTAATTATTGCGGCTGGATAGAGCACCTATTTCCAAATTGCTTTCGAGCTAATAGCCTTTGTTCCAATTAAGTATATTAGCATTATAATTTCCTCACCCTGGGAACTTTTTTGCTATTTTTAAAGGTCTTTTTTTTCTCAGATTCAGACTGAAATCAATCACAGATGTTGTCCCAGTATATATTCTTTAAATAGAATGGGGCAAACTACAATTCCTTACCTTGATTTCAATGGGGCTGTGCTAAGTGCTTGCAGAAGTGAAAAACTGCCATTGTTTCAGGAGGGTTATGTCTGTGCAGTCAGAGTAAGRACAGAGGTAATGCCTTTGTGCTGCCCACAGGTGATTGCAAAGCCAATGTACAAACTTCATGTGCAGGAGACTGACACCAACTTTAGACTGATGCTCCTGAAATCACTTGCATCAGGCTGGAGCTGATTCAAGTCGACCTAGATTCGGAATACTCAAAAACCARATGCAGAATTTAGATTTCATGGCTTTGTTGTGTTTTCTATTAAAACAGAAGTTCAAACCTTAGCCTGAACACTGGTTCCTCTGTTGTCTTTTGCTTGTTTRACACAAAGTTTGTGCATAAAGTTTTCTTTGTAAAAAAATAGAAATTATTTTGCTTAAGTAGTAAAGGTATCAAGAAAAAAGAGATCAATTTACTTGACTGTACAAAGAATAATTTCACAGAAATGCTGTTACGGTGCCTTGACTGAAATTACWCTCAGCTTTTGCAATTGCAAATGAGAAGGTGATTTTGTGAAAATGGCACACAGAGAATGCTTAGAGAAAGGCATCTCAACTTTCAATGTGTGATACTTTCACTAGCAATTAGGGATGAGGTATCATCCACCACATGAGTTGTCTTTAAAGAGGTCTGCTGCCAGTTTTTTTTTTATCTGATGCCTCTGGAAATAATTAGCAAGCCCTCATAAATGATGTTTACAATATATAAGTGCTGACAAACCCTGAAGTATACAGTAAGTCTCTTAAAAAAAAAAAATTCCCATAATGAATGATGATCACCTACAATATGAATTATAGATTCTCTGCAAGTTAGCCTGATTCATGATTATGCACTGCTTCAGGGTCTGCTGCTACATTTACATTTTTACCATGAGCCTTTTTGGTTTGTATCATCTTGAAATATAGATTAAAACTCCACAGCCAGATGATTAATTAAGTCCAAAAAAACCTTGTGTGCCTGATCTTCACGTACTGAAAATGAATGCAGAGTTTGCCCCAGATGAATATCCAGYGCTGAATTTCACTAAGACCCTAAGACTTTAGGAATTTATTTACACAAAAAGTAGACTTCYTGGAACATCAGTTCTGTAACTTAATTTTCCTCAGTGAGAGGACAGAATACAATTGTATTTTGATATGAAGTCAGTACGTTTCACAAATTCTTCAGAAGTAAACTTTTATCTGAAAAAAAAACCTCCACCAAATTGTGTATCACTTACTGGAAAAACTGAGTGAAGGACAGAAAACTTAGACACAAGAATTAACCAATCTCTSTCTAAAGTGTGTGATACTAGAAAGTTCCACATGGGTTCAATGAAATCATAGTATGATGGAATGGTTTGGGTCGGAAGGGACCTTAAACAGCAGYTCCAACACTCTGTCATGGACAARGACACCTTCCACCAGACCAAGTTGCTCGAAGCCCCATCCAATTTGGCCTTGAACACCTCCATGGATGGGGCACCCACAGCTTCTCTGGKTAACATATGCCAGGGCTTCACCACCCTCACAGGAAAGAATTTCTTCCTGATATGTAATCTCAACGCCCTTTTTTCAGTTTGAAACCATTACCCGCTTGTCTTGTCACACCATGCCCTTCCAAAAAGTGTCTGCATCTTTCTTGTAGGTGTCCTTCAGKTACTGAAAGGCTGCAGTTGGGTCACCTGAAGCCTTCTCCAGGCTGAACAATTTCAATTCTTTTAGCCTTTTCTCATAGGAGAGGTTCTCTATCCCTCTAATCACCTTGGTGGCCTCCTYTGGTCTCACTCAGACAGGTYCATGTCCATCCTGTGCTGGGGCCCCCATGCTCAGTGTCTGGGCTCTCTGATTACAAAAGCTGATAAGAACAGCCATACTGCCTAGCACAGGAAAAAGGGGGTTCTAACTCTTCTGGAGAACTGAAAAATGTGGCTGAATAATGAAGCAGCGATATGTGTTTTCCAGCACCTTGTTTGTGCAGAGAAAATCTCTCTTCTGATAAATTATTCAAAACATAACTGCTAACCTATTTAAGTTGGAAAATATGTGTACTGTAATCAGGAATCATGTTTCTCAGCTGTCTGAACAGCTACACTTCAAATCTGGCATTCTCTAAAGTGCCTGCACAAAACAGTACATGAAGATAACTCTGTCCAGTGAACCATTCTGACCAGTAAATCTTTCATAGTTCTGGGGCAGTGTGTCAAAGATATCTAGAGGTTTCTTAAATGTAGAAAAACCTATTTAAGTATAACTTAMAGAAAGAGTCTGAAAATACTTCCAACATGTGCAAATCTTTTCATTGTAACTTTAAGTACGACAGCTGCCCCTTTTGTGTCAAAGGGTTAATGAAATTTCTTCAATAATTTATCAAGGTTAAAGATTTTCTCTAAACAATTACTGCTTATGTGGAACTAATTAAATACTCACCCCTGCCTTTCAACATGGAAGATTAAATAAGCTGTGACATTTTGCAATTTTAATTTACGGTGCATATTCCAGCATATTCGCATTAATTTCATTTTTTAGGAGACTCAAATATTAACATAGAAATCATGTGATCAGCAATTTTATGTAGTGTGCTCTTTTCTTTGTCATTAAACATAGAMGCAATTGGAGCACTCCAGTATTTGGACCAAAAGCACAGCATTAGTGATTAGTGTTAAAGCACAATTKTGTGCTTAGTTAAGGCAATCCCTGAACCACCTCATTCTTTATGTATATKAGAGAAATACAATCTAAAATTGACACATATAACTCATTGGGATTTTCCATTTCAGTGAGGAGTTTTTTGGTTTTAATTTTGACACCTGGAGTGGAGGTTTAGTTTATGTATCAGGAAGACAGTTGATTTCAGACAGAGTAAGGGTCATTTCAAGATTATGGGATTGGAATACTGCCTTGGAGCYTCTGCCCTTATGACATCCTGTGGTGGAAGATATCTTCTTTACACCGAGAGTCTCAAAAGTGGGTACTAGCTCTGTGTCTCTGTTCATGGATATTTAATATCTGTATCTATAGGACAGCTGAATAGTCCTCACTGCTTCTGGTATCAATGGGAACTGTTCTTTCTCCATATCAATGTGTTCATTTTCTGGAAACCCATGTTGTGGATATACAAATAAACACAAATTCTTGATATCACAGTCAGTAAAAATAAAYAGCTATGGCTTGTGATGTGCATGAATACTACAACAATGGCCATGACTTGAAAAAGAAGAAATCAATTGTGGTGCTAAAGTGTTTGAACATCATGCAGTGAAGGAGTACAACTGCTCTCTGAACTGGGCAAACACAGCCCCTCCACCCAGCTGATCCATCTGTCCAGGAGCATGGAGAAGGAATTCAGTGAGCAGAAGCACCTGGCTATCAGAGAAGGTCTGTTCCTGCACTGAACAGCAGAAAATAATTAAAATATTGAGCAGCTGCTCCCAAACTGAGCAGTCGATTCTGCTGGCTGCTTCCAGCCTACACCGCTGCCTCTGGAGTTTCAAGTAGGTGGAGAAGGGTGCCAAAAAAAGATACTCAAAGAAACTTTTGTGCTGAAGTTYGTAACAAGAGCATATGCACATTTTCTATCTTCAGCAAAGTCATTTCAAGTTCATCTTTTCAGTTCACTCCCTGGCTTTTAAGAGCCAGGCCCCCAGATGCCATCCCCTAGGTCTGAACTGACACAGGCGTGACTCAACAGAMGGTTTTGAACCTTTGGCTCCGCTAAGGAGATTGCAGTAATTTCAGCTAATGGAATAATGGATGGCAATCTTAGGCTGTCATTCTCAGTCCGAATTGGTGCTGGAGAGAAGCAGACACTTGACTCATTTTTTCACAGGTATTTGTGACAGCAGAGAAATGATGATTCCCAGTTCATTTCCATGCACTTGATTGAAGTGTGCACGCTTAGAGGACTCAATTTTCCCTGCTGATTCCCCTTTCTCCCCTCTCTTTGCAAATTATCTATTTTTGCGGTCTTGTGGCTTAGCTATTTYATAGCCCTCATTTCACACTCCTCGCCTCTCAGTCCTGATCTTTGCTCAGTAAACCCCAGYTCAMATCAGCTACAGATTACATCTGAACTRCACTTTTAAAAAGTCCTAAAAACAAAACCAATTTGGATAGAATTTCAGAAGAACAAGCATAAAACAAACACCATATGTAATTTCAGGTAATTTGCAGACAAGAGGCAACTTTTTTTTTCAGTCTACAGGGAACAAACTTGTTATTTTTCTTAATCTTACAATTATTTCAGCTTATTTTTTTTTCTAAGTAATTTAAACTATCCAGAAGCATTTAAACATCATTTATAACTCTCAGTCCTAACAACTGAATAGCAGMAAAGCTTGAGGCAAGTAAAAAAAGTATTCTTACTACAGAGAATAATTAGCATACCTTTTTGAAATTTGCCACTGATTTCTGTGTTAACAGAAAATGCAAAAAAACAAAAAAAAAAAAAAAGCAAGACAAAAATACTTATGTAGAAAGTTCTGGAGCTGTCTTAGTTAACATTTTCAAAATTTTCCAGGGTCACTTTCCATTCATCCATGAAGGCCCAGGTCCTGGAACAGTCCTAGAAATAAAAGGGGTTTTGGACAGTTTACAGAAAAAAAAATAAAATTACGTTGATCAGGCCAATGGCACTTGTGCCATTTTAATCAAAAGTTAGTAATCATGTGATGCACCAAATAAGTTATATAAGGACATGCTAAATTATCTCTCCAAGTTCTATATCTATGAATTATAAGATTCAGAGAAATGGACGGCATGCCCTCCTCCTAACCCTACCTGTTTGTTTGATTTTGATTAAACTTAGCTCATTTCTCTCTTTCTCTTTTTTTTTTTTTTTTTTTTTTTT
>NW_026623289.1:2859917-2860955 GCF_030028575.1 Malurus melanocephalus
CACACAACTTTCTAGGTCACAGACTTTCCTGGACAGAAAACTCATGTCATTGCTTTGCATCATACCTGTATGATTTCAGGTGAGTGTGTTCATGTTCTAGTGTAAATCTGCACATTAGTTAACAAAGGTTATAATTAGATAAATATTAATAGAAAGACATATTGCAGCTCCCTTACTCACAGTGCTGAGCAATTGCTCATGTGAGCTGTGCCATGAAATCCGTCACYAACTGCACCACTCCTGTGAAAAACTGAGCAATGAGGACTTCAATCTGGTCCATAAGCATTATGCAAAGTAGCACATTTGTGTAAATTGTTCTGATTTTGAGGTCTCTTCAGAACAAATGTCTCTTTGAATACCCTCTGCTGCAGTAATGGATTAACTGCCAAGCTGTGAAACCCCAGCAGGAGACAGTAGAGCAGCCAATATGAGGCAATGTGTAGAGTATCTAATTAATTCTAATGTTTTTCTATGTTTAATCATCCAGGTCATCAACATCCAAATATTTAAGYGTAAGCTTCAGCCTCTCCAAGCACCTGACAAATAGCAGTGACTGTTCTAGCCCTCCCAAATCACACATGAAATATCTCCAAGTGACTTACTTTTTTTTCCATGCCATGTTCCCACGTTTCTGGGAGAGAAGCTGCCATGCTGGATGGAATCACGTAGGCTGGTTTAGGACATAAACTGAACATTAGCTTAGACTATCCACATAAATATTGTCAGTCACACAGGGAGATATGAACAAGTTCTCTCTCCTATCCTATCCTTCTCTCTCCTATCCTATCCTTTGCTGACTTTGGCACATCTATGTCCATGGTGACACTTCTTCCTCTCCTGCTCTAAGACATCCCTGACCAGGCTGCCATCTATGGCCATCATCCTCAGCCATCTTTRCTGTGCTTTTTTTCCTGATCCTAGATACTTTTTCTCAAATGTGCCTGATGGACCAGTATTTTTAAAAGTTTGAAAACAACAGTAATGTATTTTAAAAGCAATTTATTTTCAAACAAAAAATATCAGAGCTAATTGATCCAA
>NW_026623289.1:2861095-2941867 GCF_030028575.1 Malurus melanocephalus
AGTCTAGAGAAGGTTCACAAAGATGATCAAAGGACTGGGAAGCTGCCATATGAGGAAAGGCTGAGAGAACTGGGTTTGTTCAACCTTGAGAAAAAAAGGCTTAAGCAAAGCCTTATCACCATGTTCCAGCATTTRAAGAGAGTCTGCAAGCAAGATTAAAACTCCCCTTCTACCAGGAGTCACATGAATAAGGTTGAGGTGTAAGGGGTAAAAGCTACTCCTGGGGAGGTGCTGACAGGACGTAAGAGGAAAWTTTTTCATGGTAAGATAAATCATTTGATTAATCCTGAGGGAAGTGGTGGCTTTTGCAATGTCAGACACTTCTAAGATTCAGCTGGACATGATGCTGGGCCATGTCCAGACCTTGCTTTTGCCAAGAAAAGATGGACGATATGATTCCTGTGGTTCTTTCCAATCTGGTCCTCTATCATCTATAAATAAATTTGCATTTAAAAGGTCATYAGTCATTTTACTGTATTTTATTTTATTTTGCATAATTGTTTGCTTGAAAATGAGTGTTTTGTCTGTTACAGATTTTTTGGAAAGAAGCAGTGACTCAGAGTATGGAGAGATTTGTTTCAAGAGGAAAAAATCTTAATCTGCTGGATGRCTTTGTGGGCTGGGATCCATCATTGCCCACACAGAGCAGACCAAGAGCATCTCATCATTTTGGACTTTCAATTTTTACTACAGCTAACAGGTTTCTGAACGTGCTTTACACTTTCTTGTAGTGATAACTATTCTCACAGAAATTACACCAATACAGTGCAGACGCCCACATGAGCTTGAACAAGAAATGTGAACTAATGATTTGGAAAATGAGAATACAGGAGAAATAGCACACTTCCCCAGACCCCAGCCCTTACTATCAGRTATTTCACAAAATTCAAGAGGAAAGGAAGAATAAGGAAAATGAAAGGAAAAATTATGAATTTGATAATTTAGGACTTCTAAATTAAAAAAAAAATTGAAATGTATTCCAAAGTACTTAATTCCTGCTCACAAGCTTGCTCCCAAAACATCTGAGAGATAATTAAATTGATTTTACAGTGAGCTAATAGGGATTTGACATTGGCCTAGCACAAGAGAAGGGCAGTACCTGTTACTCCCATTGCCTGCCTCATGCTGGCTTGGAGTCGTCTTGCAGCTGGGAGGAGAATCAAATGACTCTGCTTATGCAAGTGCCAGCTGAGTCCCTGTGACAATTTGTTGYTACATTGACACAACACAGTCATCAAATGTCTGGTGAGATTTGGAAAACAGATGGAAGACTAAGTGACATGGAATAAAGAAGCATTCTGTGTCTTTACCTCGAGCAAAGGGGTATCAGGGAAAATACTCCATTGATTCCCAATGAACWATCAGAGTGAGGGAACAGCTCCAGGTTAGAAACTTGTAAGATTGCCAAGTGCCTGGGAACACATCTAGGAGAAAGAACAGTGAATAATTATCTCATACAAGAAAATTAAATACAAGAAAAKATCAACTACATTTTCAGAGGTAACAGTAATTTACAAAATGGGCACCCTGGACGACCAACAAATGCAAGTCAGCAGACTGTCAAAAGGTAATCAAATACCAAAATACACACACGTACATCTAACAGACTGGTGCTGATTTAAAATCTCACTCTTTTTGGACTGTTAGACAACCCAGAATTTGTTAAATGAACTGTTGTCTGATTTCATTTCCCAAAGGATGTGCATTTGAGAAGTATTATCTCAATTGTCAGCAGTTGTAATTCTCTACATGCAGAATGGCCCATGTAGACAAAACAATTCCCCCTACCAGCTGTAGACTGATGACAGGTTTTGCACCAACACTTTTTGTCTTTCAGCTAAAGGTGAACTTAAGCTTCCAAGCTGCCTTTTTAAAGCAAAAGAATTTCAGAGAATGCATTGTCCAAATGGCCACTGTAACTGCTGAGGGACTTTGGTCAGGATTTACAACCATGGAATCTAGCTCAGGATCTCCATCTCCATTCAGACGTTGGTACAATATGCATTTTAGGAAGCAAAATTAGATTACATTCTGTAAACAGRGATGGAACAACTTCCCACTAGAACCCAGACCAGAAAACACTGATTGTGCATGGGCATTTAGAGCTGTGTGAAAAAGTGCCAGTTTCTTTACTTCGCTTTCTTTTCAAAGTCACCAACAACTCTCTTTGTTGGACAACAAGGTATAGAAGTTTATTTTAAAAGCCATTTTGAGAACATTGTGAGTTTTATTTTAAAGTCTTGTGGTCTTGGTTGGGGGGCTTTTGCCACTAATCCACATATATTATTAAATGCCTCTATTGAGCAAAAAAAAAATTACTTACATTTTTAAACATCTTGGCCATTCATTTGATTTTTTTTCCACATCAGACATACCAGAATGAGCACTGACTACACAACAAATCCCTTTGCCCTGAGAACAATAGCATAAAGAATCCTATAGGCTAGTAATAGAAAAAGCTGGATAAATGAACAGTGAAGTTGGGTTTACCAAAAACAGGATTGGGCTATGTGTCTGGAAATCTGTTTAATACTCTTTATCAGCCAGGACACACGTTTGCAGGATACACTGCACATGCACAGCAAGTGCACTATGAACAGGTAATTGATGATCTGCAGCACAGAGGCCTGCAATGCAGGAGAAAAGGAGGCAGAGGCGACTGGTGCTCTGTGGCAGTGATTGGCAACGAAACAAAGAACTAAGATTCGGGGTGAAACATGCCCTTCCTTTTTCTTGAGCCTTCTCGAGCAGGMACAGAAGGTAGTGAAAGGAGGACAAAAACACAATCCTGTTTCCTTTTCAGCTCTACATAAAAGACAGCAGCCACACCAGCAGAGAACACTTGCAGCTGATTCAGCTCATTCACCAGSCCTTGTTTGGGCTTAGACCCAACTCTCACTGAAGTCAAGGGGAGTATTTCTTTTGCCTTCTGTGCTGAAATGGATTGAGTCTTTCAAGGTCCTCTGGGGAGGCAGAGACCTCTCCTTTAGCCAAAGTGGAAAGTGCTCTTTCCTCAAGCAGGAGAAATGCTAAAGCAGCTRCAGTCAGACCTGTCTAAGTGGGTTGGCAGAACTGGTATTACCTTCCCTCAGAATGCTGCACCTGGAAAGAAGCCACAGAAAAATGGGAAGTGCTTCTCATTCCCAAACATGTAGCTCTGTCTGTTAAACTTCATATAAAATGAAGCAGTTCTGTTCTGCTCTCTACCTGCATGTCAGCAGTGAGGCAGAGCTCTCTGGTGGCTCTCATGAGCAGGAACTCATGGGTGCTTTTTTAAAAAAAGCCAAAAACCAACMAGACAAAACCAGTCTTCATGTAAGGCAATTATTTTCAAAGCTTGATTTCTTTGTRTAAATCAAAGAAGCAGCAGATTCTRTTGCAGAATATTCCTTTCACACATGGCTGAATAGTATTTGGCATKTTTTGGAGCACACCAAAAGYTTCTAGCTTTCACCACAAGAGCAGTTTGACTCCTCAGTTCAGCTTTTCTCTGGCTTTACATAGGCAATAACTTTTCTCAGCTGTCTCTACTTGTTACTGAAATGCATGAGGGGGTCTCTCTCCACACCAATTCCAGCCCATGTGGCAGCAACAAAAAAACAGGTGAGACTTTCATAGGTTTGAAGATCTCTGACTTTTTTCCCAGCAAAATTAGCACCCTCTACTTGGAATTACTTCTCACTGGCAAAAAAAACCTACTTCTTCTGAAACAAGGCTTCTATTTTTTTTCCTCTCTTTGCAGCAATACCAAAGCACTCACAGGGCATTTGTGAACATTGTTTTCAAGGGCTTTCTTGTGCACCAGTGTATCAGCTAGGTGCAATCAGCATTCCAACATAGACTTGCAGAAAGTACACTTTCAATTAACCTTTTAAATGTGACAGTCACTTGTGCAAATTGAAATCCATCATTTTAGATTGCTGTGGGATTTTTTCTAACTGAGACAAAACTCTTTTTATTCTTTGGCTCTACTTATGTCTGACAATGTGCCCTTTAAGTTCCCCTCTGGAAACCAGGTATATCTACAGCTACCTTGACCTTATTAATTCCTCTARTTTTCTGTAGTTTATACCAATTTTGTGCTGCTATTTTCCTTAGCTCACTCTTAGGTGAACTCCAGTTTTATATATGACTCAAGGAATTTTTCTCCATGGCCCTTCACTGCTCATTCCTGCCAAGAGGGGAGATGGCTTTGAAGGGGTGAGAGCCTCATGCTGTCAACTCGTACCATCACACATCAATGTGGATAATTTGGTAAGGATTTTTTCTATTTTCTACCCCATTTCCAATCTGAAGAGGTACAGGGAAGAGAGAAGGGTTTGTCTTATTTAATTTATTTTCTTTGGGGAAAAAAATGATGTGGTTTAGATGATTCAATTCAATAGCATAATTTTACTGATTTGCAGAGAAGACAATCACAAAGGTGTGTTTGTCGCTCCTGTCTTAGGTGGTCAAGACAATAATGCTGCAGAATCGACCTTAGTAGTTGAATTTGAAATGGTACAGAACTGACTGATAAGAACGAAAATAACTTTTTTTTTGAGTGAAAGTGGCTAATGAGAGTGCTTACATATTCTTTGCTTGACCTGAGATTGTAGTTTGGATGTACTGATGGAAGTCAAAGACATTCAGTAAGTCTGTGTAAGACATTGAGAAGAAAATCTGTGAAGAAACTGAGACTTGCAATTGCATATCAGTATTGAAGCCACACAGATGGGGTGCTTGGGGAACTGCATGGCACTCCACTACTCAGGTCAGAAAAGGAATTAGGAATGGCAGAAAGGACTGGCAGAATAAACACAAGCTCTCCAGAAACAGAAGATACTATAGAAATCCAGACCACATCAGAACTTTTAAGAACTTTTAAACCATAACTGAGCCACTAAAATGAGTCAGAGCCCTACTTAGCACTTCTGCTGTGAAGGGACATGRAGTCTCTTTTCAGGCTGGATCTTCCCGATGAGCTCTGGTAGAACAGAATGACCCAGAGGAAAAGTAAAAAGTGCTCTCAAAGCAGAAGAAGGCATCTGACAAGTTGAAGCCCTGCTTTCCAGTTGAAAYAATCCACTACTGAGTTTCTGCAGTCTGGGTCAGATGGCTGAGTGTCTCCAGCAGAGACCCAAATACACAGTGAAACTTTTCAATATGAATTCCTTTTGATAAGCAGCCCTCATAATAAGTTCACAATCTTTGCCCAAAGAAATGTGATTTCTTTTTCAGAAGAAAGACAGTTTTACCTTGAGCATATGACCTGAGATGGGGAGAATTAATGACCCCATGTGAATTCCCTTTCCCCAGATGAAGTTGAGCCATAAGAACTAGCTGTACTACACTAGTGGTGAAGTCTCAACTTTCCTGTGGAACAACTGCTGTTTCCAAACCTCCACCACTGTCGGATTAAGAAGGGCAAAAGCTCTCATARCGTCACTGGAGTACACAGTAACTGACTCCTTTAAAGGCTGAAAAGAAGCCTGAAGTTCTGCATCTGAATTTCATCTCATTCACATTAAGGATTAGGGCTAATGCTTTGTGGTTTGGAGGGAATGGAAAGCCTGAGGGTGGTGATAGCTTTGGACAGCAATGGCTTAGTTCTTCAGAAAAAATAAAAAATTCTCTGCCCAGAAGGAATTGTTATATTGATAGGCTATGAAATGGGCAGTGATTAACTTTTTGGAACTTGTTTGATGTTACTTGAGTAGTGTTATTTTGGGATGGTAATGTGTAAAAATCCTTTAACACTRAGGCTGCTGCCTAGCTGAAATTCACCAGTTGTATTTGGTACACTATTTTAGTGGGGATGTGTTGTTCAGAATGTAATTTTAACCTCTCTCAGGGTATTGAGCCATACAATCATACAGTGAGTTGAGTACTTCCTGCTAAAGCTGGTGGGGAGCTACTGCTGCTTCTGAGGTTGGCAAAGATGTGAAACAGTTAACAATTAACAGGAATTATCTACAGAATCTGAATGCTGCTGTGCTGAACACTCACGTTGCAAGTTGTCACAAGYAACACAGAAAATACACTTTCAGAATCATGATGAAGGACTGCGTTGAATTTTCCTAAGGGGTGTGTGCAAGGAGTTAGGSTTAGATGAGAAACACCCAAAGGGTGGTGAAAGGCAAGTTCTCWAGGGAACATCAAGGAATACAGGCCTTAGAAAGGCTTGTGGTGATAAARGTGGGGAAGATGAGGTATATTTTCCTCTTTTAAATCTCCTCCATTTAGCAAAAAGATACACATAAACTGAATTGAATTGAGGATGACTGCCAAACCCCATATGGATCACTATAACTTCAAGAAGTTGAATTTCTCTATGACAGATAAATAATCCTGGTTCCTAGTGTTGTGAAAATAGATTCATGTGACCTTTAGCTGCATCACAGAGTCTTTTTGTATAAATAATCAAAACTATCCCAGCCTTGGTGTGGACAATTCAACATTACTTTTTAGATTAATGGGTRAGGTCTCAAGAAATGCATATGGAGAGAGAAACTCAGGTTTCAGGTTACGAAAACCAGGAGTTAACCATTCCCAGGAGTGGGTGTCCTTAACCAGCATACTCTGCCTCCCAGCATCCAGGTGTGAATCTGGAAAGACTCGGACTCAGAAAATGGTCCCATCTGAATAAWTATTTAAGATCAACTTTTTAACGTGTTCCTTAATCATTCTGTTAAATGTGGATAGATTAACATGGCCCTAGCTACTTTCCTGAATCCAGCTGAGATAGCTGACTTCTCTTTTGTATCTTATAAATAAACTTAATCCCAGGGGCTCTGGGTATTTCAGCTTTCCCTGAAAGCTCCGCCTCTGCAAACACATTCCAAAGGAGTRTTTCGAAATTTGAATCTTGCTCTACAACACTTATTCTTTCTCTGATAGAATTAATGCACTGGATGTGACAAATTGAACTGCCACCCCACTTAGCCCTTTCTATCTCTGCTCCTGTTCCAGATTCATGACTCAGCCCTGTGTGGAGAGCAAAATTCTTGTTTCAATGAGGGCCTGAAGGTTTCTGAAATGTGTTTTGAAATGGAAATTCCACCATTCCAAAATTCTCCAAAAAATATATGAACAAAGGCATTTTCTTCTGAGTTGATGAAAAATGTTTCACTGAAGTTGCTTTTGTAAAATCATGTCTTACAAGGCAGCAATACTGAGCAAGGTGAAATGAAAAATAAACATTTAAACATTTTTTCTGACATTCTTCAAATACSTTTTTTTGTCTTATCTAAACTATACCCAGAGACTATATTTTTTCCCAAAATAATACCTTACCCAGTAYGATAGACTGAGAAGATCTAGGTAGAAACATTTCCTAGCTTGCTATTATGCTGTGAATTATCACAGAAATTTATGACAGGATTAAAAATAAGGATATTAAATGCTTTCAAATCTGCAACAATAGAATAAATGCCAGAACAGCCTTTCATTTAATCTAATAATATCAAACCTACCACATTTGTATTTTAAGTCAGACAGCGGGAGCTGTTTTAAGGCTCTTTTTTAAGCAGCTGTGCTTGCATGCAGTGGGTGACCCTTCCTTCTGCAGCATCGCTCGGCTCTGGTGAGTGGCAGAGCCGCTGCCAAGCGCGGAGCTCGCAGGGATGGAACGATTCCAAGCGCTGCTCTCACCAGGTGAGGGCACTCATATTCCTCAATGAAAACCGAGCCGCTGGCACCTTGGGAGAAAACCAGATTGGCCGCCCACRCACAGAGCCCGAGGGATCCTGTTTGGCCTGAGCTTTGTGTATAGCGGAGGCAAGGAAAAATCAGAAACAAGGAAAGGGAAGAGCTCGTTTCACGAGCGTCATTTATTTGTGGGCTTTGTCTCATRTAGCCTGTGCTGTTTGAACATCGGTTGCTATCGTTTTGGCGGAAGCGGGGGCACTGGGATAACATACATATTTATGTGSAAAACCAACATGGAAATGCAGTCATCTTTGTCCCGATGCAGTGAAAGACTCTAACATCTGCATATCAATAGCCACAAATTTGATTCAATTCTCAGTAATGTCATTGCAGAGAAACTCAAGGCAGAAAAGGGGGAAGTTTTAATGTCTTTTTGGCTATGGCACTGGCTTGAGTTTTTTTCATATTTTCAATCAAGGAGCCAAACTCAGCAGAGCAGATGAGRATGGGGCAGAGCATACCCACCTGGGTCAGAGATCCTCCCTGTGCTCTGAATGAGAGATAAGAAATTCACCTTTGCTTCTGCTGATGGGGAAAACAGCTTTACTTGTATCTCCATGGGAAGATACTGAGCTTCTCCAGAGAGAGTGCTGAGCCTGTCTGGGTCTGTGGGGAATGGGAGGAATGAGATAAATGAGTGCAAACTGCTGCTTGCTGCAAACTGCCTGCTGGCCCTTGAGATCCCCTCAGCTCTGTGACCCCTTCAGTTGCTTGGGCTCCTGAAGAACGTGGGCATTCATGAATATTCCTGTCTTCAATTTCATCAGAATGACTTTGACATTCATTTTGAAAGAAACACAGTATTTAGGAGTTATACATCTCCTGCTTTTCTAAACATCAGCTATTGGTAACTCTTGAAAGAAGCAGACTGGAAAAGGACCAGATGCTCAAGGGGAGTTCTTTATTTCTCCATGAGCCTTCAGCAAATCCACAAGTGTACCAGGAAACTAGCATAGGCTGACAAAGGCATTGTGGGCTTGCATGATACAGTAAAACATCTGYTTCCAGGGCTGTCAGCAGAATGCTGACTGTGAATGCACAGGAAAGAAAACAAGAGCCACAGGTGCTGCAGTGCTTGGATGCATGAGAAATATTTTAATGGATGGGAAACAGATCAACAGGCCTGTGAGCTTTTGTCATCGCTCTTATACTTCCCTAGCAGGAATGTTTTCAAAAATCTACTGAGCCAAATATTAAGCTTTTACAAAATTATCATGYCCATTACTGAGTCAGATGTTCAGAGGATTCGCCACCTCCCACCCTCCCCAAGTCTTATTAATATTTCCTTCAGTCCTCAAATTACAGGAAATTATCTGATGCAAGCCCAACATATGCATGAGAAATTTATCCTGCAACAGAGGTGAGATTAGCGTTGGAAATTTATTACACAATTAATAACTATTAATCATTGGAAGTAACTATGTTTCATCTGATAGGATAAGTTTAAAATTCAATACACCTTCTGCAGGATAGTGATAACTCATGCTGATGAAATAAACAACAAAATGGTTGGAAAAGGGAGCTCCCAGCCAAATCAATAACCTAATCCTTTCACATTTTTGCATTTCAGTCTAAAGTAAAGAACTACATAAATCCCCTTGAAAGCTGAACCAAACAAATGGCATATAAGCCACTTCTTAAAGGGGAAAAAATAGTTAAAAGGAAATGTTTGAAGTCAGTTGGTTTACAGAGTTCTTTGTTTCTCACTGGGACAACTGAAAAGGCATCTCCTCCTTCTGTGTATGTGTCTGTATTTGTCAAGGTATTTCATAGTGCAGTCATATGTGATTCTTGTTAGTAGGAGTTTGGGTTTTTAAAGTCTTAAAATAAACAGATTTCTATGAAATATCTCWTTTACTGAGACTCTTCCTAAAGACAACTATCAGCCAGAGGCATGATATACCTATATCAAAGATAAGCAAACATTATCCTAAGCATACTTCATTTCTAACTCCTATAAGCAGGATTGTGTGATGAAATTTTAACTTCAGATAAATCAGATTTTTTTAAAAAACTTMCTTTTTATTTGATGGGAAACACATCACAGACCCGTTACTTGATTTTTAAAGTTCTGCATCACATGGCAGCTGCACATTACAAATCTTACTGAGTGGTAGAACCTAAAAATACTTATTCAAGGAAACTTTTTTCCTGTGTTATTGAATAGAATATTCTGGAAAAGATTTGCTATATTTGAACTTCAAAAAAATATATGGAATCCACAAATTTAACTATTGTATTCCCATTTCCATGTGCTCTATATGGTTATGACAGCTGTTAGGGATTTGGGGTTTTTTTAACTCTTCTAAATTGTCTGCTGTTTCTCTAATGGTGCAGAGGGAACCACCTCACTGGTGCTCATTTCCAGGTTGTTCATAGCAGCAAAGCAACAGATATACATCCCTTGTCATCTTGCAAAAAGCCTCCTTGTTGTCTCTTCTTGGTCTGGAGGAAGAAYGTCTGACTGAAATATCTTCCCCTCCCACACTGTGTGTATGTTGTAGCAGGTGRAGGTGTTTACAGGAATAGCCAAGGGTCTCTTCTGGAGAGCAGAACCTGAGTTCCAGCAGCCAGAAATGCTGGAGCTTGGGGAGGAATTGGTCCATGTCTCCTGGTGCTGTAGTGCACCATCTTCCCATCACCTTTAGAGCAACCAAATGCAAAAGAAAGGTGAGGTGTTTGTGAAAAAGCCTCTTCTGAGCAATAAAACTCATGGTACCTTGCCAGTGTCACTAATGGTGAAGAATAAGGGAGCAACTGGTTTCACAGTTCAGTTTTTAATAGAAAGATTTTATAGGCTTTTCCATTAGGCGTTGGAAGGTCTCTAACACACACTGTTGAGCTTCTTAATGAAATAATTTGTACACATTAGAAACACCACTATTGTAGCAGTGCCTTGAAAGAGCTTCCATAGAATAGTGGAGGGTATGAGTAACCCTCTCTTTTCCTGCAGAGGTTTTCTGAATTGCTACAATCTCAATTGTTGCAATTTCAATTGCAATTGTACATCAGGAGGTACTGTGATTCAGAGGTATTCCTTACTGCCCAATTCTCATTTTCCTTTCTTGCACCTCAAGCGTTAGCAGTAAACCAGGACCATTTGACTGCTAGGTGCATTATAGTGACTTGGAAGGAAGAAAGGGAAATGGATATAAAAGCTGACTTGCTGCTGTTGGAGGTCTGAGATCCATCAATGCTTTGTTTGTTTCTCCAGGAAGGAAAAGCACATGTGCAGATCCTGCTGCAGACACAAGTTATGGTGGAAGACTGAAGGAGAAGCTTCTTAGCTGTTGCTG
The DNA here is from genome assembly GCF_030028575.1 of Malurus melanocephalus. Taxonomy (NCBI): domain Eukaryota; kingdom Metazoa; phylum Chordata; class Aves; order Passeriformes; family Maluridae; genus Malurus; species Malurus melanocephalus. The sequence goes on from NW_026623289.1 coordinate 2,872,081, forward strand.
CTCTGCACTGGTGATGAATGGTGCTGCATCCCGTCGGTGGCCAGTCCCTGATCCCCCAGGGATCARCGTTGGGCCCAGTCCTGTTTCAAATCTTTATTGATGATCTGGGTGAGGGAATCCAGTCTACCATTAGCAAGATGAGAAATGACACCAAGTGAGGCAGAATGTCACTCTGCTGGAGGGCAGGAGGGCTCTGCAGAGGGATCTGGGCAGTCTGGATCGATGTACCCAGGCCAGTGGTGTGAGGTTCAACAAAGGGAAGTTCTGGATCCTGCCCTTGGGTCACAACAACCCCTGCAATGCTAAAGCCTGGGGGCAGAGTGGCTGGAAAGCTGCCCAGCAGAAAAGGACCTGAACACTGGCTGAGCATGAGCCAGTTGTGTCCAGGTGGCCAAGAAGGCCAATGGCATCCTGGCCTGGATCAGCAATAGTGTGGCCAGCAGGACCAGGCCAGTGACCATCCCCCTGTACTCGGCCTCACCTCGAGTTCTGTGCCCAGTTCTGGGCCCCTCAGCTCAGGAAGGTCATTGAGGGGCTGAAGCATGTCCAGAGAAGGGCAATGGAGCTGGGGAAGGGTCTGGAGCACAAATCCTGTGGGGAGCAGCTGAGGGAGCTGGAGGTGTTTAGCCTGGAAAAAAGGAGGCTCAGGAGAGACCTCACTGCCCTCTACAGCTCCCTGGAAAGAGGGTGCAGCCAGGTGAGGGGCAGTCTCTTCTTCCAGGCAGTCAGAACCAGGACAAGAAGACACAGYCTTAAGCTGCTCCAGGACAGGTTTAGGTTGGATGGGTTTAGGTTGGACATTAGGAAGAAGTTCTTCCCAAAAAGAGTGCTTGGGCATTGGAGTGGGCTGCCAGGCAGGTGGCACAGTCACCATCCCTGGAGATGTTTAAGAAAAGACTGGACGTGGCTCTCAGTGCCATGGTCTGGTTGGCAAGGTGGTGTTCAGTGATGGGTTGGACTCRATGATCTGAGAGGTCTTTTCCAACYTAATTGCTTCTGTGATTTGGTGATTAGTATACACATCATGATATGGCCAGCCTTTAGTCATTATCATGTCTTCTGAGCAGTGGATGTGAGCAGAACCTCAGTTACTTCACTCAATTAAGCCCCTTTCCCTCAGGCTGAAAAAACTCTTTTTCCACRTTCTTACTGTGCACTTCAGGGAGGTTGTGCAATTTCACTGCCGGGAGCCAAAGTCCTACCACAGAGCTGAGAAGCTTTCAGCACCATGTTACTCATTCYAGAAAAACAGGCAGGATTTGCTGATAGTTTCATCATGTCATGGTAAATATTTCACTACCACATTTCCTCTCCCTTTCTGCGTGATAACTTCTGATTTCATTTCACTAGAGCAGAGTGGCAGCTTTTGCAGAGCCTGCTGCAGTTGAACCTCGCTGCTACATGGGTTGTAATGAAATGCATTTCTTTTTGCCCAACACATCTTAATATCTCCATAGAAACTATATTAGGCCCCATCTTCTGTGAGCTCCCGCAATGAAAATYTTCTCTCTCACTCACTGACTGGATTTTCTTCAGATGTCTCTAGGTATCTAAAATTCAATTGAATGTTTAGGAAAATGCAAAGACTTGATGAAGAGGACTGAGAGCTGTGTTTTCCAGACAGAACTGGAAGGCATTTGGCAGTCCTTACTACACCATAACTATACCYTTTTTACTGCAAGTTGCCTCTAGAGTTAAGCCACAAAAAGTCATGACTTCCATCATAAGACTCATTGTTGAATACTCACAAGTGCAATGTTTGTTACTGTGGAATTAAGCAGGTGTGCAAACAAGTCCTATTCAGCATCTGGAAGAACAAAGTATCATCTGGCATTTCCTCTCAGTAAAATCTGAGCAGCTCATGCACCAATTGTTTGTATAATCCTTGCTCTTTCTAACTTCATCTCAATCCTTGGCCCTTACAACTGCAAATTGTGGCTCCACTGCAGTGTTGCATTTCATGATGACAGAAGGAATTCCATCCTTGATGCTCAAAAGCAGAACTCACTTTGATGTGACCTGCACGCGGAACAGAGAATTTCTGGAAATGGCATTTTCCACATCCTGAGAGGCTCATCATCACTCCAAACCCACAGAACTGGGATATGGACTTTAGCAGAGATGTAAATGGTTTTCAGTCACRTTGCATTTCTTCTGCCATATATAATGACATCTCCTTCATCAGTGGAGAACAGCACAGGAGRATAGAGTAAATAACACACAGGTAAACTTCTTTCCCTTTGGTTTTGACCATAAAGGTTGAAATACAAATGACAACAGGAGAGCAGCTCTTATAGAGTTGTTTCAATTAAAAACGTGGAGAAGTGACTTGCACTTTTCATGGTCATGCCAGGGGACAGACACCAGGTTGGAAAGTAGAAACTGTGAATCTTCCCTGAGGACACATTTTCCAGTGACCTTTCAAAAAGCAACATGCCACTTTTCAAAAATGTTCTTCATCGTGGTTTGATCCAGYAGGTAGGACTTAACATTTTCCCCTGCCCCATTTTTAGACCATGGTGTTGTTTGCTTCAGTACTTCCAGACTGAACTCAACACGGTATCCAAGCTGAGGAAAGCTGCAGAAGAACAGAGACKGTTCATTTAAATCCCCACAGGGCTTCTGTTTGCCCCCAAAGCAGCCTGCGAGGGAGGTCCATGTGCAGTACTGAACATTTAGGCTTTTTTCTAAGAGCACACCCGTATTACTAGTAGCAAGATAGAGTTTCTTATCAACAGTTTAATTCTGTCAGAAATCTGCTGGCTTGCAGAAGTCCACAATAACAACTTCAACAAAAGCTGGCAGTTCTGACAGCCAGTCTGTCTTGCTCAGTTCTCCCACACACCTGTATACATCTATATAGACACACAGAGCAGGAGGGAGAAAAAATAAAATATGTCTTAAAGTTCTTGCCCATATCTCTCTGACACTGGACAAATAGCTTTTCCCTCAAAGTCTTTTACATATTATCTCCTTCTCAGCAGCTTATAGAGCAATTCTGGAGAAAAATGAAATATTGAAAGGCTAATCCTTTATTTAAAAAGCCACCAGATATGAATGGTTGCTCTGACAATTTATTACCAATTTTGGGAAGATTGGAAAAATAAATGTTTTATATCTCTTTGGAAGTGACAGATGAAAGGAGGAAAATACTCATCAGCTCTGGAGAGCAGCAACTTTTCACTTTATGAAAGAAATTTTTAAAATGTCAGGAATTCAGGTATTTTCTTCCTTGAAGCTCATTTCAAGGAAGTGAGCTGATACTTTTCTAGAAGAACTTCTTTCTGTTCTTTCTGTTTTACAACCACAGTAGAACATTAAGATCTTAGATTAGCTATTAAATGAAAAGTTCAGCATAATTACAGGTTTGTAGTTTCAGGTCAAGAGACAGTCTTCTGAAGGCATATAACACCTGCTTTTTTATGTTGCTTGCCCAGGTTGTGAAATTTTTTAGGCCTTGAGCTATTCCTTAGCCCTTTTTCCAGAACAACTRGCTAAGTGATAGCACCTTCTCACTCTTTATGTTACTACTACTTTCCCTCATTACATCCACTGTTTTCCTCTCTCCCAGTTCCTTTTTCAAACAAAACCATTACTCATGCTCAGGGAAACAAATAATAAAATACTGTACTTTGCATCTGGAGGACAATGTTCTAGCTGAGCCCACGAAAACKCATAAAAGACCCCCACAGGAGTAAATTACACTCCTGAAAGACAGCGTGATGAACTGCCTCTGCTGTATCCAAGAGCCGACCTGCAGCCATGCTCTTCCCATTAGAACCTTCCCATTAGGCTAAGAGAAATACCTAGCTGGTAGAGGGTATTTGGAGAAGTTATTGCTGAGTGCCTGCTCTGTAAAGCTGTTCCACAATTCCTTGTCACAGATGGGCCTCTGAAGGATGGCTGAGAAAAGCGATAATTCCAGTGTCAATCAACTGGCCTGCTTGCAGGGCTCTGAGTGGCTCAGCTTTCAACAGGCAAGGCAGAAGGTCCCTGACAGCAGCTTCAGGGCAGGTCTGAGCACAAAGAACATATTGGCTCCCATATGAACTCCTTCATTGCCGTTCTGAGGAATGCCTGTTGCAGGCCTATGTATTTTGTGACACCGCAAAGGGCATTTTGCAAACATTATTTGGATATCAATTAAGATTGTGTGGTTGCTTCCAATTTCTCTGCCTACCTGCTGGAATGCACATGTAAAAGACAATGGTTTCTTAAAATYCATTATTCCTCTAGAAACGGGTTTTAATTTTGAGATGGCTCTTGGCTTTTATGCTGCCATTGGTTTGCAGCAGTTTGAATGCAACACACTGTCATGATCCTGCCTTGTGGCTTATGGCTCTTTAAGCAAAGAGAGAGATAACATCCTTGTTCTATTTTTATGCTGCTTCCTTGTTTTGAGCCTCCTCCGGTGTTCAAATGCACATTTAAACCCTCTCAGATCTCAATGTCTCTCCTTGGCAGTCATACTGATTTTCAYAGAAAAGGCAAGCAGGTATGTATGGTTCCACAGATACCACTTTTCTGCATCTGCTCTCCTTGTGTTATCCCAGAAATAAAGTGATCTGGATTTGAAAGATGAGATAAAAAGGCAGAATTCTGTAAAAGAGAATCCATGCACTGGGTTGTACATCATCCGCAAGAGAAACCCTGAGTAGATTCACATAATGATGCCAATGAAGTCAGAGAGAAGATTGTTAACCTCTTCCTCAGGGGCTTTACAAGAAATAGGGTCAGCTTTTGGGCTTCTGTGTGAGTGCTAAGCTAGTTTCAAGGCTGGGAAGATTAGTCAGCTTTCACAGGTAGACTATTCTCAGCAATGCTCTTTTCACCCTTCTCTTAGCAGCCTGACAACCTCATTGGTAAGTTGTATTTTAGTAAAAATCAGAAGGTGTTTGTGAAAGTAAATGAGCCAGAAGGTACGCTGGTCCTCATAAAGGTGATGCAAACCAGAGCCAGATCTCCTGTTGAAAGTTATGACCCCCTTTCCTCCCTGAAGCCAGAGAGGATTTTTCCTCACTAACTCTGCTAGAGACGYGTTTCTGAAGCCTGAAGATGGAGGTCTTTGTCCCTCACATGGAGGTGGTTACATCAGGCMAACTGACCCATACTCAGACAGTCCCTAAATGTCCCACTGAGCAAAACTGTGACAGAATTAAACYACATCCCTGCATCCAGGGCCACACTCGGGTGCCACAATGCCCCCTCCAGAGCTGGCAGATGCTGAAGTGTTGGGATTCCACAACTGTTTTGGTTTCTTTCTTTCTTTCTTCTTGCAGCTCTAAAAGCTGTAAGAGTCTGATGTGGAGGTTTGCAGAAGACACCAATTTAATTAAATGGAAGCTGTCCCTGTAGAGCAATGATAGATTATTTAATTCTTTCTAGACAGCATAGGACATTGATCTCTTTTCAGCTGAAGTTTTCACATCATGAGTATTTGTGCATTCAATACAGGATGCAGCAAAAAGACATTGTTCTAGTCAAGTTACACCAAAATTAAATTCTCCCTGTAACTGAAGTGTATTGGGCTGATAATCCTGAAGTAAGAATATGAAAGTTGACAGCATCCCCTTTGCATCCACATACGCATTATATTTCCAGAGCACATTCGTTGCTGTTGTGATCAAGCCCAAAAAATTAGTTGCATTAATAAGATTTTCAGTGTTTTCGTGCRCTGAGTCCATCATGAATGGCTTGCCCAGTGTGCTAGATGCTTTTTTCTATTCTCAGCACCAGTATTTGGACTCAGTCTATTCACAACTGAATAATACTAGCAGGTTTTTATTCCAAAATTCATTTTCAGTCCACACTTGCATTTTTATGTGGCTCACCAACAGTGAAACCGAGCTGAAAGTGTGATAGAAAAATGCATACAGAAAGTGTAATGAAAATTGCCAAATGAAAATTCAATCTCCAGTGAGTACTGACAGAGAAACAGCCTTTGCCATTAAGATAAGGTACGGTGAAAGCTGGTTTTGCCATAAAAGTTTTCTAATTAAACAAAAATAAGACTTACAGCAAAGGCCCTTTAATTCATCTGGCTGATGATGTATGACATGTTACAGACATAAGAAATAAAGGCAAAAACCAGAACAAATTTCCAAATACATTTTCTAAAAAAAAAAAGATGGAAATCACTATTTAATTGAAAATTAAGATAAGAGTCATATAATCCAGGTAGAAAAGCTGGAAGTTTCTGGGGATAAGAAAAAGTATAATTTTAAAATTTCTAGACAGCATAAGGGGCCCTTTTGATTTCATTGTGTTAAAAAAATGGGAATAGTCTTATTGGAGAGCACTTACTAAAAATAGAAAAAAGATTCAACAAGATCTTTTTATTTTCTGCACAAACCTAGGGCTAGCATGTATAGCTCATGCCATCAACTTGCTCAGAGTAGATAGCAGACGTTACATTTCTGAAAATATTGATGTACTCCCCTCACTGGCATTTTCAGAGACAGTAAAGCATCAAAAGACACTGGAAAGGGAATTCAARTATACAGGAGACTTCATAGAGCTGGGATATTCACTATTTTCTTCTTCAACATCGTGTGACATATCAAACRAAATGTTTATCTTGCAGAAATCAACTTCTGTTTGCATTATTTCCTCTTTAGCTCTGTTTGCAGATATAAACCTGTGGCTCTTCTGTTTTCAAGGGAGAGTGCCAAAATACAAATTTTGAATTTAGCCCCTTGAGCAATTTATGGGTGAACTCAGCTTCCTGTTTCTACCTTTTGGTTTTATTTTCTTGAGGATTAGAGTATAAAAAAATTTCTGGGCCAGCACATCAGGGATAAAATCTCAATATKAGCTGGAAACAGCAGCAGGAAATGATCATAAATATCTAAGCACTTTTCTTTTCTATCCTGGACATTTATGGCTCAGCCAAGAAGAAGAGAACATATATAAAATAAGATGGGGAAGGAGGAAATTGAGAAGATGATACCTGTTCTCTGTATTAAAATTCCCCTCAATTGTCCTGAGTTACTCATAAACCTGTTCTATAGAAATAAGTGAATACTGAATCAAACCTGAAAACAGGGCAAGCAAGTCGTTAAACCCATCTTTATATATCTGGAAAKAAATGAAATTATATTAGCCAGGACTTCGTTTATGGAAGCAGAYACAGGAAGAACTCTGCCAGCAAACAGTAAAACATCATGCAGCTCTGTAGAACAGTCTATCATCTCTTAACTCAAGTGTAATTTTGGTTCACAAGATAACTCCTGATGACTTAATCACTAGACCGATGCTGGAGGATGCACTGGAAGCTGTGTTAATAACTCGTTGATGTTGATTGAGGTAAGTAGGTTAATCTCACACACACACAGAAACAAAAACAGTTCATCAAGGCTCGAGAAAGTTAATGAAAGTTAGTGGGAGGAACATTAAAGTTAATTGGGATTTTTAATGAAAAAATTTTATTAGAGAGTGTTAAAAAGGTACAAATCAGTAGATGAATGAAGGCAGCAATTACTGTGGATGGAAAATGACAGAAGGGGAAACAGGAGAAATAGATATCATCGTAAATTAGAATTTCTGAATTATAGAAAATTGATGAGAAAAATCTAAGGACACAAGGGAAAAATCAACATCTAGCAAGAAAAATAATATAATGAATATTTATGGAAACATAGCTTCCAAATTTTAATATAAATTTATAAGATACATTATATGGTACTAATAGAACACACACATTACTTGATAGTTGATAAAATTTTAAGTAATATCCCAAAGACCACACCATGTGAAAATATTTATAATCTATGCTTGGGGGAAAGCAGGTGATAAACATACCCAGAGAGAATACTGTTTAGTTCACCAGCAGATAAAGGGACTGTTATACACTGCAAGAGTGTTTATGCCTTTTCTTTTTAAAGCAAGTAGTTCTGGAGAATTTKTGCCCAAGAATGCTGCAAATTCTCCAAGGTAAGTCTTGGACATTAGCATTCCCACCATAGAAAATACTTTGTGGAATGAGTAGGAAATACAACAGACAAGAAGTATTTTAATATTTGTGAGTGCTTGGCCAGGATAAGGCTAGTTAGTCTAATGTCAATCAGGCCCAAATAATGGAAAATTCATCTAGCTAATAAAGGACAGGAATATAATTAGTGCCAATCAACATATTTTAATAGAAAATAGTAGTTTTTCATTTATTAGAAGAAATTTTGATGTACATAATCAACTGCAAAATATRCCTGACTCTCAAGCTGCTTTTCTACATTACTGCATTCTTTTGACAAAAATAAAAGATCTGTCACTGTCTGCTAAAGTGAAGAAAGGMCATGGAAGTAGCAAACTGCAAAATGTAGCTCTCAAAGAATGAAATGGGAATACCTTTAATGAGGGCCATCACTATCCAGTTTCTGAGTTTAGCAAACTACATWAAAGAAATGTTTGTAAAATGTAAGTAATAGCAAGAAGAGAGCACTATGGGTGTCTTTAACTACATTTAAGTTCTCAACATTAAAGCAAAAAAAGCCCAAATATTTCCTCCATATAAAAAGTTCTTTTCCAAAGAAAGAAAAGGCAGAGTCAAAGCTATTTACCTGTGCTATAAAGAAATCAGTGCAATATGGTCTAATGATGTCTTGGGTCCCTAAACCTGACATTTAGGAGTCTGTTTTCTATTCCTCCCAGTTACAATCCATCCTTGAAAAATAAGCCTTTCTCTCACACTTGCTCTTCTTAGTGCTTCTTTGCAAAATCTTGAAGATTTTCCAAAGAAATATGTCCCTTGTGTTCAGTGAAAAATTATTTACACTGTGAATGCTGTTTCAAAATCAAAAGTAGCAGTGAGTAAAGTTCATTAAGCTGTGCCTTCTTGTTGGTACACTAAGCAACAGGCAAAAAAAACAAACTAGAAAATAGCCACTGAAATGGATAAAGCTGAGGTCACCAACAGAAGGATTGTCTGGGGAAAGGGGGAAAGGCAGAATAAAGGCCCCTTTACCAAAATGCAATAGATTTGAGTTTCCAGTTTTACTGGATCCAGGACCAGAATTTCCCTTCTCTGCCAGAACTGGCAATTATAACACCACAATACTGAGCATTACTTCTTTCTTCTACATTTTTTAAGATATTGTTTGCAAATCGGAGTCTGAAAGAACTAAGCTGTACATCTAAAATGCATTTTGCCCATCGTCCAGGACCAGCAGCTGGATTTTCAGCAATGGCAGTTTATAAGTACAAATCTTCCCATTACAAATAAGTACGAAGGGCAGGTATGAGCAAGAGCCTGAGAGCCACTGAATATGCAGCCAGCAACACATGCAAGCATTTGAGAGGCACATTAATATCTGGAGCTTGAATTCAATTATGCACTCCTATTTTGACACTAAGACGTCAGTAAAAAATATCAGTGCTGTTATTTGCCCTGTGCCTTTGTTACACAGACATTTCTGCCAAATGAGTTCTCCTTTATTTAGGCCTTACCTCACTCACTCCTGGGTGGAGCTACAGTGCAGATCTGACTCCCCTCTACAAGATTGTTTGCCCCTATTACCAGTCAAGGCACCCCATTATGCACAGTATCAGACTATCATGAGTAATCTGCTTGAAATAAGAGAGTCTTGATATATCTGAGCTTTCCACAGAATGCTGTAATCATATACTTCCTTTGCAAGTGTTCTCAGGAGCACACAAATTATCATCTTTATTAGAGACCAGAAACATGTTTGGATAAAACCTGAGCAGATGCATACTATCACTTGAACCAAAAACCAAACTAAACAGAAGCCTTTATACTAATTATATTTAAAAAACACCCAATGCATTATTTCTTCTAAACAAAAATTTTTATGTATCTGTAGCTCTTGACTGGGAATAAACAGCATTTAGAAACTAGCCCCAAATCAGACAGCACTGGCAGTCTCCTAAGTTAAGCTCAGATAATTTACAAGCATTTTAAATCCAGTGAGACTTTTGATGTCTAAACAAATGGAAACAAATCTCTATGTACTTTGCTGTGAATATTTCATCTGAAAGGATCCCACTTGTTTGCCAAGTAAAGTTGTCTTCCTCGTTTCCTTTAACATTAATTCATAGATAGATCAGGACATGCTGCCATGTCGAAGAAGAAACACAGAACCTGTGCACCTCTGCTACATGTGTAAATGATGATGAAGAGCTCATGAGAACACACGTATTTAATGGAGTTAGTGAGAACTGAAATAAGGAGTACGAGATCAAGCATTTTATCTGGAAGCAGAATGACCAGAACTCCATCAATATGAACCTGAGCTATACTCTCTTTAGACTAAGTATTAGATGCCTAAAAAATGCCATCCTGAGCTGGGAAGCCTGAATGGTTACCTTACTGTTCACAAACAGGAGCAGTCACGGATCCACAGCACTGCATTTTTGGGGAGCCTATTTTATAACAGAGACCTGATCATGTACAGTGCTGGAAGTTTCACAGGAAAATATTACTCTTTCTGCAACAAATTGAAACGTGATTGAAATGTGGCAGATCTCTGTCAGGCAGCCCCAGTTAGCAAATGCAAGGCATAGGCAGGTTTCTGGACAGTTACTGGATGAATTGAAAAATTAACTGCTCATTAACTTAATTTTTTTTATAGCTTTAATAAGCATAGTTACATCAGGCCCTCTCTTTCTTACTCATTACATCATATTCAGTCTTTTCTGTTTGCCTTCACCACCTTTTTCACCCCTGTAGAAAAGAACTTTTATGCTTTCTCTCTCATTACAGCTTCCCAGGCACCCCTGTGCTCTTTTGGGTAAAAGTCACATCCTGGAGGCACCAATCAATATCGGCCTTTTCAAGTGCACCCAAATCCGCTGCTGTCAAACACGTGGGATGCTCACAGTCAGCTCTTCTGTCCTTATCACCCACTCATCCCAGTCCAGCGACCTTTCCAGCACAGTAAAATCTGCCAGCACACTGCAGAAGTGGTAAAATATGCAAATGCCAAGTGCTATTAAATTTGCCCATTGTCTCTTGAAATACAAGTCATTGCTTCCTCTCTGCCAAAAGAAATCCCTTAGATCATTGTGCAAATAAAGACAACTTGAGGTTATATTGATTTACATTCCTTGAATTCAAACAAGCCTCAGGAATATGTTTAAAGGCAGTATGACTTCTTTAGAAGCTTGCAGAAGATATTTGAAGTGAGCACATGCTTTGTAGATCACATGGATATCGTTGTCATTTCAAATATTAAGGCAAGGGCTTCCTAAGGGAGGTAGCTGTCCTAGYCACTGCAGCTTCTGAGGACAGCTGGACACCTACTCCCCTTGAGGTCTCAGAAAATCACGAAGTCCTAACAAAAAGGCAATCAAAGCCTTTTAATGAGAATTTATAGCTTATTGCCTTCTTACCCGTTCAGCTGACATGAAAGAGTTTTAGAGAGAGAACAATGTCAACCTTYCATGCTGCTGAAACTTGATCTCAGTTATATCAGAGAGCTGGATAGCCTTTTAACAAAAGGAGAGGTGGAATTAGACAAGTGATTAATGCCCACTGGTTTCACAGACAGGCTGGCATAACATATTTTGCTGGCAGGTCAGTCAAGGAGTAAGATTAGTTTTAGCTCAGAGCTCTCTGCTCTCTCTTTATGATAAGATTTATGAATTCATTAGGGTAACTGAAAACATTGAAAAATAGATATTTCTAGTGTACATTTTAAATAAAAGCCTACTAATATCGCCATCTGTTTCTGATGTCAGGGTTTCCATCTTAGCCACATATAATCAAGATCAGAAGTTTTCAGAGTTTGAATGACAAGCCACCAAGAACAAACACAATGATGATTAAAAAATTAAATAGTTACAAAATACTTTTTGCTACAGAAAAATGTAAGACAGTTGTGACTAGCTGTCATGAACCCTAAGTTTACTATATAAAATCCAACTTTTAGTGCAGTGAAACCGTATATTCCTATCAGTGTCAGACAGAAACAAAGATGAAACAAATCTTTGCTGAACTGCAATGCCATAGTAAGCCTAGAAATTGTACTTTCATTTACACATCAGACTGATCTTCAGCTATGACATTTGGCTGCATAAATACCATCACAACTCAGTTCCACACTTCTGCAAACTATAGTTTTTTTGATAACTTAACTCTTAACTTCATAGATCTCCAACCAGAATTATCCTGATTGAAGAGAACTGTCTGAAAAACCACAGACATAAATGAGAAAATAATTTTATTTCTCCACTTCCTTCATTTTAGGCAGCATTAATGGAGTCCAATGGAGAATGTTACTTATTTTGAGGGAATCAGTCTCCACAAGAACACATACAGGGAAAAAAGTTATAAGCCAAGTCCATATTTTCTGTTCAGAATTTTCATTGGTACTCATTATGGTTGGACTCAATGATCTTAAGGGTCTTTTTCAATCTAAACATTTCTATGGCTCTGGTTATTCACAGTCAATGCAATTCCTCCATGGGCAACTAAGCTTAATTTAGCATCCTAGCACACAAAGGAAATAAAAGGTGAAAAAAAAATGCATAAAATACTACAGTTTTGTATTCCTGCTAGCCAGGAGATAATTGGAGACTTAAATACACAGGTACTTCTTTAGCAGGATTTTCAAAAATCGTGCGAACTCAGTGAGAAGCAATACTGAAAATTTGGCTAGAAACCACTAAGAAGAAACACATTGGTTGAGTTTATTCAGATCTTATTCATGTATTCTAAGAAGGGCAAGATTCTTTTCTGTAACAGAGAAAAGAAGACAGAAAGCCTATCTAGTAAAACTACCTCTGGAATTATCCCTGCATCTATTAGAAATCAAGATTAAGATATTCCCTTTTAACCAGTGCTCCATATTTAATTTTCAGGTAACTTTTGTAAAGAGTTATATAAGTGCAGGAATATTTTTTTTTTCTCATCTTACCTCTTGTGCCACGTCTCATCTTACCTCTTGTCTCATAAGTTCTTTTCTAAGAAATCTTTTCTTCTTTGGGTTTCATAAGGTAACACAGCTGTGCACACAGATCTACAAATAATAGCAATAATAACAATGATAATAATAAACTTGAGCAGGCTTTTTTCCTGATCATTACATTTCAGAACTAGGCCTCAAAAAGTTGTACCTCCTGTTAATGGGAATCATAATTGCTCATTTTTTTCCTTATGATGAAAATATATTCATACTTTTATTATGGCTCCATCTTTTAATGTTATAGTTATTTTTTTTATCTTGTGCAATTATTAAAGAAAAGGCAACAATGCTGTGCCAACACCCAACAGCATCTTTACTCAGTTAAACATAATAGTATCAAATTTAGACAAATGTTGTAATAAACAGCCTATGGTGTGTTAGGCTTTGTTGTTGAATATACAGAAACACCTGCCTGTTATTGATTCAGAATGCCTTTCCTCACATAAGATTTACATATAATCAAATTATGGAGTTATATCAAACTGTTGGTCTATTAAAAAGATTGTAACTGTAAATCCTAATCATAACATTCATAAGAAATACTGAAGGTAATTAGTACTGGAGTGATACCAGTCCCTTGAAAAAACCCAGAGGACAAAAAGCAGCACAGGGGACCTTTAATTTTATGCTGGTGCACACTGTGGGTYTTTCTTATTAAAATTTAAATTCATTCTCCTTTTTATAGCAAGCAAGTCTGTTTAAACATTGTACTTAGTAAAAAATGTTAGAAATGCTCTTGCCAAAAGGACATTTAGCAATGAAAATGCAAATCTGAAATCTAAAATAAGTTGCTGACCCTGCCACAGTGCTTCATGGCAGTAGAAAGAAAAACCAAGGGTCTTCAGTAGAGATGGAGCTAATCTTGAGCCCAAATATTTTCTTGTGTTAAGAATTTTTCTGAACCTTTCTATGACAGTTTCTCAAACTGCTACTATATGCCATAATCTGGTATTTAGCAGAAGGATTAACTTCTGGCTGAGAATTGAATTCTATTCAGATTTGGCAGACATATTAAAAAAATTGTTGCTTCTTATGGAGAAAAAGGCATAAGGGCATCATGCAAACAGTTTGCAGATAAATTCTTTCCCAGAAATTTTTACTTGAAAGTACAAGACTTCTGAAGTTCCACGGCAAATTTCATAGCTGAATCTACAACACATAACATATACATTTTCATTCACATTTTAAAGTGAATTACCTTTGGCAGCATCCAAATTCCTTCTGAATTTTCTTTTCTAAATATTTTCAGTGATGGAAATATCTGGTAAAACAATGAATGTTGCAGAATATTTTGTGGACAGAAAGCTTATTTGCAATATTGCATTGGAAACTTAATTTTGAAAGTAATTGTCCTTTATTGGGGGACAAAAAAACCAACAAAAACATTATGGTTTTGGTTCACTGAAAACCACAGAAATGAACACTTAAAATGATTCCCCACTCTATTTGCCATCAGAGTGTTGTTTCTGAACAGGAAGCCAGTAACGATTGCCCAACTACAGAAGTATGTAGCTGAGACAACATGTCTTGAGTAGGGTTGCCAGTAAGTATCTGGACTGGGAATTAAATTCAGACAAGCTGGTCAGGTGTTCTCTCACACATCTGCTCATGAAATGGTAATGGCTTGTTAATTAGTAGAATGGAAGCTARGAGCAGCCTCTGTGTTGTTTCATAAAAATAAATACTGATTCCAGTATTGCTCTGCAAGGACTGTACTTGTTGGCTAAATACTTAAATTGTCCAAACACTTCTGATTCCAAGCCCAGTTCTTGTGACAGTTGAGCTCAGTTAAGGGTATGAAAAGTCAGACCACTTGGGAGTTCTAAACCAGGCATTAAATAGAATTAACAAAATATTGTGTATTATGGATGTGTTTTAAACTCTTATAGAATCTATTAGAGGAAGTCTACAAGCGTCCTTTATGTTCACAGGCTATTCTGGATAAAACAAATGTTATTTTTTTGGACTAGAAGAACTTGGGTCTGCAGAACACCCAGAGGGCTAGAGGAGAAACTCCATATTCATAATTAAGTGATGTTTCCATGGATACAACTGGCTTGACTTCCAGTTTGCAAATTTACTTTCAAAAAGTGGCAAAACATACTCCACCTTCCCAAAGATTTGAGTGTCAGGACTTAGACATCACCTGCCCATGCAATAAATATGAAGCCAAGGACCGGACTGCAGAATCAAGAAGAAATGCATTTAACTTGCATGGCTAATCTGATGAACTGCTGCAGTGTGTGCTTGGGAATCTGAAATAGGGTGGGTCATCTTTTTGTGTGTGTAAACAACATTTAGGCTGAAATAATCAACACTATTAAAGACCAGAAAACAATTGGTTGCAAAGAAGTTCTGTAAGGAAAAAAAAAACAAAACAACATATCAAAGGGGTGCTGTGGGCCATCAACCAAACATGAGTCAACAATGCCATGCTGTTTCAATGAAAAGAGAATGCTGCATTAGGCTCTGTTAACAGGAATAGCTCACCAGACATGTGATGCAATCCTTCCATCCAAACTCTGTCTGAAATCCTGACTTCTATTCAAACGCCCACACAGAGATGTCTAGAACATGTCAGATGYCCATGGTGGGAAGAACAAGAAGCAGTGGGCATGTATTGCTGCAAGGAATATTCAAGTATGCCATTAGGAGAACTTTTTAGCAGTAAGTATAGTGCAGGCATGTAATATATTGTCAGGGGAAATTCTGAAATCTCCACAACCATGAGTCATCAAGAGTAAGAAGGACAAGTCTATCAGGACTGACAGAAACATGGACCATTGTGACCTGATGCTGGGACAAGCTTTTGATTCTGTGCTGCATTAAAATAAATGGTACTGGAAGACTAGGAATCACTAAATACTAGAGCCATCCTGAATTTCATCACACTAACGGACTATCTTGCCCCATCAAGCCCCAGAGTATATTAAAATTAACAATCTGAGCAGAGACATATTCTAAAGATGACCACTTTTCTAAACACTTTTTTTATTCATACTAGAACTACTTCAGTCTTTTTGACAGTTGTCAGTTTGGGCAAAGCCCTCAGAAATCCAGGAAATTGTTCAGGAAGCTGGTTTTTTTTTTTTTTTTTTTTTTTTTTTTTTTTTGCATGAAGGATATGCAGAGATGCCTACTGAATGCTCCATTCTGCCCTAGCATCATTCTGCCCTCACTTCTTTCTGCACAGTCTATCCAGAGTCTATCCAGGAAATTAATTTGGATATACAATGGTAAGGATGAGAAGGAAAGCCAAAGAAGCCCAAATAATGAATACTTTAACAATAGAAACAGATTTTCCTATAAAGTTTCCGTACCAGTCAGAGATGAAAAAACTTCACCCAATATTCAATGTTTCATTCATTACTCAGTTTTTGTGGAAGCAAGAAAGGGCTGGATTATGATGAATGACATCACAAGCTGCAGATGGAACATGAACATGCCATTTTTTGCTACAATTAGGAGGAGTACCTCAAGGAGAGACTTGATTGCCTGAAATTATATCTACATTATAGGAGAATAAATGTGGAGTTC
Source organism: Malurus melanocephalus (assembly GCF_030028575.1). NCBI lineage: Eukaryota > Metazoa > Chordata > Aves > Passeriformes > Maluridae > Malurus > Malurus melanocephalus. The sequence goes on from NW_026623289.1 coordinate 2,888,538, forward strand.
ATTAAATTAAGTCTTCTTACAAAACATGGCCATGTCACTGGGTCATTCCCTGTTGGGGTAGCACTATGGGGCAGAAACAAGGGAGAAGTTTAGGATTCTGCACAGGACTACAGGCTCTCTCCATCTTCCTCATGCTGTGCATCAAATATGGCGAGCTCAAAGAAAATTTAGAGTAGCAGTGGGAGCTTATGAACTCCAGGCCCTAAGGCAGAGGAACAGAAGTCAGAAACTCGTGGTAGGGTTTCCATTTTTCCCCAGTAAATCTTCCTCTGAGTGGGTTTCATCTGACACGTTCTCTGTAAATCTGGGAAACTTCTGTGCATTCACTAAGATGCTAGGTCTTCCACCAAAAAAAAACCCCAAAGGCTTAAAATCAAAGTAGCTGGTCTGGTAATAATAACAGCAAGTTTCTGGCAGGGTTATAAAGAGATAATATGCTGAGACAATGTTTTATTGGCTGATGTGTAGATGGCACTTAGCAGGTCACTTGAATAAAAGMAGTGGTTTCCCCTCATGCTGGCAAGAGCTATTGTACGTGTTAGAATGAATAATTTCTTTTCTGAAGATTTAGAGATATTTTCTTTACTGTAATTGTCATACTACACTGACAATCTGAATGCCATTACCACAGTAATAACTGAAATTTAAAAGTGGAATGGTGTCATTTGAAGATGAATACAAAGGATATAGAAAGACTTGTGCTATTCTTTCCTCTACCTTTTATTCAGTATGTCTCTTAGCTGAATTTATTTCAGTGTGAGCAATTTTTCTTCATTTTAACATCTCCTAATGGATTTTACATCTCTCGGCCAAACTTACCTCTGATATAACATTCAAACAATTAATGGACTCTGTTACAGCAGATCTGTCACAGACAGCAAACCTGAATTATTTAAAGGAAAAATTATCATTCACATAGGATGTAAAGGCATCCTGAACTGAACCACCAATTGGAAGTGGGAACTGCTAGGAAATGGGCTTTAAAACCACAACTGCTCCAAACCAAAATGTTACTATGGACTCAGAAGATGCTCAGGCCACTAGGAATGGGTACATGAATTAGCAGACTCCTGTTCCTCAGCTGGAACCTCTTAGAAGCAGTTCAGGTCACCTAAATATTTAAACATTTGAATATTTAAAGGTGTTTAATGGGAGTTGAAAACACTTTTTTAAAATTCCACTTTAGCGCTGAGAGTAGACCAAGACAATTCATGCACTTGAATGTGCTGCTTATGACTTAGCAAATCCAATTTAGTGTCTGGCTACTGTGCCTGGAGCTCCAGTCTCACCAGGATCCTGGAGTTCCAGGCCTGAACTAACCCTAAACAACACAAATAAAAAAACAAACATACAAAAAAAAAAACCAAACCCAAAAAACAAAACAAAAAMAAAAACAAACAACAACAACAACAACAACAAAAAAACAGGAAGGAGAGGGAAAAGTGGATACCTTTCTTCTGATTTAGCCTTCTTAACAGGCTTAATTTAACTTTCTTCAGGGATCAGATGCCCATCAGAAAGAGCAGTACCGATAATCCCCTCAGAAAGACCTGGGTTAAGGCAAGATCTCACCTCTTGATGGTATCTGGGAGATGTCTTCAGTTGTACTGCAAGGCCAGGCACAAAATTAGGTGACATGATTGAATGACTTCCCACAGTGTGCAAAAGTGGAAGGTTGGGGGAGCTCAGAAGCATCCAAAGCACCAATATCAGAGAAGAATGGTCATGAAAACCCCAAACAGCTTTCTACCAGTGAAATGCTACTGTCCTAATTCAAGGTTTTTACTGATATGCATAGGAAGCAGGAGAGAGGAAAGATTGGAAATAAACTTTGCAAGGTTGATATCTGCATCTCTGACCTGTTGTGTGGAACAGAAGCAATGGGTACAAGACAGTTACAAATGCACTCAAGATCAGAATGACAAGGGGAAATAAAAAATTAATTTTAAAATACATTTCACAGTTCACGCACAGTTAGGTGCAACTTATATTTTTTTTTAATTCCCTTCTCTATTTGGGATTCACTTTACTTGATGTAGTATGGGTTGTTTTATACTTATGGGAGCTGACTTATGAATAATACAGTTAGTGATTTTGGGCTTTCAGAAGAGGTCTACACTTACTAGAATTTATTAAATTTAAGCAAGGGGGTACTTTGCACTTTGTGCACTCTTCAGGGTGTGAGGAAGACGTATGAGGAAGAAATAACTTTGTTGAAATAATTATTTTCCTCTCATTACATTATGACTGAGTTAAATTCACCTCATTTAAATTCATGTTAGCATCTGATTCTAACAGAGTAATAGCACAAGGATCCTAGCCTGGGATTTGTATGGCTCAGGCAAATAGAGCACGTGGGCTGGCATGACAAGCTGTGTGTTCCACAGCACTGCAGGCACAGACATGGGGAAAACACCAGGCAGCCCCACTCTCTGTGTGCTGCTCCTTGAAGAGCATCAGTGTTTTCCTACACAGCCAGGCTATCCTTGATTACAGACTAAAACCCACTGTTAGCTCCAAACCAAGATATTGGAGCTGACCATACATTTTGTAGCTTATGAGAAAAAAGATTATAATGTTCAGCTGGTCTTCAGTAAACTCACTGTCTGATTTACAGAAGTTTCCTTTTGATCTGGAAGCTAACATATTGTGAGCTGTTAAAAAAAAAAAAAAAAAACCAACAAAAATAACAAAAACCTACCAAAATAACCAGAAGCAAAGGGGATCAAGCAGCAATTTTTTTACTATGATCTCTGAGTGAAAATAAAGCACATATTGTGCTTCATTGAATACCTGTCTTTTCTGAGTAAGAATGGAAGTGGCAAGAAGCCAGAACTCCTGGTCATCCCTGTATTTTTTTTTTTTTTAATTAGTCTTGGCAGAGGTTGAGGCCATATCTATGAAAGAGCAGTGATGTTATTGCTTGCCTTCTTTTCCAGTTCTCCTTCCAACCCATCAGAGGCTTTAGATTCCTAATAGTTAAAAACTTAAGTGCCTAATACAGTTATTCTGTCATGGCAAAACACAAGGGAAAGATTGCACCTGCAAGTGAAGGACAGAGTTCTGCTGTATCAAACAGGTACCTGAGTTCATTTTACTGTGGAAATGGAGGACTCCTAAGTCATTTTGACAAATTATCATCAACACAGTGCAGAAGCCTAAATCTCTCCTTGCAAAGAGAAGGCCACAGCAAACACAACCAATTTTCTAATACATCAGCTTTTATGCTATGCCCTGCAACAATGCTAAAGAGAAGATAGCTTCAATTAGAGGCTAAAAACACCATCCATGTGAGCGTGAGTGTTTTGATTTTGAGGTTTGACACTGAATGTCAGAATGGTTTCACAGAAATGCTGAAGATCTGCTCACACAAAGTCAGTTGTGTTAGAGCCGTCAATGTCAAGCTGGCCATCAAGGCTAGAAGTCTTCAATGATGTTAGTAATTTCTGGCAATTTAGGAAAGAAGGACTAAATTTTTTATTAAAGCATTTTGTTGAAGGTTTTTTATCCCCCAAAATTTTACCATAGGCATCCAAATCTATTAGCTATTATTTCTGAAGATCTTTCGAGTTAAAGACAAAATAAGAGAAGAAACTTTTTAGGAGGGGCAGCTCATGGCCTCAGGAACAAAATCACAGTCTGAACATCATGTATGGAGAGAGCCAAAAATAGAAGGTCACCATTCTTTGGCCTGATCCTGCACTTTGTGGGCACAGGAGCTGATGTGTTCATTTATTAAGTGGTGGCTGTTGACAACACTTTGTGCTGGCACAGAGGCATGACACGCCCTAGAAACGATGTCAGTGTAGAGCAGAGGTCATGGATCAGCTCTGGGAGTAGTTACAAACCTCCCCAAGTGTCAGCAGGCATTGTGACCCCTGGCCTGAGAGTGAAGGGGGCAGAGAGAGCTCACCCTGCAGCAGCTCCACGGAGCCTCCTTCCCCTGGCACTGCCCTGGTTCTGCTCCCAGGGCTTCCTTCACAGCAAGCTACAGACTGACCTTCAGCAACAAACAAAAACCACAAGCTCTCAGGTGCCACCAAACTCCTCCCTACAGCTTTCTCTGCTAAAAAAGAAGGGAAAAAAAAGCGCATAACATTGCAGGAAGTCACAGTGAAAGGGATGGTTGAAATTCATTAGCTGTCAAATCCTCTGCTTGAGCAAATCCGTCGAACCTAAATATCCTTTTAGTTTTAATGGAGCAACAGAAGGAGGTTTTGTTCCAGAGGAAACAGCACAGTGTTATCTAGGCCATATATGCCTTTAAACTTCCAACTTAAAATATGATACAAAACTGAAGTAGTTAATCACTTTATTCACATGTCAGTAAAAAACCCTTGATCATGCAAAAACTCACACACCTGTCTATATTCAGAAGGATTCAAGAACTCACTAAAAAAAAACCCAAAGTAAAACAAAATAACCTGACACTTTTTTCCCCTGTCTTTTTCCTTTTTTTTCTTTTTCCTCATTGGTCTAGGTTTCCTAAAATATTTACATTGCTTTAAACTGTTTTGTAACACTTCCAGCAAGTCTCCTGTCTGGTATCTCTCTTTTACATGCATGACCTTTCTTAATGYAGCGGTGCTCTTGCCTGGCTTTTCACCAGGTTTACTGTAGCACTGCCTGCTCTTATTAAAACCTGGACACGTTATGCACTAGTGCACCTCTTATTTCTGTGAATCTAGTAGAAATGATTCTAGGCAATTATTTTACTGTCATATAGCCATTAGGGATAGAACAGGTCATCATTTTGATTGCATGCTAGAGTCTATGGGACTCAGACACCCAAAATTTAAAGAGATTCAAAGGAGTCATATGGCCAACCTTTGCCATATTTGAAATGCCACCCAGTAAGTAATTTAATTAGAAGGCACCCTAGCTGTAAAGACATTCCTTCAACTTCAGTGCCAGAATACAGATTTCCAGACAATTCTTCAAAGAAATTGGCAATTAAACATTCTGAGCATACTCTGGGCTCATAAATTTTCCTCTCCTTTTCTCCATGAAGATTTTAATGTCTATGGGAGGCAGAAGGCTTAACATATGAAGTTCAATTTTCAATTCAGATAAAAGAGAGAGAGAGAGAGAGAGAGAGAGAGAGAGAGAGAGAGAGAGAGAGAGAGAGAGAGAGAGAGAGAGAGTGAGAGAGAGAGAGGGAGAGAGAGAGAGAGTAAAAGACTGTGAAACTTTCCAGTTGTTTTATGGGAAATGCATGAGCATCCTGATACAGAGAACTGTCTGAAGCAAATGCTGTTTATCTCATGCCCAAAGGGCAGACAGCAGAGAATTCACAGCAGGCACAGAGAATGTAAATCTTTGGCACAGTGCACCTTATAGGTCCCTTGATGCATCATTAAGATGATATGCCAAATCTAGCCACACTGACAGATAACATCTCCCTCAGGACAAAAAAAAAACCCAAAAAAGCCCTACAATCAAAAAACCTCAGCCTTTGCAAAAATCCAAAATACATATTTTGGAGTCTTAAATCACCCATTTTGAACATAAAAATATTTAAACTTCATAATTACTCCATTAGCTCTAAATTTGGAGTTAAAACAAGGGTAATTTTTTTGTTTAGGAATCAGTAGAAGCTACTGTGTAAAATGATTTTTAAAAACATATATTACCTCTTTGAGTCCCAAGGAAGTGCTCTTACTCTCTTCATGGTGAAAAAGTAGGACAGCATCTTGCTTCTCCAGTACTGTTAGAGACCCTTTTCTTTTTCTCTTTTCTCTCCAACATTTTTATAACAGTGAGCTAGCTGCAATCTCTCTCTTTTTTTTTTTTCCTCATCATTACGATATCATTAAAAAATATTGGGTCTGACAAACTTTCTTCACTAATCTGTGTCCTGGTTGTCCCAGAGCTTTGGTCTTTGTGAAAACTTGGATACCTTAGTTTCTATTAGGAAAAAAAAAAAAAAAAAAAAAAAAAAAAAAGTAGATTTGGTTTTCATGGTTTTAAGGAGAAAAAGTTGAAGTGAACACAGAGACAGAAAAGTGGGTTGGATTCAGCGCTTTTTGGGCTTGTAGATGAAGATTTGGATGAGTTCCTTAAAGAACTTCTCTGTCCAATGTCTATATAAACAACCTAGAAAGCTTTCTGAATAACCATGAAACAGTTACCTGATTCATTATTTACAAAAACACCCCCAAAAAACATCCCCCAAATAAAAAACCCAAACCAAACAAAACCCCAACCAAAACAAACCAACGAACTTCAAACACACAAACAGAATAAAAACCAACCCTCAAAACTTTTCAGCAAAACTGGGACAAAGAAAAAACTAAGTAAGGAATTTTCCCCATCCCCAAAATACTTGCTTGTGTGTAAAAAATTTATTGCGAGCAATAAATTAAACAAAGACTTAGGAAATAAACAGGGGGAAAGGCTGAGGAAATGAAAAAATGTGTTCTTACTTTTGTGCACCTATTCTCCATTCTACTTCTAGTCACAAGTAAGGTAGAATTTCCCCAGGAACAATTAGGTTTTTTTTTTTTTATTGGCAGAACTACATGGCAGCACCCTTGGTAAAGTTTTCCATTTAAAATCTCTAATCTGCATGTTATCTGATTCTGAGTAACCTTCCTAGCAGAATTTATGCATTCACTCTCTCTTTGAATGCCCCTTGGGACAAGAGACTATGTGTAGCACTAACTCGCTTAAATTTCTCATTTATTTTTTTTAATGCTCACAAGTTCTTCTGAGTTGCTTTCTTTGTAATGATTTGAATTGACAGCTTCACAGAAGGGTAGCAATTCCGTGATCAAAAACGGCAAGAACAGCAAGCTCATGCATGGCATATTAGAAAAAAAAAAAAACCAACCTATACATTTTGTTGTTTGAAAAAGCAATAAAATGACCGGAGGGGGGAAATTCCCCCAGAAATCACAATAACACGGTGTTTAAACTGGAAATAAATAAATAAATAAATAAATMAATMAATCCAGAAAACACAGTCTCATCCTCACTTCCCCTGCAGAGCAGAAGCTTCTTGCCATGTTTTCTTCAATTTAGATGATAAATATTGCCTGCTTGGGCCACTTTCAGATTATCTGACAGGTAAACATATTTTTAGACCTTTTTCAAAAAACTAAAAAAACCCCAAAAACAGAGTTTCAAGGATACAGACAGTATTTTCAAAAAAGAAAGAAATTAGTTTAAAAAAAGCCTTTCAGAAAAGCCTTTGAGAGATGCACCAAGAATGTTGCAGCTGGGAGCCAGAGGGTGCTTAGTGTGTCACATCTGGCCCCAGCTTCGAGTGCTGAGCACTGCAAACCTGAACCTGTTCCAGCTTTACTGGAACGGAGCCGAGACCCGTGCCTGGGAACAGCCTACTCTGAGTTGGACGACCTTCAGGGTTCATCTTTTCCCCCTCTCTCTTTTCCACATCTGAAGCATCTGGCAAAAAGAGGAAAGACAGGGAAAACTGTTCGAATGAGTTCACAGGGAATTTGTGACCGGTCAGCTCTGACAGCTGTCTGCAGATTTTGTCTTTAAAGGGAACCTAAAGTTGCTGAAGAATTTTTTTTCATGCTGCACATCCTGCAATTCCTTTGGCTTCCTGTCACCTTTTCAGGAATCCCAGATGCAATCCATAATTTGTGCTGACCACTGAAACAAAGTTTCTGCACACAGTGCACCCACCTCAGAATTTTCAGCACTGAGCCCTGTGAAGAAGATAAATGAATGTTTGATCATATGCCCAGTGCTTTGTGTAAAAAAAAAAAAAAAAAAAAAAAAAAAAAAAAAAAAAACACCAAAAACCCCCAAGAAACTACACTCTTCTTTTGAGAAACAAATTTCACATGCAGTGATGTATTTTGAAAAGGTGTTAAAAGTTGTCAAAACCATGAATTTCTCAAATTCTGTTCTGTAACAGTTCCTGTACAAAGCATTTACTTAAAAAACAAAATTCAGAGATTAAAAATAAGGTTTCTTTACATTTCCTAAGAGCCGTCACAAAGACAGACTGAGGAAAAATATTTATCAGSTGCAGCTTCAAACTTGCAGACTTGGTTTGGGTCTTCTGGTTTGGCTTGCACTCAGATTTCTCTTAAGGCTGAATTCTTCAGCACTTTCCAGTGGAGTTGGAAACCCAGATTTCCAATGCCAGTGCCAAGGTGCCATTAGCCAGAGTGAGCCACCACTACTTGACTACTTGATCAATTCTCCTCAGAATAAGATTTAAAGTGAGAAGTTTTCAATTTCTGCTGAAAAGATGCTTTACCCCAGAAAACAGGTGTGTCTGTGTGAAAGACTATAAAAAAATGAAAGACTGTGACTGAAAAGTTGAAAATCTTTACAACACATTTATAAAGTTTCTCAGTGTTTAGTCTGGGAGCTAGATGTGTTAGCGAGGAACACATCTGTCATGATGATGGTGGAACGTGTGTTTCCAAAAACAATATGATCAAATTGTTTTGGCAATACTCAGGCATCCAGCCATTGCCACCTCATGAGGATCAAGCCCAAAGCAATTCCCTTAACAAGCTCTTCCATGGGACAAGGATTCACCTTCTTACAGGCGAGAAAGAAAGGGATTAAAGGAAAATTCATGATGGGAAAGAGCCCCTGACTGGTCATGACCATTCATGTTAGTGATATTCCAGTGGGTTCTCCAAGCACCACAAGAGACTCCTTGTCCCTCTGAATAATATCTTAGCGATTTGACTTCATCATACTGGCTATAATAATCCAAAATGAGACTAAAATAACAAGATCTTCATCTGACCAGTGTCACTTCATCTTCCTGCTGACTCGTTCCCTCCTTTCCCACTGCAGAGGACCTGCCAGGACTGCTGGAAAGCTGCAGAGTCCGTATGTCCTCACAGATGGGCTACAAGGGATGCTTATTCAACACATTCACGTAGCTGCTTTTGGCCTCATGCCATATGAACTGCCCTTTCATGAGTTTTAATTCTACAGATCCCTGATTATCTTCAAGGAGAAAAAGAATTTAAATGCCGTTCTTTCGTTCACAGCCAAATGCTTTTCATRCAATCTAAAAAGCATCTTGTAGCTCCTTCACAGCCCTGCCCCTTCCTCCTCCCCTCTTACATCTGCTGCTATAAAACCCAGCCTGTTCCATATTTCTAAAAATTGAAAACTGGATTTCTGAATCACTTCACCTTTGGTTGCCACTCACATTATTAATCTTTGTGTCATAAATAGAGGTTCAGTTGGCTCTAAGCAACTGTTATTTTAGTGTCTGACAGGCACAGTCTTCCTTCTCAGCCTGGGCACTTATTTACATTCCTTATTTACATTCCTATATTCCAGCCCACTGTTAAAGCTTTCCCTAGCTCTCATTCAGACAAAATTCCCACTGAGATTTTAAAGGTCCCTCTCAAATAAATCCTTAGCATCTCTCTTATGTGYGGAGCTCAGGATAATGAAACCTGAATCCCAGCTGTTTGTGCTGGTCCCTTGCTTGTGCTCTTGTGCCACAGCTCCAATCAAGTGAAAATTTCCCCTGATTGCTATAAGACGGAAAGGATGCTGCAAGAATATTTTCAAAACACTGCCTTTTTTGCAGCATTCTGCATTTCCTCAGTCCAAAGTGACAGAGATGCATTCTTCAAACCAGAGGCTTTCCAGGTGTCACTGCAATAAGAATTCAATTTGACAAGAGGGGTCAGACTCTCCAGCCCCTAATCAATGTTCTTCTTTTTCTAATGAGATGATATGACAGCATTGGCCAGCAAATGAGACACTGGCAAAGGTGTTTGCAAAAGCGAGTTTCATATTAAAGTGACAAAGTTTGTTGGCAAAGTTCACTCTACTGCTAAGATTAGGGCACACAGAGCAAAATCAGACCAAAATCTAAAATCAATCAATCTAAAATTAAAATCAGCCTAAAATTATCTGTGTGGAGGCTGAGGATGGAAATAGGGCAAGGATAGGAAGTTGTAATGATAAAAAGGAGTAAGGAAGACCTTCCTGTTGAGTGAAAGGTTCATAGTGGAGCCCCTTGTCAAACTTAGCCCTGGACTTGACCAGTGCTTTAGGCCTAAAGGCTTTGACAGCATTTAAACTTAACAACACTTCAGTGTTTACTWCATCCAGCAAAATTTCCTTTCCATCTTCTCAATGGGCAAAGGGCTGAGCCTTGAGGAGTGGGAGCATCAGCCCAGAGTGCATCGATGGCATTCAGCATCAGCCCTGCAAGTGCAGCAAATGTGTGAATTCCCCGGCTCTGAGAKACATCCCTCCCTGGGGGAGACTGCWGGCCAATGCCTGCTGCAGCCCAGAGAGCTCAAACACCCTCATTTAGGACCTCTGTTTATAGGGTCAGAAGACAATTGGCTTTGGTCAGAGTAATCTTCCAACCTGGCTGCAATTTGAGATGGTAAATTGCTTTGAAAGTTTGACAGCAAAAACATTGTTCTACTTGGGTTACAAGTTGGGCAAGAAAATTAAATTTCCAAGGATTCCATTAAAAAAAGCAGGAACTTGTTAGCCARTAGAGGTTCCTGGGAACAGGCAGTRTTTCTGATAAGCTCAAGAGGAACTTAGACCAGGGACTGAGCATTTCTGTGATCACAGTGGGGCTCAAGGAGTGGCACAGGGAGAGGATGCACCATCATAACATGCAGCAAACATCTTCTCTCAGGGAAGAGAGCAGTGGAGACATTTTTCTCCACAACCAAAACCAAGTCAGAGTTCCTCACAATTAGCCTTGGAGTACCAGCTGGAAAGTCCTTAACTGTCCCACAGATACAAACATTTGAATGTCTTTTAGCACTAGGAATTGAGGCTAATTTTCCTATTCAGTGAGTCCATCATTTTGCAAACTATGTACATGATGGAACATAATTTATTACAATAAACAGAGAGTRTAAGAAGATTAAAATTCTGACAGAGGCATATTAGCTTTTTCTGGCAAAAGAAAAACTTCATATGTTTTGTGAATCACTCCTGAGATAATYATATTCCCTCTAAATACCACAAAGAAAAACAATTTTATGTTGCTTCTGGAAAACATCATGAATATTAATAAAAGACAAATGTAATTTTTCCATTTTGGGGACTAATGAGCTTTTTCCTTCAAAAGATTTTGTAAAGACAGCATATAGATTTTGAAATGTTAAGGACACTACTAATCTGAGACAGATTTGTGTGTGAGCATTTGTGCCATAAACCTGGTAGAAATCACACTCAGTTTTAAAAATAAAGCCCAACTGGTAACTGTTTGAGTCAGTTTGTACTCACTCCTCCTATGTGAGAGAGGTGTACAGTTTTGGAGATATTTAAGCTCATAGCTGCACACTGCCAATGAACTCTTCGAGGAACTTCAAAGGTTTAGAATTTTCTTCTAAAGAAATGAGGAAGGAAGAGTAGAAGGAGCATCTCAATTTGTATTTAAAGTGTCTTTTTAACAGTAAGTAGGAGTCTAAGTCATGTGTGTGCAATGGGTACTGTTTGAACAAAGACAGAGCATTTCAGTTTATCATGTATTAAACCAGCTCCCTGCAGAGAGTTTTGTGAAACCCCTGCAYCTTTCCCACTTCACTTTTCACAATCCATCTTACTTGTGGCAAATGCACAGGATTGTGGACACTGGTGCCCAATTCTCATGTCCTCAGGACAGTCTTACACAACTAGAGAATAACCCTTAATTTGCGTTGCACTTTTCTGACATCAACAGCCAGAATAATGTTATATTTGCCAGCTTCACAAAGATACAAGGAGAGAAAATATTTTTTAAGGATGGGCAGAGAGTGTTTCTCTTTATTCACAGCTGTCTTTAACCATATAGCTGCAGAAGAAACCTATATAATARGACAAAACAATGCAAAGGTAATTTGGAGATCAGCACTTATTCCTATCACTCATGAGAAAACTGCTGGGAAAGGTTGCAGGGAAATGGTCTGGCTGTAAAAGCTCTAGACAGGATGCAAGAGCATCACAGTTACATCTGACAAAAGCAAATTGATCCCTAAGACATGGTTTATATTCTTAATGCCTTTAAAAATCTCAAGCTTGATCTGAGAAGAGTTGGAAACAAAGTTATGGATTCTTTCCTAGTGACAACAGCATACAGGTTTCTTCCTGTGTCGGTAAGGTTTAATACAAAAATGAGTGATGTATCTTGCTGGTGAGAATTACTGCTCCTGTCATTAGTGCAGAAAAAAMAAAAGTCACAAGACCTACGGTTAATTGATTGAGAGAATTGGGAAAAGCCCCCACCCAAAATAAAAGAAGAAAACCTTATTTTCTTCTCATATCATGCATAACAATTTCTGAGAAACAAATATATAGGGGAAAAATTTCAGTCTGGATATGGAAAGATTTCTAAACCATTCAGCTTCAGGGACTACACAGAAAAGGAAGAAACAGGGAACATGGCTGATTTTCTGACAACTGCAATCAAATACTGCAACAAAAATAAACTCTGATCACAGAATCACAGAATCAGCTGAGTTGGAAGAGACCCACAARGACCATTGAGTCSGATGCTGTCCCTGCACAGGACCATCCCCAAGAGTCACACCACGTGCCTGAGAGCATTGTCCAAACACGTCCTGAATTCTGTCAGGCTCAGTGCTGTGACCACTGCCCTGRRGAACCTGTTCCAGTGCCCAAACATCCTCTGGGAGAAGAACCTTTTTCTAATACCCAATCCAAACCTCCCCTGACACAATTTCAGGCCATTCCCTCGAGTCCTGTCACTGACACCACAGAGAAGAGATCAATGCCTGCCCCTCCTCTCCTCCTCACGAGGAACCTGTGACTGCAATGAGGTCTCCCCTCAATCTCCTCGAAGCTGAGCAGACCAAGTGACCTAAGCCACTCTAAATCAGAGACTAGAATTAATTACACAGCTCAAAATGCTAAGGAAGAGATTGAAAAAAACCCTTCCCTCTCCCTCTCTTATTAAAAATAATATAACACTTTGCCAAAAACATACTGATCAAGTCTGAACCATTTTAAACTTATTTAGCATGGAAAGAAATAAATCTCAAATAAAATCAATTGAAATTGCCCAATGGCTAGCAAAAGAAGAATGCCAGTAATACAAGCCCTAGTATAGTTTTATGAAAGTCACATCATTTTTTTTCTGGGGGAAGCGCAGGGGAGAACTGACATATACCAAGCCATTTTCTCCACTGCCCTAATTGTAATGTTTAACTTGCTCACTACAATTTTACAAATCCAAATGATTATGCTGGAAAAAATACYGGGCAAAGAATCAGGATTTACTTTAATTATAGGATTTTCAAAATGGTAAATGAAAGCTTGGGAAAAAGGTGCAGGTTAAAAAAAAAACAGTTTAATGTGGCCTAGAAGTGTCAATCAGAAATCTGAGATACCGAGAAAGAAATAACTAATGTTCTAAAGGATAAATGTGGTTAAAGCCTTCAGTGATTATTAGCTTCTGGAGTTATGATTCTGTACTGTTCTCAGGGAAAAATAAAAATGTTATCTATAAGAGTCTAGATTAAAAAAAAATATTGCAAACCAAATGGTTTAAGTGCCCTTTGGAAATGTTGAAGATTGAAGTTAGAGACATGAAGAACTGCTACAGTGGAGTAATAAGCTGATGTCATTATCTCGGATCAAATAATGAAAACCTATTCAAGGAGTTATGCTGCTAGAACAGGAGGCTGTGACAATATAATCCATTTAACTTCACAGAACCCCAGCTTTGTTTTGATTTAAGCTCAAGAACTGGAATAAGCCTGTTTCAAAAATAGAAGCACTAGCATCAAGGCTTGATTAGAGAAAGTTTCTTATGTTCTGTGCTGTGCCACTGAGAGGCTGTCAGGTAAGCCTGGCTTTTGCTCAGACAGAGAGAAAACAAGTCCCTTCTCTCTGGGGAGATAAGATCTCTCATCCCATGATTCCTGCTCCTGCCAGGAGGAAATTCTGTGTTTAAAGGAAGAACCTGGCCCTTTCTGTGGATATTACCATGGAGGAAAGGCAGGCTTCTCCAAGAGGCAGCTTGTGACACGAGATCCAGAATTTACTKCTTTGGCCATATACTGTGGATATAGTCCCTTTCTACAAATCTAGCACAAGCACAGTAGTGTGGTGATCATAAAGAGGCTGAGCAAATAGGGGAAGTTAATTCAAGAATAGCTCAGGAACAATCACCTTATAATAATTTATATTCACAGTGCAGCTCTATTGCAAGGCAGATTAAYTTAACCACACTGGTTGTTAAAAGGTTTCAATGCAAGGAATTAATATATTTGTACATGCCTACATGGACTCCAAAACCAGGCAATCCAGCAGAAAAAGTCAGAAATTGCCTGTACTTGCGCAACTATGTTTTCTGGAATAAATAAATATATGTAGTTATGTCATTAAAGCCTGAGTRATAACACATGAAACACAGGACCTTTCCATGCCTCATTTCCTRTGTATCCAGCTGGACACCACAGGGTTGGATTTACAGATGTATTTGAATGTTGTAGGTRTGGCTGAAATCAATGGAAGCTGAACCCAGAGGGTTATACAATTCTAAATGTTCTTCAGGTTCTGATATCCCAAATTAGACATGATAGAGTAAGCAGGCACATTTTGCTGCAGTGTACCAATATCTCCTATTTTGATTTTCAAAATATTCTAAATCCTTTTTTCAAGATTCTCTGCCCTACTTCAGCCTTCTTTCACCAGCAGTTCTACCATGGCCCACTGGTAAATGGCCCATGTGTAAATTACACAGCTACCCTTAGCTATGCCCTTAATTCTTTGTGCAATCCCTCCCTATCTGCTTCTTCACTTTAATCTTTTCAACTTCAATTAATTCCCATTTCACTTAATTTCTYCACCATCTGACTTTCATCAGAATCCCATCCTTCCATACTGCAATGCAGCTTTTGCATCAGGTGTTCCTCCTCCTCCCCTTTCACCAGATGTGGGTACAGATATTATAGAAGATGAGAAAAAAAAAAAGAGTTTCCCTGCTCCAGGCATTAATGTCCATTCTTATCATGGTCCAGAACAGGTATTGCAGATCAAGTTAATCTTTTTGGTTTTGATTGTCTCAGTTCCATCATAATGGAATAGTTTCACATATCAGCCAGTAAAACTGAAGTYTCTCTTAAGCATGTATAAACTTCAGTTACTTTAAACTTCTGCTTTGGCTAAATTTTTGCAGCATTTCAGGMACTGAAAAGCATGTTATTTGACAAAAAAAGCACTACTACCAAATTTAAAACCACTGTTCAAGGGCTTAGAGACACTGTTGATATTTTGTGAGTTTACCAGAATTCTGTTTAAATGTAAGTTTGTTCTAAGGAGTGTTTTCCTTCCTGAGATTGAGTGTAATAACTAGCCTCTAACATTTAGCCAAGGTTTGATCTTATCTTCTCATTACAAACAGTTGAAAGCTTGATTAACTTTCAGAAGAGCCAACRAACCAGTTTTGCCCATGAAGATTTCCAGCTAATGAATTCTAGTTTTWAAGCAGATATTGTTTAGGCTAAAGTACATTAGATTAAAAGCTATGTTCTGCCACCACCATTTTTCTACCTTAAAATGGCATATCAAAATCAAGACATTTTCTTCAAAATAAATGCCTATGTAAAATTCTGGGTTTGTAATGTTTCTGCCACGGCACYGCAATTACAGTTGAGTTAATTCAGCTCAAAGATTCCAAACTATTAGGACTGAGGAAAGTACATAGTGCAATTTATTCTCTAATGATACTGTGTAAAGGCAAACCTATCACTTGCTGCTAGTGTTGAAATACGTGGCCTTAAATGAATAAGGAAGCATAAGTTAATTAAACACTGGAGTGTCAAGATTTTAATGACCCCTCTGCTGGGAAGCAGTGAGTAACTGAAACCTTTAAACAGCTAGAATAACACTCATATACCAGGAATGTTATTGTAATTTAGTAGTTGAAGAGGTAACTCTGTTGGAAATATAAGAATTCAGAGCAATGGCTCTTTTACTTTGTTAGCAAGAAGAGAGCAAGTTACACATATGCATTTTAAAATCAATTCTGTATAAATCCATATTTGAAGAAAATTCCACCAATCCAGTCAGGTCACAGTATCAGATACCTCCTCTGAGCTCTGAGCAGAGGGAAGGCAGCAGAGGGTTAGACAGCATGGAGCACTCCACTCACAAACAGTGAAATGCAGACTCTTCATCCAGGCTGTAAGAGGGGCTGACAGCTCCTCTCCTCACCCAGCTGCAATGGCTGCACATCCAAGGATGCCTGGTTGGAACAGTTATCTCATCAAAAATGCCTGCAAAAGCAGCTTCTCCTCACAGCCTGACCCACAGGTTGCATCTCCACCTTCCATCCTGTCGTACCTCTTACCTCTTTACTGAGGAGGGGATAAAGAACTTTCTTCTCCTTCCAGCATCCAGTTCAGTGGTACAGCTCTCTCTCATTCTCTTAGATGAACAAATTAAAATTGCTGTGYCACACATTCACTCTTGAGGACAAGCTGATAACACTGGGGACAGCACTGTTTTCAGTCTGAGGCGCYTGCTGCATGTGTTTATGGAAAACAGCATCCTCAACTAATGAGGCAGTTACCCTGGAAATATTCCAACTCAGTTTAAATTAAAAACATCACTTCTACTGAGAGAGCTGGCATCCCTAGAGAAAGGAAGAACAATTGTCCCCTTCCCTTTGCAGCTCAGGTAGGGTAAGGGACACATAGATCCCTTTGGTGATGCAGGGAAATGAACCCACCTCTCCTAACTAACATCCTAAGTAGGATGAAAACCAGTAGTTATTTAAGGATATGTCTGCAACCCTTCTTTCTGGTCTTTTTCCACTTCTAAAAACATTTACTTGCTTTTGTAATCAGCAACAGAAAATCTTTTGTTTTCCCGGGGAACATGCAATTCACTGGGCTGGAGACTCATTTTCATTTTCTTAAGAAATCTCAGCACTACACTTTGCAAYTGCAGAGCTGCCAATCCAACCCAACACTGTGATACCACCAACCATCAGCTACATACCACRAAACGGGGGTTTCACCCTCAATTCACACATAGGGGACACAGGAACAGCATTAAAGTTAAAGATCAAGGGCAAACAAATTCTAAAACCTGGTTGTTAGGGAGCTTCTCTGAGAGAAGTCTGGACACCTCAGGTAAGAAGAAAGGCTTGCCTTCAATACCCTCAGGCCTTAAAACTTAATTTCTACGGCAGTTAATGGGGAAAAGGATTGATGAAGCACTTCATATTTTAGCATTCCTATAAATCTATTCCTTTTTCACTTCTATGTGCCTGTAAACCAAGTATTTCAATAAAACACCAGTAATAAATTAAAATAGCACTGTTTTAGTCTTCATTTTGAAAGTCTTTCGAACGAACCTAAGATGCCTCAGTGCTTTGCATGGGTAGCCACACCAACCTCGCAGCAAACTGCACAGCCACTGGTGCCTGACYGGGACAAGCATGGGAGCTGTAACTTATGACAAGCCTTAGCTAGCACAACAGGGGCTAAAACCACATTTAARGGGCTGCAATAAAATATCCCTGTAGATGAGTGAGAGAAATTTAAACCTGGTGTTTAATGAGTCACTTTATCATTTGCAAACATGAATCAACTGCCTTCAAAATATCCTATTAAAGGAAGACAMGGCAGCCCCACAGAGCGGATTTCTGGGGGAAGGAAGGCTGTTCCACTGTGTAACCAAGGCTAATTGTTTTTACCTCTGCCGARGCCAGCTGCTTGCTTTCAATCTTGGGCAAACTCTGCTTCGTGGCTGAGGGCTGTCAGCCTGTCAACAAAGCTTCATGAGGCTGCTGCCGACGTGGTGCTGATGTGCTTTTGTGCTACTGGCTGCCCATTCCCTTCTGGAGCGCTCTGCCTGTGCACTGCTGCTCCCAGGAGAGGATCCTCCTGCCTTCAGCTAATAACCAGCTCTGGCTGCCCGAGCTCTGAGCCACGCACAGCAAACAGAGCAYTAATGCAGTCCCCCAGCGCACAGCTCTGAATAGATGTCTCTTTGCAAGGCTCCTGCGGTGTGTAAATGTCTCCTACCCTTCCTGCTCCCTACTGAAGAACTAAACGTTTGCATTTCAACAGCTCCTGATCTTTTGCTTAACTTAAAATTGGCCATTCCATCCAGGCACAATAAGGCATTAATTAGATGGGGTAGAATGTCAGCATTATTAGAATTATAAGCTTTTTTCCCCACTTGAAATTCTTTCTTTGCTCTTCAAACAGGAAGGCCTCCCAAATCTTAAAAAAAAAACCCAAAAGAATAGAATTCAGGCCTATGCAGTGATTCTTTTTATTTATGTCCTCTTTTCCCTCTGTAATTTTTGAGGGAAGAGGTTTGGAGGGTGGAAGGGAAAGATTCTGCAGCCTATAGCAATTGGCTTTATACTTGGAAGACCTTTCCCATTACACTGAAAGCTTGATGTTTATGCAGATATATCASTGCATAAAACATTCCCAGACAGTACTTTCGAAATTTTATTAGTAAGAATGAGGGATCGAAACTTAACCCTACAAAGTGATTTTAACATCTTCAATGATGGCGCTCCCAAGAGSTGGAGGCCAAAGTCACAGATCTACACTACTTTTGTTCAGTACAACTGAGGCCCAGTTAAGTCAAAGAAATATCTTTAAGGAGAGCATTAAATATAAGCCATTCACTGCATGRGTTGAATGCGACACAGAGGGTCTGTCTCTTTAGCACACTGTTGTGGTTTCTGCAAGGTTGTTTTTCCATTGCCAGGATAGGTTCTAATGGAAAAATTCCCACCTAAACCTCTAATCTTCTAGCAGTCACTATAGCAAAGAGATGCCATCCTGTGTCAATCTGTGCAAAATAGAAATAGTTACATTTGTGTACAGACTCAGCTTCTGTGCTCAGGACAGAGCACAGCTTCCATTTTATCTCTGAGTCAACATCGTGTGGCACACAAGACAGAACTGCAAATATCTTAATTTCAAACTTGAATTTGATATCTGAGCAGCTAGATCCACTTTTACTCTGTGTAAAATATTACTTGTATCTTTTGATTTCAGGGTTTATGTCAAAGCGAATATTCCCATGCACCCATTTAATTTGTGAAAGTAAAGCATGACAGTTTCTAGATGCAAACAGAGAAAATCTTGGGCTACTTTTGGCAAAATTTTGCAATGAACTAGCAAAACCAGTCCCTATCTAACCTATGACTAGTTCTTCCCAKGTTATTATTTAATATATCCAATCYAAACATAACATTTCAGTTTAGGTTCCTCTGATGTTTAAAATTAATATCTTAGCAAACAAGACCTTGCTCTCAATTTTTTTTCTGTAGCTGTAAATAAGAAAATCCCATGAAGTGCAAGGACAGAAGATACAGAAAATGATATTTYCCTTCCACCTTCATAATTGCTTCCTTTACTCCTGCTAGTGTGAAAGACATGGGGTAAAAGAAAAGCAGTCTTGCCAGGCATGTATGTAGCATGTATGTGGAACTTTTTATTTTTCAATTAATAAAGTAATAATTCAGTCAAGTGAGATTTTCAAATGCTGTGCTACTTCTGATGAATTCCAGTTCAGAAGTCAAATTCACTATACCTCGGTCTCTTATCTCCTTGTGTGGCTGCRTAGACATCAGCCCCATGTCAGATTCCCTGTCAGCATCTGTACCAGCAGAGTGTAGGAATTATCCACGTTTGCAGCTAAGTGTCAATAATCTGGTTTTCAGTTTAGAGCTGGTCTTACTTATCAGTTTCAATCATATTCCCAGACACATTGAAAACTTCTTCAGAATAAATAGTGGGAGAAAGACAAGTTGTGTGTTTGACAGTGATATTAATCATGCTAGGCTCCTTCCTTTTCTTTCAAATCCACAAATTAAAGGAGTTTTACTATTCCACTGGTACTTTCATGTCATACAAGAAGCCACATGTAGGCCTTTCATTCTGCAGCTTTGTTCTGCCTTGTGTTTCAGATAAAAAAGAGAATCATGCAATTCTAGGGATACTCAAACTGTCTTACAGCAGCCTGCTGGCAGATCTGACACTGATAATCATGTTTAATGCTGAATAGAATCTTGGAGCAACAAATTAAAAGGCAGTTTATAAACATGAGCCAGAGATTTTGTGTAATCTGTAAAACAGAATTAGTAATAATAACATGGACAGAAAGTTGACAGGTAAAGCTTTTTGTCCGAGCTTAATAGTAATGAACAATCAAAATATCCCACATTTTAGAGTGAAAAGCTCTTTGAGTTCCAAGTAGGAGACTTCAATCAAAACCTATGGCTTAAACTATGAATAATAACATTCAATAAAATTCATGAGTGCCTAATAAAGAATTAGTGACTGAATATACATCTCCAAACAGTGATTAGACTGCTCATTTTATTCAGTCAACATGTTTGAGAGTCACTGGATGACACCAGCTGACTGACAGAGGTGCTTTGGGGAATGAAGTCTGAGAATGTTTTWGTAATTATGTAGTGAAGTTTTGTCTGACACAGTTTACTCTGAGAATGAATTTGCACTCTCCTACAGCACATGTTGTTGTCAGGTGCCATACTGCCCAGGTACAAGGCTGAATAAACAAACAGTTCATTTTCCTCAGATTGGTAGGGATGTTTCTTTCCAATCTGACCTCTTTAAAACAGAAATCAAGAAAACAAGCAGCTCTGAAAATTGGCCATTTCAGATGATGATTTAGTATTCTTAGCCCCGATATACCTGTTTCTTAATTTAAAAAAAAAAAAAAAAAGGCTGTTTGGGTACATCCTAACAGTCATTTCCACACTGTAATGGTGTATACACGGCAGCTGAGTATATGCACATGTTTGGGTTTCATTCTTATGCTGAGCAGCATCTCTCAGCATCCTCCTGGCTCTCTGCTCTCAGTGTGTCATAACTCTTCCAGCTCATGCCCCATGGGGTCTTACAACTCCTCTGTAATTCCTGGCCATTCTATTACCTGGCATGGTTTTGTCCTTGGGAGATAATTACACACTTGGAAATGGATAACCAAGGTACCAAAGACTGGCTGACTTTCCCAGGCTCACATATTAAGCAGTGGAAAGGACACACTGATYCAAAAGGCCACCTTACCTACCAAACCACCTCTGATTTAGAGAATTGAATCCTTTTTTTTCCATCTCACCTGGACTTCCTTCTCCATTCTGCCTTCTAGGTCTTGGAAGGACTTTTCATTTAACCACATAGGAAACACCTTTTCCTAATTCAAATCCCATTTGGGGCTTATCTCATTGCCAAAAGCATTTTCACAGCTGTGAGCTTGTATTTAGGCCAATAATGAGGCTTAATTTTACCCAGTCACAAAAGGCTTTCTGCAAGAACACTGAAAATACAGTAACCACAAAGAAAGATGCTATCTTGAGACTTTGGTGGCAACAACACAATGTGAGCTTTTGATCATCTGCAAGGCTTTTATTCACAGATCAGCCTGACTTCATGTCAGCAATAATGGAAGTGATGTTATTTTCCATTTTCCAATAATACCTTTATGGCATTATGTTATTTTTCATTTTCAGATAATACTTGCARTGAGACATAAATCAAGCCAAAGCTGGGAGAGGACTTGATTGAAAGACAATTTCCCTTGCAGTGAGTGAGTGACCTCCCTTAAAAGTTCAGAAGCTGTGCTGGAAACCATTCATTCATTTTATCAAATAACAAATAGGTACATTCAACTTTGACATGTTGCCAGCACCTTGGTTCTTCTCATTCAGTTTCAGTATAATGCACGAAATAGCTATAATAATTGGTTTGAATTTTCTCTAAAAGTGGTCCAAACCCACTTTTGATGTCTGGATCTGAATATTAAAACAATTCTATGTCTTCTCAATTTYGCTCTGCACCCTGGTGTATTGATCACTAGCAGTAAAAGAGATTGAAACCACGAGAGTTTCCACAACGGGTGAAACTGCCTCTCAACATAGTAGATGCAGGGAAATTCTACAGTTTCYCCTTCTCTACCAACTTCTTGAAACTCATAGGGATTTACCCCTATACCCCTTAAAGGATKTTAATCCTTAGGAAGGAAGGAAGGAAGGCAGAACAGGTAATAATAATTTACCTGAGCTAAACAAAGGCAGCCTTAGAAGCACAATAGGCAGAATTCCATTGTTCCCTTCCAATTCCTTTACCCTCTCTGTTCATTTTATCATGTACAARTATATTTAGGTCCTCTCTTTCTTTAATTAAAGATAAGCCACTAGTTCTATACCTGAAGGATAAATGYCATGAATTATGTTTCATCCTGCTTTGTCTAATCCACTCAGCCGAGTTAGAGTATTTGACTGTATTTTTGCTTGCACCCATTAGTTGAATGAATTTATTTTTCTTTGTTTTTTAGAGTGCAAGCTTTAAACAGACGATGTATTTTCTGACAATATTATCCAATAAACATTAGCTTTTTTGTTACAAATTAAAGTTCATTTTCCACTTTAAAAGGTCTGTAAAAATTAATTGTTGGATAAAGAAAACTTAGAGCAATATCCACTTCATTTTAAAAATTAAGTTTTCAGGTCAGTTATACAAAATTACTTTAGGCATAGTGATACTGGAGGTTTTCAAGATGTAATTGGACAGGGTGCTAGATAATCTCATCTGGGTTCCTCTTGCCATGAGATGTTGGACCAGATGAGCTTTTGAGAACCCTTCCAACACCGGATGCTAGATTCTTCACCACTTTCCTCCTTCGCCTTTCAAACGCAGAAGCTTCTCCAGTAAACATTCTTTTCCATTTCAATCCTCAAAATCATATTTTCGAAGTGAAAATGAGAAACTGAGAAGATATCAAAATACAATGTTSACTGGTGCCAGAAGATTGTAACGAATGCAGATCTGCTTCTGAAACTGGTTTTAATTAGCATAATTGATGCCATATTTTTGAAATGGCCATAATTCTTGAATGACCAATGAAATGACTGTAAATACACACTGAATACCAAATTTKGTTCCTAATTTTCATAAGTTGCTGTGCAAGAAAAGATTTTTTTTTTATGGGCCATGCAAGAATTTGCTAGATTATTGTCTTGGAGTACAGGGTAGCTAACTGCATGTATTCTAGAGTTCCTTGACTCTTAAACTACATTGTAGATAAAATACATCTTCCATTCAAAAACTCGAGAAAGCATTCCTGAAATTTTCATTAAAAATACATTTAATAAACTTGATAACAATTTAAAAAAAAATATTCATATGAAGTTTTGTGGGATTTACTTATCACCAGTAATTACAAAATTGTGAATTTTAGAGCAAGGCTATTCCTAGGCATGGATTTTATTTATATGTGGTGATCCAATATTCAAGCTTAAGAATCTAAAGTTAGAATCCCAAATCCATGCACTGAGGAATAGAAGAGGAACATACTGATTTTAGAATGTACTTGTTCTAAGCAATGAGCAGAACAAATGAGTGTAAAAATACAGGTGGGGAGGTGGGGGAAAGAGGAATAGAAATTAAAAAAAATGAAACTCGTGTTATTTCTGGGAAGTCAGCATTATAGAATTTATGAATGCTGGTTAGGTAAAAGAAGCAGCTTCTGAGGAATACTTTCTGCATTGAACTTGGAAAAAAATATTATTTGAACCATTATGTTGCATTGAATTTAAGTGAAATCAGCAAGGTAAAAATAAAATGGAAAGAGCCCCAAAACACAATGTGATTGCGACTCTTGAGTGGATGAAGAGCTCACTGGATTATTCAAGGTACAGACATAATGGAAACAGGTGCAACAGCAAATTTCTGTGAAATGAAAGAGCAGTAATAGCAAGGCTGTTATCTTAGCTGAGTTTAAACAGCTAAAAATTGGAGAAGAAACAGAAATGTGACAAAATCAAACTCCTGCAGCTTTTCGATAAACGGTTACAAGGAATGCAACTGTCCTGGTAGACCTGACCCAGGTTAGTGAAAACCATGAAGAAAYATTCCTAGGCAATGAAACAGTTATCTAAACCATTATAATGACATTATAGCCTGACACAGCTTTGACTCAAGATATTTAGCCCTTGCCTAAACCCTGGGCAGTCTAAGAATCAATAGGGGCAAAGAAACATTTCAAGCTATAATCTACTCATGACTTTTCTATTTTCAGGACTAAGAGAGATCAACAGTTTGGACAAGGTTATTTTGTGGCAGTCAGCCTCAGTGCTAGACATGTCAATTACTTGGTATGAAGACATAGTTCAACTTGCAAAAGTAGAGCCCGCAGACCTGAAGCCAAGGCTAGTTCTGTTCATCAATTTAGTGGCCATTAGACCCAAAARCTGTTGAGCTGCAGCAGTACAGAAAATAAAGAACTGTGTGCTTTGGCTATGTAAAGGGTTGTAAGCTATTTTATGCTAAGACCAATGTATAAGGGACTTTTGCTATCAGCTGGAAAAATGACTTTGCAATCAGTTCAGTGAATTGGGTATTCCAAAATAGAGGTATTAATAGCAAAAATGCAGTGCTTAAACCATGTCTAACATGAGAGAGAAAAAGCTTGGCCTCAAAAGTGCTCCCTGAGGAACAAAACAGTGAGGAACAGAAACCTTTGCCTCATAAAGAGGCGTGATGAGCTCAGAGGTGGAGGTACACTGCACTGTCAAATGCTTTTTCTGGGAAGCTATTGGATAAACCATCTTAGGCAGAGCAGTGGAACAGGCGTMAATGGCAAAAGACATGATGCACAGCCAGCTGCTAACTCATGGAAGCAGATAAAGTTACTCACAAATAAAGTTATACTGCTTTCTTCTTTGAAACAAGGTGCATATTTACATCATGCTGAGCACAGTGATGACATGCAAGCAATTAATGAGAATCCACACTGTTTTATAAACTGAAATGCACCTCTTCTTTTTCCCAGAGATAATTTCATCCATCATTGACTGCGGGTACCTCGGTAAAGTCTGTGGGAACTGCTACTAAGCACAAAACTGCATAAGAAGTTCTAGCTAAACAGCAGACAAAAGTAATCTTCTTAGCCTGAAATTTAAGGGAAGGCCTCATGAACAGAAAAGGAAATGTTTGCAGTTGCAGTTTGTCAGTAGGTCTAGTCTAAATAATTGTTGGCAGAGAAAAACAGGGACCTGTCTTCCTGACATCATCTATTATATGCATTAAATCTAGCACCTTGCTCTGATAAATAGTACTTTAGCTTTTATAACTAGTGTATTTCTGTCTGTAYTTTCACCTCCATAAAATTGCATTAACAACATATCCTGTATTCTTGCAAATTCTGACTTTGCTTTTTCTGCATTTATTTACTCTGCATTAGGCAGGTAACTCTAAATATATTATTGCCACAATCCAATCACAGCAAATATCACAGAGCATTTGGGAAAATATTTCACATCCTYGTTTGCAGCAATTGACTTGATAAAGTACCTCATATGCTGCTCTTGTATTTTATTGTAAAGTTATCAGCATGATTGGTTACTGGGATATAGGGTCTGAATATCTTCAACTGGAAAAATTGCTRCAGGAGGGAAGGTACTTTGCCTTCCTCTGAAGCAGCATAATTTGATGTGGTACAGGATTTTATGTGAGGTATATATTCCATTCAGGAGGGACATATAATTTCCCAAATATTTTCCTGTGGGGGCTGAGTCTTTGAACAGGATGGACCTGCTGGAGCTGATTGTGTCACTCAGGGTCTTATGGAGCATAAATCAGATCTAACAGACTTCAGGCATTCAGCAACTTTTTGCTTATTCCTCCTCTCTGAGCACACATCAAACCAGGAGCATTGTTGACAGCTAGAAAATAAGGTAACAGATTCTACCAGAAAACTACTGGCCAAGTCAGATATGCACCCCCGGGGACCTGGGATGGGCACTGTGGCCCCCGAGATCGCTGATAAGCAGCCYCTCCTCCAAGGCTGAAAAGGCAAAGACCAAAGACATTGTTAAACCAAGGAGTGCTACTGTCCCTGGAGAAAACCATGGATGGCTCAGGTCAGCAAACACAGCCAGGAGTTTTCAGTCACAACAGCCCTCTTGTTCTGTGTCTTAGTGGGTCTCAAAAACATTGCAGTGTTGGATGCTTGGGTACTATTACACAGAAACACCAGGGATTTGATTGAACTTTAAATGGCAGTATCATTGAGCACTTCTGAAAATTATCATCTTCTAATGTCATAAAACTGTCTGAAACACTCAAATTTGCATTCAAATCAGCAAAACATCTTCATCAAAATTGCCTGAAAACATCAGCATTTCTATATGGTAAGGATGTGAGACTGGATGAGAATTAATCTGTTTTCTTAATTCAATAGCTTCATGAATCCACCCTTCCTGCTTTCTTTCATTTTTCATAGAAAATTATATCCCACACATGATAATCTCTAAGCAATTCCTTCTACCTGCTGGACTGYCCCTCTTAGCCTGTGTCTACTATGATACTTATGGCAAGTTTCACACTTTTGAAGATCATGATTTTGAAGAAAACTCTTTGTTTATTTGCAACACTCAGCCATTTCTGTTCATTCAAGGACTTGATGCAATGCTAGTCCACTTAGTTACCATGTGCCACAGGATTTTTATGCGTCATATAAAATGCTTGGCTGTTCCTGAGACCTCTGAGTGGCTGCTCTGAACTAGGCATGCTTCTATTCCTCAGCTTTCTCCTTTTTTTCTTTTTGAATCTCAAGAATCACAAAATATTCTGCAGGAATTAAAGTCCCCATGGGTATATATCCCACAAATTCCATATAAAATAACAATAGAGGATTCATTTTAGTTTTCCTAGTAGGAATGTGGCCAGAAGTTATTAGCTCTCAAAATCCTGTAGCAATATACTGTATCAAAGCACAAATCCAACCTCCCCCTTAAACAAACTTTCTCCTTGAAGAAACACTTTGATACACAATCCTAYTGAGCCAAATAAATGTGACTGCTCCAATACAATCCTTATGATTCGCAAGAGGGAAGGTAAGAGAAAACATTTAATACAGCAAAAATACAGATAATGCAATAACGGCAGTCTCTGTTTTGTTGGTCCACTCTCCACCCCTGCAACCCTTCATCACTACCTGAACACTTTTGCCAGATGATTGYGAGTTTCTATTCTGTATCTTTTAATGCAAGATAACTCATTATAATCTTCTTGACAGTGCAGAAGTAAGAGATTATCTGACAGAGTAAGCTGCCAGAAATAAAAGATATTTTAGCAGAAGAAAGCCTCTTTTATATATTTGTGCAGGGAAATTCACCGAGGACAAGAGCAGTAACAGAATAATACTTCAACAGTTAAGACATGAAATACAGACTATTGTGTAAAGCACAGCTTTGCCAAAATCCATATGGAAGACTGAAATACAGCACTGTGGGACAGATTTCTAATAAGGCACCAGGGCTATCCAGCAGTGTTCTTATGTAACAATCCTAAATGGGATATCTGTCAGTTAATGGGAAACTGTCAGTTTAATATCAAAYTCAGGCTAAATGTTTGAAGATCCTTGGATTTTTTTGGATGTTAAAAATCGAAAATTAATCCAAATGTAACCATTTGGATTATGAAATTTTGGGCCTACGCATTGCCAGAAAATTATTAAAACCTTGTTAAAAGTATCTCTAGTATCTATGCACCTGCAGGGGATCACCTAGAACTGGCATTTTTGAATTTAATCATTACTGCAGCAGATGCTATTATTTCTCCTCAGTAGAATCAAATAGGTTCAAGAGCAATTCAGTTTAGTCTAGATCAGCCCTTTCCAACACATTTAACGTGTTTGGAGCTGGATCATGTTTTTTGAGGGGTTATGCTGTTTCAGGACATCAAGTCCTGAAACACCTTTAAACTGCAAATTGCCATATGTGTCTTTGCAGTTGCAACATTGGCAGGTATTTCTGCTAAAACAGAGCTTCCTTTTCTTATACGTGAAATCCAGGAATCACATGACTCCATGATCTGAGATCTAAATAAGTTGTTGGGTATTTAAACTGTATGACATTTTATAAGACTGAGAAATTGATAAAATGGGCTGATTTTCATGGTAAGTCGCATAAACAGCTGAAAATTTATTTTCCCTCTAAGAATTACCTTAAGAGTACTGATCCTGTGCTGTTGGCATTTAGCCAGTGAGGAATTATGGTGCTCTTTCTGGCAGAAACAATCCATCAGTCCCTGCAAGGGACACATTACATCTCTGCAAAGAAAATATTCCACACCATTCCCACCCTGCAGCTGCCATGCTCCATGGGAGAACGGGATATCACGTCCCATTAGCAGCATGTTAATGACACCTACCTTCAAATATAATTTTCAATTTTCAGAGCTGGTGGGTATTGGATTGTGGTTGAGGTTAGGGTTACAGGGGGATCTTGGTGAGTTAGAAATTTCTGTTTGGTTCTTCACATTGACAAGTAAAGCAGGTTGTTCAAAGCCAGGCTCTAAAACAATRGCCGTATTAAGCCATGGGATGGAACATGCACTCTAAAGCAATCAATCTTTTCTCAGGCATTCAAGCAAGAAAAATKATTTTGGAAGTAGTCAATCAACTTCTTCATATCAAGAAGTGACATTATGTCTAAATCACAAGTAATCTTTCCTGCCTATGATGCCTTATAGTACTGCGTACTATTTATTTTCCATTCATTTCTGCTAAAGATTAAGAAAGAACAATTAGAAAAAATTTACTATGGCAGTTCTAATAAGTAGTTTTTCTCTTTTCTTGCAATAGATCAGATATTAATGGTTTTGAAGACCTGTTTTCTCACAGTAGCTAGCATGACACAGGGCCATAGTTGCCCCTTTTCTACCTTGAAGGGTCTGAAAAATATTCATTTTCAAGTAAGTCAAATTTGACCATGTACAGCAAATATACCCAGCAAAAAGCTGTCCAAATAGAGATTAACAGACATATGCATTTTTGCAAATCATTTTGGCATCTGGAGTCTGATTTTTCTATTTTGCCTTCCCTACATCTCCTTGAGGCAATTGTAGGAGAAATAACTAGAGAAGCAACATTGGCAACATATTGGAAAAATGATGGTTACAGATGGTATAAAGAATATTATCCTGTTCAAAATCTATATAGACTCAGAGCAACAGACAAAAAGAATRAGATATAAAAATACTTCATAAATTCCTAGAGCATTTTAGCTCCAGAGTTAACAAAATACACTTGAAATTTAAAGGTAGAGATGGTAATAGSTCATGTTCTTAGCAGTGCTGACCCAGGGTTAAGTCCAATTTGTTCCMAGATATATTGGAGTCAATACCTTCAGCAGGATAATATTATATACCCTACTTTTAATCATGCTCACATCTTAACAGCACCAAATTCTTATATGTTTCTTTTGACAAAAGTAAAGTTTGTATTCAACAAAAGTCATTACATATTTGCATTGTCCTTTTTTTAACCTTTTATTTTATAATAGTAAAAGAGGAAAGGCTTATTGCAACACAAAATCTAACCTACAAGTGCCTGGAATGACCATTTCCCAGGAAAAGAGAGGACTTTTCAGCAACGCACTCATTAGCAACATTAATTTTCTGTGTTTGCTGTGGTTTCCACCGAGGTGTTTAGATGCTGACACAAATCTGAAATGAATGAAGACTGTGGGAATCTGTGCGTAGGTGTGCAATAGCCAGGCTGCTGAGAGTTGAGCGTGACTGATGTGCTGATAGCAGGCTATGTGTGGAGAATGATAAACATGGGAGGGGGWAGATTGGTGCACACATGGAAGGGAACTTGCTTTCTATTGCCTGACTGCACAGCACACCCCCTCCCTCAAGGTTATCTCCTCTCTCCTCTCCCCATATTCGATTACACTTGACAGTGATGAGTGCTGCAGCCAGATGAGACACACTTATTTTGCTGAAMAATCCCAGAGGACTTTGAAAGATAGAACAATCCCCCAGCCAAGGAACAACTTAGGTCTGCAGGATACAAGCTGGGCATTTTTATTTTTCCTTTAGAAACGGAGGTTCAAAGCAGCTGAGGTTATTYGTAGACTGAGGTCGAACCCAGCAAATACCCAACTTGGCTGTTTCAAGGGATGATTTCATGGTTACCCAAAAGCCCTGCTGCACCAATATAAAACATTTGCAGGACCAATCCTTTCTACGACTTCTGTTTTCAGTGAACCACTCCAGTCACCAATCATGTATGATGTTCCCCAAGGCTGGCCCAGACACACAGACTGACTTTACAGGGCAAACACAAGGCTCTGGCAGGCAAAGACTCACAGGTGTCTCCAGGAGCCCCTGACTCCCTGCACCCCGCGTGTTCCTCAGGTTTTGAGTTAGCAAAAGAACATCAGTGCCCTTTCTCTTTCTCTCCCTGTTAAGGTCGGGGGGCTGTGAAATTTTACACAACTGTCATTGGATTGTCAGGGAAGGATTCTGAAACCCATTCCCAAACCCCTTCTGTTATTTCATGTCTTAGCTTTAGAAAATATTCCATATACAAAAGGACTAAGTAACTTACATCATTCCATGAAGGGAGGATGAGCAAGACCAATTAAAGATGTTGAATTCACTGTAATGATTGGTCACTTCAACGAAAAGCCCTATATTCAAAGACAAGTGGCTGTTACATTTTATTGTGTTCATAACTTTTTTCCCATGAAAGTATTTATTACTTTGCAAATAAAAATATGTGCACATGTGTGTACAATTTTATAAGTGTGTGTATGCACATATAATAGAAGGCAGGTTTAAATTAGATATTGGGAGGAAATTCTTTACTGTGAGGGTGCTGGGAGACTGGCACAGGCTGCCCARAGAARCTGTGGGTGCCCCATCCCTGGAAGTKKTCAAGGCCAGGTTGAAAGGAGCTCTGAGCAACCTGGTCTAGAGGAAGATGTCTCTGGCTCTGGSAGGAGAGCTGGAAATAGATGATCTTTAAGAACTTTSCCACCCCACCCCATTCTGTGATTYTGTGAAATTTCCATATTCTCAAGAATTTATCACAATCCATAGCAATTTGCTTCAGAGAAACCTACTGTTTTTATTTAAGTGTTATATTTTATTTTGYCCTGGACATTTTTCCAGCCACTAAYCTCTGATTATTTTATATATAAATTTGAGGTGATGAGGGTATTCATAATAAGGATTTAAAACATGATGCTGAAAGAAGGTGGAATTAATAGGCACTAAACTTTCCAAGRCTCCTGTTATTGTTCAAGTGTTGTGTCTGTTTTAACATGTTCTACCTGAGTTCAATGTAGATGCGCTCTTCATAGACACTTAGAAAACACTTGAAGTTACCTGGCAGTATTTCTGTGGCAATGCCTGTTATTYATTCAAGTGAAACTGCAATGTACTGGAGGATTTAATCCTCATTCTGTTTGGTGCAATAAAAGTGTTATCCACATAGTTACAAACAAAGTTATACAATCAATGACCAACTGAGCAATGGCATCAGTCTTGCCTTAGACTTTCRGTTTTACCTGTCGGAGCAGCAGATTTACAAATAACTGCTTCATTGCATTATTTCTCTCACCATTCTGAGACATGTGCCCCTGACATTGAATGAATTTTAAAATATTGATTTCAAAACACATAAAAGGGCAAGGCCAAGGATTTCAGTCACATTACCATTGAAATTCAAAGTTGAGCTTTGACTGTACTTTCTTTTCCTRCTGCTGCTGAGGTTATTGTTAGCAATAATTTTACTGAGAAAAGAAGAAGGTGGAGTGAAAAAAAACCTTCAAAATGAGAAAGAACGAGTGGTTAAATAGCAGTGCTCTGCAAGATATACTTAGAATCAATCATTTCACTGTTTTCTCAGCCACATTAGTGATCATAAATCCGGTATCTTTCTCCAAGCTCAGAGGTTATGTCAGCCATTCATCCTGAGAAGCCTCATGTGTCTTGTACAGGACTTCATCATAGGATTTTGGATTTAGGAGAAGTTCTGCTCAAAGAGGGGCAGGAAGTAAAAGGAGATTTGTTTGGTACAGCACACCAGAGTGCAGAAGGAAAAGCAAGCCATGAAGATAGAGAAATGGAAAAGGAGGTAGAAAAAAAAGGGAGTTATTTGTAGTTCATGACAAAGTTTTGTTCAATGAGGAGTTCTGCATTGACTTACTTTAATTTGGTAAATTGAACTGAAATTCCACTGGGCTAATTTGAATTGACCACTGACACCTGGAAAAAGATTCTTTAACCTGCAAGGTCCAGAGGCAAAAGASCTGACAAATATTTTGGGTCTCTAGCTTCCCAGTTGTGAGTGTGACATTGGATAAAACAAAATCTGCATATGAAATGACGTTTTCTTTTCTTTCATGTCAGCTTACTGGGAAAAAAATATCCATTTCCCATGAGAAATGCAATGGTCTTTCTCCCTTCCTCATGCACAAAGGTCCTGACATGTAATCACTGCACTTTCCATTTGGCTCAACCTCACCACTCTCTTATCAGATACAATGGAGCCTGAGAGGAGATATTTGTTAGTCAAAAGATCTTATCATAGAAAAACTGTTACAGAGTTTTGCAATGGCTTCACTGTCTGSAAAAAAAACAAACCAACAAACTACACCAAACAAACAGCCCCTCCATCCCAAACTCCACAAAACCAAATCAATAAAGAACAGCCAAACATTTTCCATGYCACATTGGTTGAAACTAAAGGAAACACAAGTAGGGATGCGGTTACAAGATGCTATGGTTTTAAGAKTCATTCTACTACTGAAGGCATGAGGAACCATGAGCTGCAAACCTCTGCTATATCTTGCATCTGTTAGAAGCAATGAGTAATGGATTCCAGAACCTTTTCTGAGTTTTGAGTTCAATGTCAGTCCAGAGGCATTAATCATTGCTTTTCAAGRAGCAAGGCCTGTTTTTTTTTCTAGTGAGAGGAAGATGCCGCTGTTAAGTTTGCCCCAGGGATGCTGTGAAGATCTGCCTCCTTCAACAGCCAAGTTCTTGCACAATGTTCAGCGATCAAAACTTAGTGGGAGCAGTAAAACCAAATCTCCTGACAGCTGATAGGTGGCAACTGTAAGGAGAAGCTTCTGAGCAAGCYCTCTCTGGCTGGGATATTTGCAGGAACTCAAAAGGAGCACTTCAATAACTTAATTCTTATCCTTCCCTATTACCTGACTCTTTTGATTTTTTTTCAAGGGAAGGCATGGGKAATGGCTAAGCATTGGTCATGTCCCCACCTCAGACTGGCAAGGTAATGATGCGTAAGTGGCTGACAGCACAGTTCACCTCTGTGTCCACATCAGAGATGAAAGATCAAGTCTTCTGGGCAAACCAAATCAGCCAAACCTGACTATGCAGAGGAATTTCCAGCTGACAAATAGATTATCCATCYCTCTTTATCCCAAAGTGTTCTTGGGCAAAAGACAAAACAGAAGGTTTCAAAATRCAGGGCTAAATTTATGTATGCATTGCAATACTGCAGATATAACTGACTACTGGACCATGATATACACATTTGTGTTGGTCTTTCCACAGGCAGAATTCTCACAAAAACATGTAAATATTTTAAATGGTGTTATCCCTAAAACTCAAAAACTGTGTACAGTTCTATATTTTAAGTATACAGACACATGTGGATAATTTTATAACCATAATTACATGTCTTTAAAATTGCAGCGGTTTGACATCACTGGAACTCCAAAGCTGTGTGTGGCTCTATACAGTAGATATATAGATACATCTGAATGATTTTATACACGAAAAAAAAAAAAAAAAAAAAAAAAAGTGATTCTTAATGGCCTTTCTCCCAAAATACTTAAGGCAAAACAAAATACATAGTTTTTCACATTTGTGTGACCCCTTTGGGTCAGTGCCTACACTCTTTTCTCAGGGCTGGAGGTTTAGACAGAGCATCCAAGCACCAGGAGAGTAGCAGGTACTGCAGATTGACTGTAATCAGAGCCTTGTTCCCTTTTAAGAGAATTCAGTGGGTGTTCCAAATTGAAAGATTTTGGCTTAACCCGCTTTTATCCCTGTATTCACAGACAATAGTGCCTCAATCACTTTCAATCTCAAGTGAACATGACTAACTGGTAATTTCCTGCATTTGTGACATGCCATGATCTTGCTTGATGCTGTCAAAGTTCGCGACTACGCAGAAAAGCAGTGGCAGGCTGATAGAGAGTGACCCCCGGTAAGTTATTTTGAAATTGCTAGACTTTGCTCTGCAAGTTTAGTCTCTCATAGCAACATGGGCAGCATATCATTCTGTGCTGGCTTCATTAAGAGAAAACGACTCCGTCTTTCAGTTAAAAAAAAAGAAAAGCTGTAACTGTTGAAGCAGCATGCACCTAATAAGCTACTTCTAAATCTGGCTCCATCATTTCAGTCTGTGGACTAGCAGAACAGAGCTTGCAGAATCCTTCTCAAGTAAGTATTGATTTCTCTTAACAGCATGTTTTTATTTTCTTTATTTGAAATTTATAACAGGTAGTAAAGAAGTCTTCAGCATAGAATTAGTGGTGCTGCAATATGACAACTGGATGCCTGCTTTAAACATGAATTAACATGCTCTGTTGTTTCATTTGGCAGACATTTCTGCCTTTAAAAGGAAATAGTTAATGCATTAAGGTACAAGACAGTAAATTATATGGATGAAGCTTCCTAAAGCTGCAGTGCTGGAAAGCTAATGAAATGATTTATAATTGACTGTCATGATAGGAGCTTTTTTTAATGAGTTATGTATCTTTTATTTGCATAATGCACATCATGGAACATGTCTATTTGATCTCATCAGAACTGGAATATGTATTCTGAATATGSTACTGCCCATTAAGTATGAAATTAGCAAAATAATTTATATCTTCGAGAAASGAAAAATTCAGGCAGTGGCATTAATATTAATAAAGCTAATAAGTGCACATTAAACCTAGCTCAGGTTTGTATGAAATGATGAAGGMAAATATATTTTGTGCATGACTTTGTCTAATTATACAAAGTATTAGTCAAACATTGCTCAACCCAACAAAGTATAGATTAAATAATTGTTTGTATGAAAAACAACATAAATGCATAACATTTGCCAAAACAARCAGCTCATACTGTAGCATGCTTTCTGCAAGAGTATTTAAACAGCTCTGAGGGACATGTCTCTTTAATATAATGAGTGAGGTGGGACTATGGCTRTGGAAGAAAAATAAATAACAATATTTTGTTTCATGTTTAAATTGMAACTGTTGTAATAGAAAGGAGTTAGGAATAGGAAATGCACAGGGCTACTTTTACATTTTCCACGCAAACACACATGTACCGAAATGCAAACAGACTTTTTTTACTCTTATTTAGTCATAGCTGCTTATCACCAATTCCTCTGACATGCAACTCTGATTGCAAACGTGCAGGTTTGCAGCACTCAGCAGAAATAGATTGTAACTGCATCTGAGACATTACGGCACCAGAACTAATATTCTGGAAACGTTTAGCACAAGCATGTCCTATTCCTCCAAGTAATATTATTTATCGTAGTTTTTTATGTAGGAAAAATTATGCTGTAAAAACAAATCACACTGTTTAGTTAACTTCCACAGAAAACTACATAAATACTTCCCTCCTGCTCAAGTTATCCATCCCCCAACGACCCATAGTAACAGCAGTCAAGAAATTACCATTTATT
Organism: Malurus melanocephalus; assembly: GCF_030028575.1. NCBI lineage: Eukaryota > Metazoa > Chordata > Aves > Passeriformes > Maluridae > Malurus > Malurus melanocephalus. Next base: position 2,923,992 of record NW_026623289.1, read on the forward strand.
TCTCTCAGTTATTTTCAAATTACTCAGAAAAACAAATTTTAAAACATACTTCCAGCCAAACTCATTTATATGCAAGCAAGCWTTTTTTTAAGCAAACTTTTCCAGGACATTTTGAAGCATGGAACAAATATTTCCTTATTTACTGTGTAATAGACATAGAAAGTTTTGGGCATGCTATGTATATGGAGAGATAAAGAATGGAGATAACAAAATTACTGTGTTCCAGATATGGTAACAATAATACATCCTTGCTTTTGCAAGCAACGTTAAGCTTTCCAAGGGCCAGCTCTGAACAKCCTAATAAATTAGAAACCAATAATGGAGAGGTTTAATTGACATTCCACAGCCCTKCCCAAAACCTCAGGAAAACAAAGCACAGCAATAACAAGAGCAGTAAATAGTGAAATTTGTGGTACCATCCCTACAGTACTGAAGGAGAAAATGAGCAGAAATTTCCCTAACAAGCTTRGAGCATTTCCACAGCTGTTACTCTTTATCAACTCGAGGAAGCAATCCTTGGTAACTATTTCTGAGGCAGACTAGGAGGGTGAGGAAGGTGTAGAGAACTGGCTTTGGGAGGCCTTCAGAGGGAAATGGTGACTTCATGATTGAGGGCACAGAATGGCCCAGGTAAAAATGCTTATTCCTTCCTCACACTTCGTGATTTTTCTAATCCTGCAAAAGAATGATCCTAATTTGGACAGGGAGAGGAAAAAAAAAAAGTGAGAGAGAATATCATAGCAACATCTTATTCCTTTGTGGTTTATGCATTTAACAAAGACTTACCTTCCAGTCTTAAACTCTATTTCACATTTAATTAGCAGAATTGCATATTCCTGCACATATTTAAAAAAAAAAAAATAAAAAAAATAATAAAAAAAAACCCCTGCTGCAGTGAAAGATCTCTTCAATACTCCATGGGAAGGCCTTGGGCAGCCTTAATGTGTAATCACCAGTAATGTGATATCAMATCAGAAAGGGATATTAAATGGCTTCGGAGACAGCAAGGCCTTGCAGATTGTGTTATCCAGCATAAATYTAGCAATGGATTAAAGTAAAATAAACTGATCTATAAAATACCATTATTTTTTTAAAAATAGCATAATTAATGGGTGGTAAATATTTTCATTCCACCTGAAGAAAAAGGCAGTTTATTTTTATCCTAATCCTGACTTTGCATGAGAAATATTCCTCCACTCATTTTTCTTCTCTGCTGTCTTAAATTTTCTCGTGCTTTTTTCTCCTCTTCTTAATGATGATAACAATAATGGTGATAATTATTATATAATGGGGAAAAAAGATGAGATAAAAGGGAGAGRAAAATGAGGAAAATGGCATACCTAATTTGGGAAGTCACATGACACTGCCAGACTACCTCAAAGAAGGACAGGTTTAAAGACTAGACTCAAAGGATTTGACACTTTCCTAAAAATACACATTTTCAAGGAGCAGTGGAAGGAACTAAGACTCCTCATCTATGTATTCTCAGAAGGATCAATTATTTTACTATCTTTTCACCAAGCAACTACAAAGTGAGCTGGAGACACAGAATCAAATGCTAGTGTAATGCAGATGACCTACAGCTCTACCCATCCTACAGCACGGCCACAAAAACGGTACAGCGTGTGAAGAAGAGCTCATGGAGCAGCTGGCTAAAGCAGAAACTGAGCAAGAAAAAGATGATGTTGGCAGAGGATAGAGAGCATTTTGAGGACTCATTCCCAGTCAAGGTACGCAGCCGCGGTTGGTCACTTAAACGCAAATCTGATAAAGAAACTGTTATWCACAGATGCTGTTAATTTCTGTCAGCTAGGAAGATCTGTCTCTCTTGGATGGAGACAAAAATTTCTCAGCTTTTGGTGTTAAGAAGTTCCAGYATGGAGGAAAAGCTATAGTGTTCATGCTCCGAAGCTTAGCCTAACTAGAACATTAATCTGTTTCTTATGCTGTAGATCAGCCTCATATTATTTTGTTTTCTTCATTTCCAAGCAGTCCATTGTTTGGACTGTGGATAAATGAAAGATCACTTAAAACACTTGGAAAAAAATGACGATCTGCAGCTTCATTTCYCTGGCTTTTCTCAACAAGACTAAAATTTCTCTTCATGGGAGAATGAAAGGGAAAATATCCCTTGGTAATAAGGGTAGCCAAATGTCATTAGCTAGGGCCTCAAGTGCCTTTTAAACATCTTTGAAGAGCTTTAAAGATGTGTCCACAGTGCCATTTTCCACTGGTAGGGAACAGACAACACAACAGCCAACAGCTTATAACTGATATTAATTTGGCTTTTTGCACAATGATGGAAGGAGCTCTGACAGTATGATATTGAGTGCAGTAAGGGCTGGGTCCACTAGATTGTTGTACTGGAATGAGAAAAAAATTAGTATATGAAAACATTTTGTGCTTGCATTTTTCTCTTTAATTTTTCATTTATTTTTAAAGCTATAAATATAGCTTGTATTTTAATTGGGTGTCTGTCTCTAATTTCACTGCAGCTGTAGCATTTGCCAGAGAGCACTGGCTCAGTTTTCACGGTAGTGCAGGATTTACGCCAAAAAAAACCCATCTCTTCTCTAATGCTCAGCACTTCTTACAGGCCTACCTCAGCTCTGTCTAGTATAAAGCTATACATTAAATGAATCAGACTTGTGGATGTTGACAAGAAAGATGACACAGCAATTTGTTGCATTTAGCTTAGTCACCCTGTAGTTGTAAAACAGATGAATGTTTTACTCATCATGGTGGAGAGGCTGATTAATGAGAATTTAGAGTAATTTAGATCCATTAGATCTTTAGATTTAGATTCAAGGCTGAAGGCAGGCACTGTCCTGCACAGAAACATGAGTTTCTTAAATGTCTCTGGTCTTTAAGACACCCCAGAAGGTTTTAAGCTTGTTTTCATGCCAACAAAACTTACCATTTGTTATGAATCCAGACTGATTCAATGATGACACCATTTTCTCCTTGTCATTGCATGTAATTAATCTACCAACAACAGACAGAGAAAAGAAAAACCCATTATAAGATTTTAACTTGTTCCTATTAATAGTCATGCATTAAAATAACAGAACAAATATCTGCTGAAATTCTCCTTAGGACTGAAAGACTTTCAAGCAGAACTTAGTGAGGTAAAACCAATACATTGACTGCATCTYCACTCAGTTAGAAATTGTTTGTTCCAAAAGGAAACAGAAATGGTGAAAGCAATATTTAGTGCAATGGAATTTTTACTGTGTGAGACCTAGCATCTTAGAAATAGATATTATTCCCCTTAACCTGGAAACATGGCCGAATTTCTGGAGAAAAACTAAACAGAATAATGTTGAGATATTTTAATATAATAATAATTTAAGCAAACTATCTTGCTAATGAAACTGGACTAAGCAATCGTATATTAAAAGCAAACTTATATGTGACAACCATTACAGACAAAAAAAAAAAAAAAAGAAACCCAGAGAGGAACATCTGTATTATTTAAAGGGATAAACTGAAGTGCAAAACTGAGAGGTCCCATAAACCATTTCAAAATTAACTACATTAAGTGTGAAGAGGACTGGATAAGATGTGATAAAATTTTCATTAAAAGCATAAAGGGAGAGTACATCTGAGCAAGAATGGGCGAGTTGGGGTACAGCTATTTTAAGAGTGGAGTATCTGCTGAGGAATGTACACATKTGTAGGGCAAACAGAACTTTGAAATTAATGTTGTTCCTAAAAATTCTAGTGAGTTTGGCCCTGGTGCTTAGGCAATATTTCTGAATATTTGAAAGGATGACTGAGAGCTAGGAATACAAATACAGGAAATACCACTGTAATGGAAAAACTTGTCCTTTGCTTCATCAAGCGAAGACAACAATGTTATTGTTGATCCAAAATGATGGAATCTATCCACTKACTATAAAAGACTCTGGAATCATCCTTAATTGCAAGTAAAATAAACCTCAATATAATTTAAAAATCAGATTTACTTTCTTTTTCATTAATAATTTAAAACTTTCTTATGAATCTCAAAATGTGGAAAACCTTTATACATGTTTGGGTTTTTAAATGAAGATAATCTGCTGAAGATAATCTTGTCAATGTATCAAAAGACATACTTTTAGATACACAAAAACTTTGTACTAAAACTGTTGAATGTTTTCTGCTTTGACCCAAAAATGATCATTATCTTCCAGAGCTTGACTCAAAGAAAATTCTAGTTGTCATAACAACTGCAGCAAATACCAGATAGCTTGTGCTTGCTTTTAATGCAATTAGCAAAASTTAACATCTCCTGAAGATTAAAAACCAGAGATGCTATTTAAGAGGGAGGGTGGAATTATTATACTTCTTTTTTTTTTTAAATTTCCACCAAATTCAGCTTAAAATCTTCAGACAATGGTCTCTAGAAATATTCCATTGCATCAAGTCATATCTGCAGGTAGCTTTGTTATGCTCCATATTGATACAATATATGCAGGATTCTAATAATTCTGTAAACTGACACTCAGGATATAAATAAGCCTAAATTACCTTTCAGAAAAATCCTCATATGTTGTCCTAAGTAACTGGCTTACTAGACAGATACCTGAATGTTTCAATCTTGTCAGATGTAATACTAAGTCCTTATGCAAGTCCCATTTAAGCTATGATCTTAACTGTCATTCTGTTATCAAAGTTCCAGATTCAGCAGTCAGTTTATCAGGAAAGGATCAGCATTGCTCTGTTTATGTTCTTGTATTAACACTGAAATAGAATAGAACATCTTAGCCATTGCACCACACAAACTGTATCCACTGGAATCCATAGAAAAAGTTCACTTATGAGTGAGTCTTGATGGTATCTGGAGATGTCATCTTGATCAGGGACGCATTATGCAATGATTTGTTATGATTGGGTGTCACAGAAGTACAGAATAAAATCGAGTCCTTTCCTGATTTAAAGACCGTTAATGGCAGCTACAGACCAAAGTGCAGGTGTTGATCAAAGGTCAATGAACTTGATAATGTTCAGATGATGGATGAGCTGCTGGTAAAGGACACCTTATTAACAGTGAAGTCTGTCACTTAGGTCAGACAGTTTTCAGTTCATTTGCACAGACATACTGTTTTATTCCAACAATTTTGCCCACCGTTTCTAAAGTAGGGCAAAATTAATGTATAACTTCTTTCTCTTAAGATTATTTTAACGTTAATATGGTTACTTTAGAAGAACTTAGAAATCTGGCAAGCATCTACCTAGCAGAGGCCTATTGTAGTAATAAATAACAGAAGAAATTGAGCTCTCTGAAGGTATTTTTTCCCAGACTACTGCAGCAAAGTATTGCCATTCACAGACACACCTGTTTGCACTGGAAAAAGAAATTCCCTGTATCAGCAATGTCTTCAAAGAGATTTAAATATATGAGGTAAAATGAACACTTCAGAAAATAAGTCACTTAACATATGGAAAATAAATCATGAACATCAAATCATTATTAAAAAGTTCAAGACATCAAACATCCCGATTTTTAAACATATTTAGACTTAATATTCAGCTTCTCTATTACACATAATGGAAACAATTTATGCAATTCAGGTATTTTCTAGAGAATATTTTGGTAAATTTACTTAAGGGAGAACACTGACTAGCTACTGTTATTACAAAATTAGATAACRTCTGTTTTGACCAAGATTCATAGTAATTGATGTGAAAAGATCCATATCATTTAAGTAAGAATTATTTTTCATTTTGCAGCTGTGGATGATATTTATTTCTTAATAACCAGATATGTCTCTATCATATGTCTAGTAACATTAAGCAGAAATCATCTGGAGAAAGGGAAGCAGTTGTATAAGCAATATGACACCCACGTTACCTATCTGACATAAGTTACTTGTAAACATATATCTATATCTATATCTACATATATATTTGACTGCTATGCAAATATCATCTTTCTGAACAAATGAGCTCTTTCCTGACAATAAAAAAAAAATTACGATCCCTTTTTATTGGTTGTACAAAAGACTTCCTAAATTCATATTTTAAAATATGACATACAATGGATAGCTGAATTTATGCTTGTAGTTAACATAGCTTTATTCATGTACAAAAGAGACCAGCCTGCCATGAATAAAAAAATCTCATTTCCAAATATGCACAAGCCATTACAGGTTCTGGCTCAACAATGGGGCTTTCTCTCTTTATGAAACAGGCATTACTAATAAAGTCCTTTAAAACTGCAGAGCTCACGCTTTGCCAAGCTCTAATGGATTTGGAAGGCAAAAGACCTAAGACGGATTTGCATATACCCTATGTATTTCAGAATCCAGATTGCTTCAAGAGTAATATCAAGTTTGTAGAAATAAGTATTGGACACATTGATAAACCCCCTAAATTCTGGCTTTTAAAGAAGATGGTAGTACTGTATTGTTCCCTGGCTGCATTGAAAAGGTCATGAAAATCTTTGTGTTGAGAATTGGAAGCATTTGCCAGCCCTTTAAACTGTTAGCATTCACATTCAAGTGAGAGAGGCATAAATTAATCTAAAACAAGACAGTGTGAACAAGATTTATGCATTTTAATCCACATTATTTCTGTGTTCAGGATAATATTTGTAGCACAAATTTGTAGCAATGGAATGGCACAGTCCCATAGAAAATATGGAAGCATTTCAAAAAGTAATTCCAGTAAAAGCAATTGATTTCTGATGTGTTAAAAGGATCTTCATGTCCCCCTGTTATTTGCAAAATTAATGTACTTACTATGTTAATTTGAGAGATTTGCAACACTTCAGCAGCTTTTATGAACTATGATTTAAATGAGTGCTGGAATTACCAACGTGGAGACAATAAATTCTAGGCACTAAGTAAAGTGCCTTGTAATGAGGGACCTAAATGTCTGCTTCAAAAGCACATGGAACTACATTTCAGCTCAAGCTGCTGTTGACCTGTCAGCTACGCATAATATTTTTAAATCTATTCTTGTGTGTTTAAGGGAGGTCACTCAGGTTTCTGCTTGTGATTCTCTTCTCTTTTCTTTCTCCATTTGCTGCATTTGACAGTGCTGTAAGTAGAGTCTGAATGCCACCATACAAAAAAGAGTAAACCATTTGCTTTCACCCCTATGCTAAAATAAAGAGATAAAAAAAAAAAAAAAAAAACCCAACAAAAAACAAACAAACAAAAAAAAACCCACCAAAAAACCCTTTCAAATTTATCAGTCCTTTCTCTGGCCATTTCCTGTGGCAATACATCATTGGGACACTACAAATATCCACGCTGATTGTAAACTCAGACTATAGTGCTCAACCTCACTTAAACTGCTCCTGAGGTTCATGAATATACAAACCAAAAACAGAAATCCTTCACTTCACAGTTCAGACTTGCCTGTCTATAAAGACAGTAAATAATGATGAGTACTTCACATGCAAGGTACCAAAAGAACTTATTGTTACTACTCCAAGCTCATTGACGTTGAAATATTGCACATTGCTTTGGATTCTAACCTTTAAAAATTATTTTAGAATTAAAATCATGGCAAAAAACAAGCAGGTAGAAATTGGGAATTACGTTTTGTTTGCTTTTCTGGATCTAGCAGATTTGTCACTAACTTTTTTAATAGAATAGCAAACACTAGTAGCATTAGGACAATATAGCATGACCTTCTCTGCTATTGGATTTTAAAAAGCCCTGAAACAGAACCACCCCAGACTTTACTTAGTGAGGATTGATCTACATCATGGCAGTTTGGTTTCCAGTTCAACAAACAGGAATATATCATATGTTGCTTTGGGTCAATGAAAGCCCATGCTCATCCACTGAGGACTCAATACCCTGGAAAATTTGCATGTCCTATAGATTCTGTTCATTAGTACGGTTAATTAAAACAAGAATTTGCTATTGATCTAATTATGAAACATATGCATAATTTGGGGCGCATATGGGACAAAATACGGTGGGTGCATTGTTATGCCTTCTAAAAACATGCCTGTTGTTTCACAAGATAGAGGAGTGTTTTTGGGAATCCCTCTTTCCCTGGCAGTGTTTGACATACCAGGCTAAAGTAAATACAGTAGCTGTGGATGGGCTCCATTTCCCCATAAAGCCAGAGGGTGCTGTGCTGGAACACCGGCCAGGCACGAGGGGGTGGCAGGGCGAATGAAGGAAGAGCGTGCAGTGCTTGCAGCGCTGCGGGCGCACCAGAGGTGGGAACTGGTGCACAGGGGAGCCTCTCTGGAGATCTGACCATGAACAGTTACTCAAAACGCTGCAGCTCCAGTGAGGACAGCTTTGAGTTACAGGGCAGCACAAGGTCAGAAGCTAAAAGCTTTGTTAAAAGCAAAAATAAGGATGAAGGTTATCGACCCCATCGATCAAAGCACTGTCAGAAAGGGGGTGAAAAAACTCACGGACTGGAACACTCTTCTCTGTATCCAGCAGAAGTGGGAAACGCCAGCCAAAGGCTCCAGAGGCAGAAGAAGACTCACAAGAAAAGCAGTTCCTCTACATCTGACTTGAGCTTGGTGAGTCAAGGATCATCAAGTTCATTGTCTGTTGTGGAAGAAAAAATAGAAGCTAAACTCAAATTCTCTCAATTTATTAATGAAGTTACTTTCAGAGTGCTTGATCCCATGAGCCTGAGGGCATACCGAGCTGCTAAACTGAAAAATACCTTTCCATCCAGTGTGAGAAGCCTGGATGACTTTCATATTAAGAGAAAGTCTCCTGAAAACTGGAAAGAAAACATTCTAGATGGGAAAACCCATGAAGAAGTAGACTTAGAGACTCTGAGAAGTGACGACATCGTGGCTGGAGCACGAGCACACAAATTAGAGAAATCATCGTCCCTGGATACAAGTCCTTCTCTCAGATCATTTGATAATGGTGTGTCATGCAGAACAAGATCTGGCTTGCCAGTCGAAATTATGATTTCTCATAGCAAAGGAATGCCAGCCACAAAATCTGCATCTCTTCCTAGAAGTACAAGCATGGTGAGCTCTCTCAAATACTTTCTTTGGGTGGTGTGTGACAAGCACTTATGCTTTAGCATGGCTATTTGAAAAGTGTTTCTGTCTTCCTGGGTGGGCTCTTACCATGTAAACAGACYTCTCCAGGGTGGGAACAAACATGGWWCATTTGCTTTTAGTAGCTTGAGAAGCCAGCTCTAGAAGGTATAGGAGGAAGGAAAAACAGAATACAGTTCCCTAGTCCTTTTAGTTTGGTGTCTTGGAAGATGGCTTTACAGGACCAAGCAAGGTTATTCCTGCACTGCAATAAAGTATTTATATAACCGGGTCAGCTTGATATGAACAGGAAGGAACCCTCAGAAAAGGGTGAAGAGGGCACAGTGACAGCTCAGGTATTCGGACTCACTAGCCTAGAACTTGCTCAGATATCTTTACACTAAACAAGAATAGTCAGTTTGTGTGCTTAACTGCTGCTGAGAGCTCTGACATTCTGAAAGTGTTGCTAATGTTTGTGTGTCTGGAATTAATACATATTAATTGATAATTTCTTTATTGATGTGCTAAAAAAAAAAAAAAGCACAAAACCTTAAGAACTAAAAAAAAATCTTTCTGCTATGGTCTGGTAAGAAAAAATTTATGTTTTTAATTTTTTCTTATGAGATTCTTTGTTTGGCTGAGGAAGAGGTATTTATGCCTATAAAGGAAGGCAAAGGGAAATTGTTGTTCTTCGGTGGCATCGCACGGTCTGAAACTCTGAACTGCCAAACCTTGAACGGATACATTATGTTAGTATCTCTCCAGAGTAGTATCTGCAATTCTGCTAAAACAATAAAGGTCCAGGAACTATTGCTTAGTACATAGATGTTGCTAAACTGGGAGCTGTTACAACTGCATTATTCTTTAAAAAGTCTATTCAAGTTTAAAAACAAAAAAAACAAAAAGTTGTTTCATTTCACAGAGGACTGCAGCAAGTAGGAGAATATCCTAACCTTAAGAATTTCATTCAAACTTCAGCAACCCAAGTTTAGGATTTTATGTCCTTGGATGTTTTAATTGTCACCTATCAAGGATCTCTGGAGAGAGAAGAGGTGAAAGGTAATGAAACATGGAAAGAATTTGTGCATTCTGTTGTGTCACAGCTGCACAATGAGAGCTGCCCTGCAAAGGGGTCAGGAGACTCTAGTCTGMGCCCATGGCAGGATATGCTTTTTTCAAATTTCAATTAAGCATCTGTCAGAGCATCTTTTCCAGTGGACTTGATTATATGTGGAGATTGAAACTTCCAACCAATCAAGTACAAATTCACTAGACATTGCTGAGTGCTCTGTAATTCCACACAGTTTGTGTGGGCATCAGTCTACTCCAGTTTAAGCATCAGCCTGCTCTAAGCCAAGTCATTTAAATTAAACACAGCAGTTACCAAACATTTTACCTCCACAAACAATGCCTCAGACTGAAGAGCTCAACATGAGAAAACAAAGTAGAGGAAGGGCAAAATACAAGAGCAAAACATGTTCAGCCACATCTTAATGTTCTTGTCTCCTACATGYAAAAACTTTGACATCAACACAATTTCTTTAGTTCCAGTCCTCACCCAAACCATGCCTAGCAAGAAGCAAAAGGATAACTGTACAGTCTTGGGTGTCATTATTGTAAAGATACTTTAAAAGTACTTGGTTATATAACGTTCATTTGAATACACATATAGAAAGTCACCTAGAACTGTTTCATGTTTTAGTTGCCAAGTTATTATTCATATGCAGAAGATAATCTTTGAGAGAGAGAAATAATAAGATTATATTGACTTAAATATAAAAACTGGATAGCAGAGGTATAATAACACACGTCTTGAAGAGCATGAAAGAACATGCTTGAAAGTTTGAGGTTAAAAACTGCACCTAATAAAAAAAATGTGACTCAGAAGATGAATGCTGTGACATTCCCTCCTGCCTATTATGTTTTCTGAAGACCCCTGAGGTGTCCACAACTGCCTCTGTACTGCAGTTGATTGGATCCAGACACACTAAAGTGATTTCAACTTTTAGACTTCTGAGAACTGGTCAAAATGTTCAATTTCTGCAGCAAGTATTTATTGGTTTGCAAACAGCTGCTGCTGAAATGAAATCTCACAAAAAACCAACCGTCACTGTAGATTTATGCAGAGGAATTTCTGGACAGCTAGCAGAATAAGAAAAAAAAGGATGCTTCATTTTGTGACCAAAGTTAAAGGGAATTGTGAAAGGTAGAAAGCAATTCCAAAATATGATGGACATGACCTTGGTGTGGTCTAAATATTTTAGTAACCTGGCCAGCAGGATGAAATTATTTTTCATTTCTATATATCGATCTAAATTTGAAATCACTGGACAAACAAGGCAGAAAGGAAAGTGTTAYAACTAAATGAAAGCAAACCTCTGAACCCACACCAATGCAGTGGATGCTGTGCAACTCTAGATTGTGTCATACTTCCAGACTGAAATGGTTTGACCAGTTTAGTGGGCTGAAAAATGCAGGAAATGACTGAAAAGGGTTGTACACAATAGAAAGTTTCCAAGAACTGGGAAGACATGCTTGTCAGAGTCCACCAAAGGACAGATCAATACACAGAGAAATGCGGATGGATACAAATTCATATTTTTCTGAGACTCAGGATATGTTTCAAAGAAAGCCAAGTATGAAAGGAGATTGCTCTGTGTCTTTTAATACATATTTTATCTCAAATACATTTGTTCCAACTAGCCAATGCCTTCAGGAGAGCTTTGTGTACCACTKCTACTGTTCCAGGAAGAAAATATAGGTAAAAATTTAATCCTTAGACAATGACACAGGAGTCTCACTTCAGACCTGAGTAAGTCTGCAGCATCTTAGGGTTTGAATCAACCTGAAAATTATATTTCAGTGAACTTTAGTAATACATGAATGAGAATCAGCTTTCCAGCTGGGTCTCATCTTTACGTGCCTACTTTTACCTACACAAGGAACTATATAACACATTAGACATAGACTTTTCTTGATCACAGGAAATCAATTTCTTTCTTAGAAGAGCTCTATCTTTCCACCCTAAATTAAACTATTAGTAGTACACATTATGTGTGCAAGAGATCTTTGAAACAATTTTTGACCTCATCATTGCAACTTTATGTATACATATCCTAAGGAATTGTGCACTTATCACCTCAGATCATGTCAATATCACACAAAATAAACAGGGGCAAGCCTGATCAATACAAATGACTTGCTAAGCTGCAGAGGCTGTCTTAAAAAGCAAGCTTGAGTTGAGACAGTGTCACTTCTACATTTTTGAATAATGCAGATGAATGGAGCACAAGCTAAAATAACACCTCTTTTCATTCTTCTCACAAGAARTAATTATTAATATAACTATTATAAAGAAGAAATATAATCAGAATAGACATTTATGTAAGATATTGAGAAGATTCAAAGATTTATGTATATCTTTAATTCAGGTAGGTTCTTCAATTCTTAAGGAGAATTTTAGCCACRGAAATACAGTGTCACAGACATTAACACAGGCAAGGAAAATTACATTAATTTCTGCTCTTTAATACTTGTTATCCATGAGGATTCCTGCTGTTCTTTACAGGTTCTCTTGCAAGACAAATGCCTGAGCATGTGGATGGGTCCCTGAAGGTGCACAAACACCTTTAGAAATTACAGCCTCACACACCTGAATTTCACAGGCATGAAGGGGTTTTGTACCCCCATGGGCCATTCTCTTAAGAATTGAATTCAAAGATCCTTGTGGTTTCCTTCCAACTCAGAACATTCTGTGAAATCTGTAAAAGCTGTAAAATCTGTAAAATCTGTAAAATCTGTAAAATCTGTAAAATCTGTAAAATCTGTAAGAATAGAGGAAGAATGCCTTGCAAAGGCTGTGGTAGGATTCCACAGCAGCAGAAGATGCAACCAATCTCCCATTTCTAAATGGAATTTTTTAGGGCAGTTTCTAGGTTCTCAGTTTCTAGGGCACCTGAGTACTCAGAATCTTGCTGAAAGAGCAGACAAGATTTTTGTTGCTCTAGGTCAAAGCTCTTTTATACAAGAACATTTTCAGTCCTCTTTCAGCCCTTCCAGCCCGCCACCATGATGTAAAAATAGACATTTGCTTTGTTCTTGGATGAATACCAAATCTTTCATTTCTATTTACAGTACAGTGATGTTTACAAGWAAGATTTGGGTTCAAATACATTATAATGGAAAGAATATATTGTTTCACTGACTGATGCATGCAATGTACTAAAAGAGAAATAGTAAGAGGTGGCACCAGAAGGAAAGGGTAATGAGGTGCTTGCCCAGGTCAGTGATCAAGCCAGCAGCCAAACACTGGCCTGAAAAGTCTTCCAGTGCCCTATTTTCTGGTCTGTTCCTGTCTCTTTCAGATAGGAAAGGGGTCAGGTCAATGTAGAACTACCCTCAGTAGCTGATATAATGAAGCTGTGGTATCTCAAGGTTACCAGAGGAAAGTAAGAAAGTGAACTACATCAGATGCTTCAGTTCTTTACCATTATATCCACATGACAAATTATATTATTAAAGCCTTTTATGAGTCTCATACAGCTATAGAAAATGCCACGTGGCCACCCTTCCTAACATCCTGATGTCTTACTTGCCATGATATTCCACATGACACTGCATAGAAGTTTCCTCCCCTCTTTGCAAATTGAAAGTGACCATCAGGTTGTTACTAGCCTAAAAATGTTTTCTCAAAATAGGTGAAAATAGATAATTTAACTCCTTTGCCATGAACTTCATTGACAGCAGATGATGTTCACATCTTTTCACCACTCAGAGACACCAGGCAAAAACAACCATTGTAAGACTTACTAGGTTTAAACTCATCATCATGTGAAGAGAGCATAGGCACTGAACTACAAGCAACATACACCATAACAACTTCACTCTGTTATTTTTCCTTTATTTGCAAATTAATGAAAACAGTTTCTGTGTCAGGCAATACTGTATAAGAATCTCGGGTCATAACAATTACATTTGGGTGTGGAAAGCCAAGTATTAAATCTTTAATCAGCTGGGGTTTGCAGTTACTTGGTACTTCCAAGGATTTCTATTGCATCATTATAACCTCTCTCCTCTGATACCAACACTGTTTTCCTGTACACCACTATCATGAAATGATCACTCTGGGTGCAGTAGTAATGAGTAGTACTGCAAATGTGTGCCAGTGTGTACACTTGGAGCTTCCAGGGTGGGTAAATTAGCTTTATAACACCTCATAGGTGTTAGGCAGCCAAATACTCTAAGCTATAAAATGTGATAGCCAAAGGAAATGGTAGCACTTTCTGAGCTCATTCTATCTGAAATCAAAGACAAATCTCATTTTCCACCCATCAGGCTAAATCAAAGATCTTCTCAATCTCTGAGAGGACTTAGCCATGTTAGGCTTGAAGGATGTAATAGTGTCAGTTGTACCAGCAGCTTGCCCAAGCTGGGGCAAGAAGTAGCTCAGCAAAGACTGACAGCTGAAATATTTACCCAACTTCACCAGTTAAATGTAGAGTGCTGAATCCTCTCCATATTTTTTTTTCCTTTTTTGGTGACATTTATGGTTCAGTCACAAGATATGGAAGGCCAAGCAGGCCATGTGGAATTTCATCTACTGTTAACACCTCTTGTCCCAGTACTGTGGTGTTGTCTCCTTTTTCCAGCGTTAAGAGGAGCGCAGCAGCCGTGTACTGTAGGAGAGATCAGCATAATGTTTTTAGAGCAGCAGATGTGACATCGTTTTACAAGCAACAGTACGAGCAGATGGTGTTTAGAGAGTTCTCCTTGCCTGCTCTAAAACTCCTCCGTTGGGTCACTAATGGATCYTTCGTCTCGCCGAACTCGGCATAAAGCTACGATGTTCCCAAAATGACGCACGTGGTCATTTTCAGCTTCCCAGCTCATCAAATACAAATTAGATCAAAATCTTCTTCACAGAGCCTTTAAGACAGTACTCAAAAGAATAAGCTATTTATTCAAGACAGGCTAAAATAGACAGTCTGAGCTGCTTCCCAATAACAAGAATGTGTTCTCAATGAAATTAGGTATTTTACCACACAGCCTGCATTTTTGAAGTTAGGGTGTGTAATTCAGTTGTCCTTCCTTTTCTGCCCTCCCACCCTTYCTTTTTTAGAGAAGGAGAGCAGCAAGTGAGTCAGGAAGGAGATATTTGTATAAAAGAAAAAAAGCCCAACAATATTATAATGGTGAATTTCTGCACAGGATTCAGAGCTCCAACCAGAAAACAAAATAATTTTCCAGCCACATCTCCTATTTGCCTTCAGAGGGGCAACTACTCAGCCAGAGAAAAATCCTGAGCACATGCAGCTCACATTGATTTCGGTATCTTTTGCACAGGCCACAATAAAGCAAAATTGGCAATCAGAAATGTTTAGTGTTCCTTTCCCAGTGATTTTTGTTAAACGACTTTTCCCCTTCCTTTGAGTTTTAAAAACATTTCTCAATTGTATTCCTTATCTTTGGACACCTTTAGAAAGCAATGGTACTTTGAGAGTAATGGAAGCTACAACAGGCTTAGAACAATTACCATCAGCAGAGGTGYCTGAAAACTGCAAAGCCAGGCAAGGGAGGGTGAAAGGGCAGGAGGCACAAAAGACTAAGAACTCTCTTTTCTGGTTTGGTCTACAAGTGTTAYTTATGACAAAGATTTTAAAGGTGCTTCAACTCATTTTTTATTTCTTCCTTCAGCCAGCAGCCTGTGTTTGTCATGTGTACAAAACATGGGGRTTTGCCCTGCCACAGCATGGCTGTAATATATCAGGAAAGAAGGCAAAAACCTGGGCATGCAGTGAGTCTCTCACAGCCATATGCAATGCTCAACATACCTATTCTGTCTGCTCCACACAGTGAAAATCTCTGACCTCTAGCAAGAGAAGATTAAAGTGCAAGGCACTGCCCAAAGCCAGAGGTTGCTCTGATTTATTTTTCAGTTGTGAGTGACTGATATTTTCCCCCACTCATTTTCAGCTCTATTAAAATTCTGCTCAGTGATGTACTGCATGCAATTAATAGAAACATAGATGTAACTTTGCTCCCGCACTCCCACTGTGTTCTAACATYTAGCTGGAGTAAAATAAAAGTTTACTTATTAATATGAACCCACCATGGCAAGCATTYTGGGAACAGAAAAGAGGAAATCAGTATTACATTACTCTGCCAAAGCTGCATTTGCATTACTCTGTTTTCTCTGTAGGCTTGCTGATCCATGGGTTTTACTCTTCCATAAGAAACTGTAGCATTAAAACTTTGAGCTCAACAAATTTAATGAACAAAAAACTTTTATGAATTATGGGATGGTTTAAAAGGTTTTGTACTAAATGTGGGTCTCAGAAATTAAGCCTATCTGCCCCAACAGCATGACTCATGTCTCAGAATACCAGGAACTGTTGGTTTTGACCTCAGGTCAGATAAGGAGAAGCGGGACCCCATTTTRGAATCTATTTTATATTTATAAAATAGGTACTTTTTCATAAAGCTCAAAAAACGGCATTTTCAGAGACTAGCTCAAGCATTTRTTTCAACAACTTCCTCTTTGCAAAGCAACTTAAATTTGACCTTCTCAGATGAAACTCTTCAGTGCCAGGAGGTTTAGGTGACAGGAAAAGACATCTTGTGGATAAGGAAGAAGCAGCAGATGTCATAAATCTTGGCTTTAAAACAGTCTTCCATGATATTCTCAAAAGTAAGCTGGGAAGATGGGGGAGAATATTAATAGGTAGAGGCAAAACTGATTAGAAAATCTTACCGAGAGGGTATCTCATAATACTTCATTGTAACCAGGGTCTCAGGGTCAAAAACTATTTGCTGTTAGCAAGCAGATGCATYTGTTTTGAGACACTTGTAGTGCTTTCTATCTACAGATAGCAAATAAAACATACAGTCCTGCTCCTTTATCTGTGTTGRAAACTACAGCAGTGCATTTGTGCCCCTGTGCAATACTCTTGAGAGGATGCTTTTGAAATTTCAATAATGCTGGTTTCCCAAAAATAAGCAGGTACTTATCAAGTGTAAAGAAAYCTTTCTTGTACAAAAATCAGTCTTGGTTGAAAAGCCTTCAAATGTTTTTATTCTGTGTCACACTTATTCAGTACCTAGAATGGACASAAGTTGTTTAAAGACCTCACTGTTGTCTCCATGCCTCAAATCAGCACTGCATTGACATTTAACTCCCTTTCCTTTTTCACTGCCGAAAGGGAATTCTAAACCTTGTTCAGAACTTAAAAAAACAAGGGGAGCTGGATACAACAATGTTGGAGCACCCATTGCTGAAAAAGTGGCTCCCAGACTGTGGTCTACAGAGCTTTCTGTTGGGGCACTGTTGGCCAACAGCTCTCAATTTCTGACAACAAATTCAATACCTGCAAAGATAAACTAAAATTATTCAAATCACATCTGTATCCATCGAGCTTATGAGCTATTTGCATTAATATTTGATGTTGGTTGGGCAAGAACGATCAGGGATATGGCAGTCTCAGCCCCCTGCTCCCTGCTTGGATAGAGAGAGCATTTTAGACAAAAGAGAATGATTAATAAACWCTAGGCCTGTTCACACAGCTACACCTGTTCTCCTAAAAACAAAGAGACATTTCCCCCAAAGAGCAGCGATTCCCTGGATAACTGTAGTAACAAAAACCCACCGTGTGAGCACAGCTAAAATGAGCAGCTRTTGAGGATTCAAAATCTGGTTCACAGCCACTTGTTCCCCCAGCAGCCAGGCAGCCCTTCCTCGCTCCGCTTGTGGTGCCATGAGCACACGGGGAGCTCCAGACTCGTCCTATTTCTGGAGACAGAGCTGAATCACCRTCCTGAAAGGGGGAAACTGGGAGTGCTGGGACCCAGCAGGATCCAGGGGAGCAGCAGCAGTGAGCAGGCAGAGGCTGGAGGGCATGAGCAGGATTTTGTGATG
>NW_026623289.1:2942617-2978813 GCF_030028575.1 Malurus melanocephalus
CCAGCAGAGCAGAGATGCAGGCAGTGCTACCAGACCCTTCCCTCCTGCCTCTCCTGCCCAGCTGACCCTCGAGCAGCAGCAGAAGATAAAATATTGCCATATTATTCAGTTATTCCAGTTATCATAAGGAGGAAACAGAACCACCATATTGCAACCCATGCAAAACCTCAGGGAGTAACAAATTGCTAACTAAAACCTGCTAAAATTAGTTTCTGAACAGCCCATATTCACCAGCAAAATGAAGCAAAGATATTAATTTTCCCTGGATAGACCTGTCTTCTCTGCTTTTCAGTATTTTGAGGTTTCCTCTTGCTTCCCTTTTTGATGTTGTAGTAAAGCAAAATGGAAGCTGATCCAGTCAGCAGTTACATGAGGGGAGTGTACAGTCCATTGCAATCAATGCAGTTAATTAAAAATACAATTAAAAACAGAATCAGTAATGAGAATTKGAACACAATAAATAATTAAAACAAAATTAGTTTGGCTCTTTTGTTGAGCCACTGAGTCCCCAGCTAAAAGCAAATGGCTTTTTGCTTCACTGATAGCTGCAAGAGTAGAACCTTTTCAGSCCCAAGTTCTCTTTGCAGTGCTAAGGTGTAAGTGCATAAAGCCCCCCTTTTCCCACCTTCCCCTTTCTCTACACACCTTCCACAACCAATCTGCCATTCAGCTCCCAGTGCTGCAAAAGTGGGAGCTGGTCTGAGGAGCTGCAAATACAGAGCAGAAAAGCAGCATATGGTGGTAGAAAATAACAAAAAGCCTGTTAATTATTCCAACAAAACATGAAACATTTCCCTACAGCAGGAGGGAAGCTCTTGGCAAATTGTTATTTATCTGTTTATTTATGTTGGAAATAGGAAAGGGCAGAAAGAAGTGAGGCTGTTCCACTCACAAGCTACTGGCAGCTTTTTTGTATCTTGCTCRTAATCATTTTGGAGTGTAGAAACTAACATTGCAGGAAGCATCCTAGGAAGGAAAGAGGCTTTGTTCTTCAACCACCMGGCCTTCAGAACAAATGCTGGGTACTGACATAGCTAATGGCTCATTTCTGAGCTCAGGTCTGCAGGAGTCCCTTTCACAGGTGATTGCATCTCTCACTGATATTACCCCAGCAGTGTTGCAGCTCCATAAATTGTGTATTGACAGCTGTGGCTGGTTTCCTGCTTTTCATGTGTTCATTCACATCTCAAATGTTCCTTCCTTCCTTGAAGGAAATACATCTCTCCCCCGTGTTGGGAAATGTGAGTAACAAAGAGTGGGATGCTGAGAATAAAGTTTCAGCTTTCACTTTCTCATTGCATAAGCTTTCAAGYTCTTCCAGTTGAGAAGGAAGAAACAAATGAACCCTTCTGACTGAATCACTATTTAATAACACAATGATTAGCTAAACGTCATGGCAGCCAGGGATTAAGTATTTCCACCCTTAATGAACTTCTATCATCAGAAGAAAAACAATGGGTAACTCTTCTAGTAACTCAGATATTTTAGTACCACAGATCAATAGCTTGATTTCCACATTTCTCAAAATTAYGAAGCCAAATAGCTATAATAAATATCAGCATGTGTCCTCTAAGATATGATGGAATTTTGTGAAGGTKCATATGAACTGCTGTAATTTGTCAGGAGGAACTGGATAACAAATGTCTTTTAAATCCTTATTTTCTGTGGAACAGCAATTGTTAACAGCGCAGCTGCTCCAGTTCAGATTGTTATTTCTTGTGCAAACAATTATTTTCCAGAYAAACAATGTGACAAAATGTAGGTAAATTTAGAAACAGATTTATAGRGAATAAAACTGGCTTTTCTCACAATTGTCTCCACTGGTTTATTGTGTAACTTTGGGTAAGGGTCGAATYTGGCAGTTCCTCAGTTTCTCCAGCTGCAAAACAAAAATAACTCTTAATCAGTTTTSTTTAGTGTTTCAAGATCCTCTCATAAAATGGATGTGTTGCAAAAACATCCTTAGAAAAATGAGGAATCCTTATTCTAATTTATACTGGGAATTTTTCCTATCCCCTGGTAGTACTTATCAAATCTATGCCATTCAGGAGTGTTTCTGTTCTTGCTGTTTTGAAGTGTTTATGCCTTGCTTTGGTTTTTGTTAAAAACTTCTAAGATGTAGCCTGCAACTGAAAACATGAGAGCTTTTCCTGGAATAGATAAATAAACAGATAATTAAATTATGATGAGTGTTAGAATATCATATAATATTTATATCTGAGAGAAAATAACTAAGAATTGAAAGAGGCTCTTCATGGAAGTGGCCACAGCACCAAGCCTGTCAGAGCTCATGGAATGTCTGGACAATGCTCTCAGGCACAGGGTGTGATCCTTGGGATGTCCTGTACAGGGCCAGGGGTTGGACTCGATGACCCTGATGAGGACCTTCCAAATCAGAATAATCTCTGAACATTGTCTGACCAGCAAGGAAAAGGTACAGCACTGCTTGAGTCCCTCTTGAGGCACTGAGGGACTACTGAGTCTTGTGCTCACTGCCCTAATACTTGAAGACATGAACATTTGTTTATTTCACTCCTCAGTTTCCTAAAATTATTTAAAGTGAGCAGTTCTTTTTCAGTGGGCTGTTTGGTATGTGCCCTTCCCAGGTCAACTACATTAGACATACACGCACCAAAAAAAATATCTGYTTCCACAAATGTCTGTACACCTTCCTATTTTCACCAGAGCAGATAGATTGASACTGAATTGTGTCACTAATACCTTTTTATTATTTCATGCTTAGTATAGCTTATGAACCTCCTAGTCATAACAGAATTTTACAAAAACAAGGATATGTCCCTCCAGGGTAACTAGGGAATTATGAGCTTCTCAATTGCTTCAGTTCATTGAAAGGAAAATTCCTGTGTTGCAGTTGATAGTTTTTAGCTCCAGACAAGTAAGACTCAAAGTTGCTTACACCCTATTACTGCATTACCTCATTATTTTTCTTCCAGAATTGGGAATCATCTCTGTACGCTTTAGTAGTAATGGCACTGATGGTTTTTCTAGGGAAATTTCCTGGGCATCAAGTTTAACAGGATTTTCCAGCAAAGGTGATGGATGTGCAAAAATATATGTGCAATGCTGTCCTCCTTGGCCTCTTTAAGGGCATCTAAGTTTATGGATATATTAACCCCTATGTGTGCCATCTAAATTTCTCTCCCTGAAGAAATTCTTCTTTTGTACTTATTTAATTCCAATTGGCTGGGTGTAAAAAAAGAAAATAGAATCATAAAACCATGGGATCATTAAGGCTGGAAGAGACCTTTAAGATCCAGTCCAACCATTAACCCATCACTGCCCCTGTAACCCCTAAAACACTAAACTACCTCAGCCAGCACCACATCCAGATACCTCCTGGACACCTCCAGGGCTGGTAACTCCACAACTTCCCTTGGCAACCTATCCCTAATAATAAATTAAATTAAGTCCATCTATAATGTCACTGCACTGTCAACCCCTGCAAACTTTTGATCTACTGCATGTCATAGCAAATTTAGCTTCTTGTCTAAGATTTGTCCTGAGTCTTCCAGCAGTCAGTGTCTTTTCTGCCTGCCAGAACTGGCAGGACTTGCAGCCTGCAAAGCTGTTGTGGTTCAGACTTAGTTCAGTTGCAGACTTTCTATATTTGCACTTTCCTTTTATAGCTCAGAGTTAAAAATACCTTACATTTCTATGTCAAGTACAGCACTCAAACCCCTGTAATGCAGTTTTGCACTTGAATTAGCGTGTCTGGATTAACTGTAAACTATTAATTTCAGTAAAAGGGTAGAAGTAACAAGCAGAACTTGTCACTGTGATAAATAAAACTATCTTTTTATTATCTTGCTTTCCATTGTCTTCCACTGTTTTCACAGATGACAGGTGCACCATTAAAATATTTTCCAATTGTCATCTGTATTTCCCAAAATACTCAGTCTAGCAGACCTTTTTCACAGCTCTGCTTCTCTTTATTCATTCTGCATTTTTTATTTACCACTGGTGCAATGGGGTGTTGTGTGCTCACCTTGGGTCTAMAGTATTTCAAATAAATTCTTTTTATTCGGTGATGCATTTCTACCTCTCTCCACTAAAACACTTTAAAAGTCAACTGACAGCCATGTTGCTGTTCAAAATATTAAAAGAGAACTCTGAAAAAAAAACCCAAAAAAAACCAACTAAAACCCAAGTGTTGAAATGACTATAGCTTTTTGTGCACTTCTGACATAAAAGCCTGAAATTATCTATTGCTGGGTTTCATTTATTTGTGGAAAAATATGATTTAAGGATTATGACAAATACTGTAAGTAGGAAGTCTAATGMCACAAGTGCTGCTATTGTTGATGTATAACACACCCCAGCCGCTGTGGAACTGCTCATTACCGAGATGTGAAGTCAAAGGCAAAGCAGTGGGGTTTGAGAAGCCAACCTTGCAAACACTCACTGTGGGGGACTGTGCTTCCTGAGGCGTCTGGCRACGAAACAAACACAGGCAGAAAAGTGCTCTGTGCTTGGAGTCACCACTCATCCTCATTCTTTGGGTTGTATTCCCAAACTGGATGAGATGTATGGGACAGACACTGCTTGGAGGAAAGGGGGAGTGTCTTTGGGATTGATCACCAGGACGAAAACAGTGATGATTTCCCTGGAATCTCATCACACGTGAGCTGGTCAGCCTGGCAGCCAAGTAAGCTTGCAAAATTCCAGTCCCCAGTYATCCCAATTTTATATAATTTGAGACTTTGGACTGTATTTTCCCTCCTGCCTCTGTCCTGGCACTCTTTTAATGGGAAGGAGAACCCAGGGGCCCATTGCAGAAGAAAGCACAGGGTGCTTCATTTAAGTCTCCAGTCTTAGCAGCAAGGACCAAAGGATGTCCCCAAAAGGAGGCACTCATAGTCCTCACAGAGCCTGAGTCTCAATTTATGATGCTAAATAATTTTAACAGCTGATTTCTCACTCTGAGTCTTGCATAATCACAGCAGGTTGGAAGGAAATAATTAAATTGGGTTTTTTTCTAAGTTTTGTAAAATGTGATCACTCGGATAAGAAGCACTGTGATTTTTCCATCCCTATAGACAGTGTCAGCTTCACACTCTGGCCAAAGTTCCCCAAAGGACTGATGAATTTAAAACAGACTGTAACAGTATTTTACGGACATTTGATTTAATATGACATTATGCTTTCTTTTGAAAAATGTATGGAGCTAAACTATGGCAATAAAACACTTTTGCAGTGAATACAGAACAGACTAACTACTCTTCAGAGAGTTTTTTCAAAGGAAATCACCTTACAAGGATCTGGAAATTCAGGTCTCAGAGTATTAAGCCTTTTCATTGGTGATTGCAAAGAAAAGCATTTATGATTAATTCATGGTTAATGCAAACATTCATAGTGCAATAAATAATGATGAGATCAGGACAGAGTGATCTCACTCCTAACTTACTGAAAGAACATTTCAATAGTCAATCACAAAATTATACATCCAGGTTTAGGAAGGTAAGGTCATACTTTTAGACTCGAAGACTGTAAAACAGAGCCGGCTGAGGATCAAGGAGTTCTGCTTTGCTGAAAAGAAGCAAACATAACTTTGGATTTAAAACTCAGATGAGATGGAATGTTAAAGGGGTGTATTCATCTCTTTGCACAAAATAAAGCAAGATCAATGTCAGAAAAACGGACAAAAATTCCAGGCTGCCACTGAAGAAATACACAATTATCCTGTCCCAGAAGAAACCCATGTGTGTGGGAATGGATTCAAAGAATGTTTGCTCCGTGGCCATTCCAGACCAGAGGCAAGGCTGACGGGTGTGTAATTCTCCAAATTCTCTTTCTCAGAGGCTTCTTAAAGCTACTGTTCTCCAAGCCATAGAAGAGATTAAATATCCTACATTTGGTAGGTCCCAGGGAGGCATGTATAGAATATATGTTTCTATCAGAAAGGAGTGACAGAGAAGTAAAAAAAATGTTGTCATTCAAAACCAACTAAGAAAAAAAAAAAGAATTAAGGCTAAATGTTCAAAAATGTTAATAAAAGTTAAAGGCTAATAATAGGTTAACACGGAGACCAATGAGTCATATTTTAGCAATAATGTAGATAAAAGTAGATGAAAAGTGAAGGAAAAARCTTTAAAGATGCACAAAATTGTTCAGAAAAAACAGTAAATTTCCAGAAGAACTAACAGAGCTGGATGAAGATGGAGCTCARGTGAAAGCAAAATTCAGTACTGACAAATCTAAGTGTGCTTGGTGCCAAGAAGTCAAAATTTATTGGGGGGGAAAAGACAGGAACARAACAAAAAAAGCACATATGGAAAACTGAGTAGTAAGATCTGCTGAACACAGCTGTAGTCAAAACACTACACAGGTAGAGAAAAATGTAATTTTTCTGACCATTTAATTCTAGTCTAGAGCATAGAAMAGAATCTTCTCCTTGCCAACAACAATCAGAAAGCTTTTAGGAAAAATAAACTAAAAGTTAAAATACTCCTTTAGGAAGACACAGTAAAAAAAGCACACTATGTTTAGGAGCAACATATTCAAAACCATGGGTTGAAAAATGATTGTCAGGTGCTCCAGTTTCTACTTTCATAATGCAAGAATGAAAGACTTGAATGACACAGAAAGGCAGTAAGATCAAAACTGATCAAAAGTGATTTTTAAATAGAGTAAGTTACATATGGAGCTCATTGTCACAAAACAATCTGAAGATCTAAAAAGATCAGTGGGAATCAGAATGAAGTTAGACATTTATCTGAAGGCATATAAATCCCCAGACAGCAAGGCATAATCCAAATTTTACCTGGCAGGAATTAGAAAGTTGGTTCCTACTTATGAGTTCTTCCCCAATCACTCACTGTGTAACTTCATCCATTTTCTTGTGAAACATTAGGGATGAGACTTTTAGTTCAGATGCTACAAACCCAGGGGCATTGAATTCCAAAATGCAGCTCTGAAGATCATTGATGTGGAAAATTGGGAAGGAGGAGAGTGTTTGGGTCATCACCAAGCTGAATATTATTGTRTACAGTGGTAGCAAAAGGTGGAAGGATACATCCAAGCCATACATTTTTGCAGAGTTATTCTAGCTTCAGTAATATAAAGATATAAACAGGCAATGTTYGCAGAACAAGAGAAATTCTATTGGGTCAGGTGATATAGCTGGGGAAAGAAAACAACAACAAACTCTTTGTGTTTAAACCTTTGTTCCTTCCAAATAAAATTTCAAGGATGTCATGGCTTTTCTGTTTGCTTTTAAGAAATGTACCAACTGGTGTAATAAAATGTATGAATTCTCTCTATAAAACTTGACTGCTCATTTCATGTGTGTCAGTTATTGCTCTAAAGAGAAAAAAAAAAAAGTAGCTTTTCTTTTTGAAATAATGACCTGACAGCATGAAATATTTCTTTCAGAGGGTTCATTTGGCTTTGTAGTCATAGCCAGGCTGCTAGACTGGCCTCACTGCAGCCTTAAAGAGGAGATGATCCCAACAGCCCTTTCCTAGTGATCTCTGAAATACAGGCTTACAGGCAAATCCTGGATATTCCCTTTGGTTCAAGAGAGAGAAGAGTGATGTCATCTTCTCACTGATAAATACTAATACCAAACTGGCAGTTAAAGTGAATTCTCTATTCTACGGGAATATGCCTTCTGGAGGAAAGTCTGGGAACGCTTGAATGAAATAGCAAAAACAACACAAGAATTCAATAGAGCCAGAATTTCAGTCTGTAAATTTCCCTTTCCCAGTTCTAAAAGGACATTATRGGAAGGGCTTTCTCTGGTTGGCTCTCACATTTTCCTACAGTGTTTGTGAAAGGAGTGTCTTGGTACGCTGGTTACAAAATTGTCATAATATTATAAACCAAAATTTTGTGGGCCAAATCTTTTGTTTTCTATTTGCTCCTAGATCTTCTTTTTAACCTAGATGTTATTTTAAACCCTTCCCTATATTAGTTAATTATCTCATTCCTTTTTATTTTATGCTTCATATAATTTTTTTGGGTTCAATGGATTCTGTATTTTGCCACAGTGGTGACAATCCTTTCTCTGGTTCTCTTACCTGAGTTTTTCATATTTTCACTGTTCTCAGAAGAAATATACAATTGTATGAGATAATAATTCTGCACCCTGAAGTTCTCCCTGTGACTTTTTCTATTTTGGCCACCCAGAAAGCTATTTGCCCCTTCATACCTTGTAGTTGCTTATATGCTTTAGTGTTTATTGATCTGCCTATCCCTGATTAATGTCTCAAGCAGATTTTCAGCACTAAAATTCCTTCTGCTTCACTACAAAACATTTGTCAGATGCATAGCCTCCCTTTGTTTATTTCTGTGCAAGGGCTATTATTTTACAGCTTGGTATTCACAATGGTTTTGTCACACCAAAGACCACTACCAACATAAACGTGCCTTCAGTTTATACCTGATTTAATGGCCCATTTCCTTGCCACAGTCAGGCATAAGTGTTTTACAGATATGACTGCCTGAGGGTTTTTTTACTGAGTCCATCTCCTTTTCCCTCTGAAGATCTCACAGTCTTTGGTTCTTTTCTTCTCTCTSCCTATTTGTGATATTGTGAAGTTGTATTTACAACCTTTGTTTTACAGGTATCAGTACAGAGACACTAAGACACAAATCCATCTCCTGAGTAGTCCCATTGTCACTCAAAGAATGAGCTGAAAAGCAATATTTGTGAAGCTAGTTGAAGTCTTGAACCACAGCAACATCTTCCCTCTTTGATACAAAAATTCAATTTAAATGCAAAACAAAACCTTTGACAGATACAAAATAGATTTCAATTTATAGAGCTTAACTAGTTGAATCTTTATTAGTTGTATTATGCTTCTCTTTTTCATGAAATCAGTGCAGTAATAATASAGCTTTGCTAACTGAAATAAAATTATGACTGCAATTGTCACTGTATGATTGAGACGTAAATATACAGGAAGAAACAGTGATATTTGTAGTGCTGATAAACTGCAAATTGTAGGATAGATGGAGACTTAGACCTTAAGCCTCCTCATGTGAGCACAGTTATTTATCTTGGCAATAGCAGGGTTTAAGAAGTTTACTGGAAAGGAAATGTGAAATAGATGAAGGAATWGAACTAAGGTTTCTAACAAGGTTTCTTTGCTGCTTGAGTCACGAGCTCCCTATTTAGCTGACTTCTTAAAAGTCCCTATGTCTTCATTTACCCTTGACTGGAAAGCCAGCGTGTGGTGACACTATTTATAAAGCACTATTCATTAATTTATTGGGGTCCCATTTAGATGTTTGTTTCTCCAAGCCTGTGCAATATCCTTGAGTCTTTTCAAGTGACTGTGGTTGTTCATCCCTATGCATTTGTCTTTCTGATGCCCAAACCTGCCATTCTCCTATAGCAGTGATGGGCATAACACAGCTCAAAAAATGCCCAGCCCCTTTGAAATAATSACAGCTAAAGAAAACCCTCAAAACAGCAGTTCTGGTGTCAGTGGAGCCAAGTCCTCTCGACTCCCACTCTCCTTCCATTTGTATCTATCCAGAAGCATTTTCGGAATAATTAACAGGGACACTCTGGCTGGAGCACTTTGATGTGGACCTGCTCAGTCTCTTCCATTGTCACCTGGAAAAGGAGAACCTTCCCTGGCCCATATTAAAAACATTTCTCCAACAAGYACTCAGAATTCAATGACTTTCTCTTGACCTCTTAAGAAAGAGGTGAGTTCTGTAATGTCCCTTCAGTTCAGAACAAGGCAGAACCTCTTTGTCAGGTATTCATCAAAAACCATTACCCCAGCAAAGCCTCGGAAGACACATTTTTAAGGCAATAATACTTCTCTTACAAATTTATTTGGGGCAACATGACAACTTTGCAGGTGTAGGTTGTCATTATTTGATACCTCTCCATTCTCCTTCTCTCTATAGCCTTTTGATAGGCTCTCCTTATGTTTCAGTCCCTTTTTTCAGTCTCAATACTGGCATGAGAATAGGTGACCTTGGTCAATAGCACTGCTTCACATATGGTCTGTGCCTCAGAAATCATATGGGGTCACAAAAGAGGACAGTTTGCATAATGTGTCTGCCTTTTAACAAGAAATCAAACTTCCCTGATGTGGGGACAAGCTGTACTGTTGTGCTAAATAATGATGCAGGCATAGARAAACAAAGTCTTGTTGAACAGAGAAAAAAGACATTTCTTTATAGCCATGAAATTCCATCATTTTTTGCTAGTTAAGGGGTAAGATAAAAATAGAGAAATATGTTAGGCCTGTTAAAAATCTTGGTTTTTCACTTATAATCTCACTTATAAATAAATAAAGTTTGTAAAAAGCTTTCCTTTTGGATCATTGCAATAATCATCTGAACGGCTGTACCTATAGACAGCACACACCAGAGAACTYGCAGAAAGAAATTTCCTTGCCTTTGCAGTAACGTCTGAAAAGATTGTGAATGTCAGAGCTTCATRCAAGGACACAATCAGATATCTGCAATGTTTCTTAGCAGTATAAGAAGTCTATATGATCTAGAAATACCTATTTACAATTATCAAAAGGCCCTCAGTTGCAGAGAAYTTCATTACCTGGAGAATCCCCCTCCACTTCGCTGTAGCTTTGCTTATTGATTACATGCATAGAAATCAGTGGCATCTCTTTTCAATATGCTGCAAATAGAAATGCTCTAAATAGAAGGAAAGTTCCCTTCTTGCACTSAAGAGCTCAGGCAGGGCTGCTCTGGAGGAGACAGACAGCACTACCTCTCATATGCTTCACTTCTGCTCTACCAACTCTTTTTTTTCCAATCTAAAATAAGCCAGGTAGGTATTGTGGCCATAAATGGCCAGTTGTCCTTTGTAAGAGGAATGAATAAGGGGAAGCCTTTTTCCTCTCCGTGAATCCTCTATAATGAACACAATAAAGACCAAACTAATGAGATTCTGTGGCACTTAAACAATAATCAGTAGAAATGGATGAGAAATGCTACACTTTGTCTGACTATCTCAACTGCCCTGCAGAGACTTAGCATGCACGTGTTCTTTATAGCTCAGTTCTATATGGGAAGATACATTTTTGCTAATTCCAAGATTCCTGAGAAGCTATTTCATAGGTTGTTCTTTGTTCAATGCTTTTGTCTCTTCAGAAAGGCACGGTTGAGGGGGCACAAAAAAACATTTGTGAACTCCCCTCCTTATTTTTCAGAAATMGGAATTTCACTCCTTTACAATGAGCTCTGCCTGGCACTATGGTCCTTCCTGCTTCATTCATTAAAAATAGCAATGCAGCAGCATGAATAAATCCTTYGGGATTCTACATTAAATGCAGAGTCTTGCATCCCAGGCTGGCTTAYATCTGTGTAGCCCTTTTGATGTCTGTTGGCACACCACTGCAGCTGTCCCTCATAGTAGGCATTTGAATTCATTAACATGCTTGCTCCTTTTTTATTTCTCTCCTGCTCTCAGGGCCTCACCCTGAAAGATTTACTGCACTTTGGAGGGGTAAGGCACTCTGTAGATTCTCTGAAGACAATATAATTGYTGAATCAAAATCTCCCATAAGAATAGGAGCTTTGAACTTTGCTTTCAAGATTTAAATTCTCTATTTCTCAGCATGCGTATAAAAAAATTGTCAGAGAATAATCTCCTAATAAGATGCCTGTAGATAAGCAGGAGAAGAGCGAGGAGCAGACCTTTAAAATATTGCCCACTAAAATTCAGACAGTAAATCTTCAGTCCAGCAAGTAATTAAACACATAAATAGTCACATGAAGTTCACTGGGACTACKCATACACAATTATGTGTATAAGCATTTGCACTACTGGGATTTAGTWACGCAGATCTAATTAAACAAAACAAAAATGGTTAGCAACCCAAACTGGGTTGAGTCACTGTCAGAACTGTGTTACAGTTGCTGACTAGTGCATTGTTATTCTGGACTGAAGATATAAATCAAAATTCCTCCTTTCATTAGGTATGGATCCCAATGTTTTATTTTGCAATATCTAGTGGCATTAACATATTTTAAGAACTATCAAAGAGAAGATTCTTAGAGGATCTGTGGTTGCTAGGAGACTGCTATTTCGTCCTGCAAAGCTTCCACACTGCAAAGAGCAAACTAGCAATAATCAGGTTTTCCTGCCAGACAGCACTCAAACAACTGAAGTTTATGGTTTATTGTTTAAAAAATTATGACTTAAACTGAAGTTTGTACAACAGGAAAATTTAAAAGTCCTTGGGTTTCTTCAAGTAGATTTTTAATCTTGTATCTATAATGTTGCACCCTTAAATCCTTTTTTAATCAATAATACYTTGGATATATTATATCTAGAAACTTGTTTTCTGTGTGCTGACAAGTTTTTGCAGGATAGAATGAGCTGGGCTTGTTTAAGTCAGTTCAGAGGGAGAATTTGGCCATCCCCAGCCCTACTATTTCCATTGCTTTTCAGGCACCATCTGCACCCTGAGCAACYTCAAAGCACCTCCTTTGCCCCTGCTCCTCTGGGACTGCCCAGGCTGCAGCATCAGCAACAGAAAGTGCATTGGTCTGCCTGGAACCTGAACATCCCAGAATATGTGCACTCAGAGATAGGGGTGCCATAGTGGAGTACTTGCCACTTTGACTCCATCTCCTGATCTTAATTAAATGAAAGGAAATATCCCATATCTGCAGAATCAGAGTGGTTTTATTGCAGTGACTGAGAGGGCATAGTAAGGATCTCGGAATCACTGAGGTCTATAATTTTATCATCTTTAAAATTCTGTAATCTTTATGACCCAGAGGCTCTGCTAAGCACAAAAGCATGCTATTTTCATTGAAATAACACTTGTGATCAGGGCTCTATATCGGTTTTATGCTCTACTGGATCCCTGCCTTTGGTGCARTTTAAATAGGTATATGTAACAAAGGTATTCACCTATGAAGAATAATGTCTATTTTCTCATTCATGGCTTTTCAGTTATTCAGTGTAACATCACAATATTAAACCCCAATCTGTAGGAGACTGGAGCAAGCTTTTTTATGGATTTTGATCCTGATTCTATTTAACTGCAAATGCCTTAATTTCTTAACATGCACCAGGGCATAATAATGTTCTGATCTGATCCTTCACTGTCCTCATCTAACACCAYAGCCAAACTCTTTTCTCTTTCATGTAACTGTAAGGGTATATGAAAGAAAGTGCCCATGGGGACAAAAGGGCCAGGAGAGAGGAAAAAAAGGTGAAATACCAGCTGAAGTCACAGTGTGGCTGACTTTCATTCCTTTCAGAAAAACTGTAGCTTCCCCCAGAGTCTTCCGATAATATTCTACTTACTCTGTAATGATTCAAACCTGGATTGTAATTATATTTAAACACTTTATAATTTCAATCTAAAACCTGACAGTTCCATGCAATTACATGTCCTAAATGTGGTATTTGTCCCCCACTATGGTAAGATTATATAGTAATAGTAGCAACGAACATAGCTGAATCATTGACAAATTCAACCTTAACTATCTTCTCGTGCTTGCCTTGACAACTAGACTATTGAATTCCAACAGTATGAAAATCTAAAAATAGCTCTGTRTGAAGAAAGACTGCAGGCAAAGCCACCAGATAATACAGGCTCAACGCTCCCGTGAAATGTGACACGTGCAAAAGCCAGATGTAATTTTAACAATACAGCTTCCTTTTCCACAAAGGAATCTCCAGAGTCTGATTTAATGTCTCCACAGTAAAGCCTAGCAATTCCACGTTTTGTGTGGGAGTAAGAACAGACTTCTTTAAACTCCCAGAAAAGAACCCCTGAGAAGAATGCTAATGCACAGTGTAGTGAAAATAAAAAGACCTCTGCTGACCCTATAGCAATTAAGATACCATCCAAGTCCAGCATAGACGTCACCTTATATTATACTTAAAATTATTACAATGACAGCAGTGAACTCAGCAATGCTGACACACACCAGTAATATTGTGGCTTTGCAGAAACAAAAATCACTACATCTTAGGAAATATTTCCTTGACAGTATTGGAGTGAGAACATGGCTGGATCTCATGCAGGAGTGCAGAGGGGAGCTGAGAAAAGGAGCTTTTCTTACATTCATACCTTGCCTAAAAGGTAGTGAAGAGACAGATTAAATAGTTAACAAAGTAGTTAAAGACTTKGGAGAGTAAAGTTCAAGTCTCTCCTGCTCTTGGGGCTCCTTCAAGGAACGACTYGAGCTTTCATTACAACAGGTACTTCTCTAACTCCTCCCAGCAGATTAATTTGATGCTAATTAATACTCACCATCTCAAGGCTCTCAGTGAGTTATCTGTATAAACACATGTACATATTATATAGATATATAAAAGGAATATATGATGATCCCTCACCATCTCCAGGTAGATAGCAGAAGACACTGTAATTTAACAGAGAAGAGCTGAGACACACCTGTCTTACAGATGCATAATTTGGCAGCCAAGGCCACAAATATACAAGGCAGGTTTTACATTGGCATAAAAAGGAAAGTAGCATCAACCAACAGCATTTCTAGGAATGTGGTCTCTTCTTTGCTTCCCCGTATTTAAAATTTCCTGGCATGAAAGTCAAAGTGTGACTAGAACAAGTTCATTTCATTCAAGTAATATCCTGATTCCCTTCTAGTCTGCTCTAGAAGAGTTTGGGAGATTTTYTAAATCTTTTTGGAAGATCCTATTCCTTTGGTGAAGAGACTGGTTTGAAGGAGGAAGATCAAAGATCTGCTCAGTGTTATTCYCTGGCCTCATTCTTTTATTGCTTAAGTAAAGTTCTCTTAAACAATTACAGGCAAAAATCCAAGTGATCTATCACAGGCCACGGCTTTTTATTCCCTGGAATTACCATTGTTCCAGAAATAGATGTAACACCACTGGGATGACTTTGAAGCCCCATTCCCGTTGGTTGGAAGCAGGATGAAAAATAAGGCGAATCAATAAACAGATACTGTTTTCCACYAGTGCTGTGACAGGAGAAGGGAAAGCTTTGAAGTTTGCCTTACTTTTGAAGGRAATATCTGTGATATTGCCTGAGTATATTGGTGCACCTTGCTTATTTTACTCTTTCCTGTCCATAGACAAGTTCACAAKTGACAAAATTTAACATAATGAACATAAATGTCCTGCTTTTAGGAGGCCTGCTCAAGACCCCAGTGTGTGGGTGTAGGGGAAGCAGTGGTGCCTTGGGAACTGGCTCATGTTGAAGGCAGTAAAGCAGAAAGAAAATTCCATTTATTGTAATATTCATGTTGATTTATACTGTCCTTTGTTCATGCACTCAGAAGATTCAGGAAGACCATGAAAGGTGTCTAGTCTGTCGTCCTGTCCCAAAAAAGGGAAGTTGTACATAAAATCCTTCCAATCTTTACGGAACATGTCACAGCTATTATGGGAAACCCCTCAGTACTTAACTATGTCTGTGATTCAAACAATCCCTCTAACACTTTCTCTGTATTTTTTGTCTTCACTTTGAATCCATTATTTCCTATTCAGCCCACAGTGAACATGAAAAATCATAGATTTCCATCCTTTTTACAACCATTTTTGCCCCGTTTAAAAACAAATATCTTTATTCATTACAGTCCTGGTTTTGATAGGAAGTTTTTTGACTGTCTTAGCCTTTTGTATGCCCTCCTCTGAACCCTTCCTTGAGGTTTGGYTCTGAACACAGGGGACAAAACTTGAGACCACAAGAATTAAAGGTGAAGTTTTATTTAACAGGACCCCATATGATTATTTTTATCACCTAGATAGGTATAGATGTAGTTAGAGCAAAAAATGCATGTTTTGTAACAAACAGAGTTTGTTACAAGTGTAGGATGTATGAATTTTGCAGTTCTGCTCCCTATCTCCCACTTCCCATCTTCAACATTCAGGAAGGAAACATCTCCATTATGAAGGGACATTTGTAGRGATACAAAGATGCAAGCACAGAAATTCACAGGAGCAGCTGTGTTAGGATTCATCTGCTATTCTGGGCCATGACAACCCAGACTTTGGTCCCACCCAGTAAAGATCCAAACCCAACCAGTCACGAGTCTGGGTATTGCTGCTCCTCCTGACTGTCTCAGATATCACTTTATATTATCCATTGACAAACAGGTGCTATTTAAATGACAACTGCTGTAGCTAAATGCTTTAATATCGTGTCTGTAATCACAGCTATCAATGTCTGTGTTACAGACAGCCACGTGTTCACACTGGCAATGCCCAGTTAGCAGTGCTGTGTATCAGTTTAGGAGACACAGAGTCCATTTAGTCAGACAGGTTGCATTTTCCTCTGGCTCCTCAGTCTCTGCTCCCTTACAGTATTTACAGTTACTCTGCTGTTGGTGGGCTCACACTGGGTGGAAGTGAAGTCTACAGAGGGTTGGTTGGGCAAGCAGTGTGGCTTCACCTCACTATTCCCACGTTTTTTTATGTCACTCTAAAGAAAAAAGTTCATCAATCAAAAGTCACAAGTGCTGCTGTCTCTCTGCACCATAAAGGAAACAAAAATASTGCACATATCTGTCCCTATTTTAGTTGGTCAGATCATCTGGGATTAGCTCTCCTTTTCATTTGAAAAGTTTCTGCAGCTCCTAGCACTAAGGATCTCATCTCTGCTAGTGACATCGGCTATTTTCACAAAAAAACCAAGCTTTTAATCACGTTAGTTACATGCACAAGTTCAAATAATCTGATCAAGCAAAAAATATTCTGAACATTTCAAGTGGAGTCTGAACAATCATTTTAAGGCAGCAAGACCCCTGTTTTCAATGGTCTTTGTTCAGGTTCCACTTGATGGTTTGCCCAGTGACAATGGAGAAGAGATGTAGGTTCTTTTGGGACCATTTTCTGAGAGAAACTACAGCATTCCTGCTACTTAGGGGTACTGGGTATGACAGAAATCAGCTTGACTCATTGAAACAACCATTTAAGGGCAGAATCTCTAGTGATATAAATCAGCAAGACTTCACTTCACTGGAGCTCTGCTAATTTACCCCTGTTGGGAATGTGGCTTTGAGACTTCACAGAGTGAAAAAGAAACTAAGGAAGCAAAACAAAGATTCTAAAATATTAGGAAATAAAACAGCTTGAGAGTGCCATGTTTTTCCAACCATGCAAAAGAGAAGCTTGTAGGTTACAGTTTCAATTTAATTTGTTGGTTTTTGATACATGTTGGCACATGCAGGATGTGTCATAGAGAATTTAAATGCCTGTTGTGAGAAAAATTCCCAATATTGCTTTTTATCTTATTTCTGTTATGATTATCTACCAGTCTGTTTCAGCCAAAAATTCAGTGAGGTCAAACTTTGCTAATTGTTTTTAAAACATTGGTGCTGAAAAGGTGTGCAACCACACAGAGAGAAAAACAAAGAAAAAGAAAGAAAACCTAGTGTATGTCGAAGGTGAGACAGAAGTTCAGAATTACTGAGATGCTGCCCAGGTATTAAAGAGATCCTCTGCCTCATCTTTCAGTGTGAATGATAGTGAACAGGGAATAATTGCAGCATATCTGAGCAAGGATGAGAAAGGTTTAACAAAAAGAGTCATAATTAAGGCAGTTTCTAGCTAAGACTATTCACTCTRCTGATGTCAGGAATCCTACAGTAATCCCCAGCCCAAAATCCTGCTCAACTGACACATGAATAGGCAAACTCAGAAGCAAAGCTTTTCTCTGTGTGCCGTGGTASAAATGTATCCCAAGTGGTGAAGAGCGAAATGCAACATGAAGTGGAGCGAAGGATTCATGGTCAAGCAAGCTGAGCAATCAAGGATGAACAGAAGTGGCATAAAACATGACAGTTTTAGCAAAAGTAGCTTTTTGTTAAGGGAAGCAATTTCATCATACACGGGGAACAAGTCGTGATCTACCTAGACCTGCACAAAGTAGTTCTCAAAGTGCCCAGTTGAGAATTACTATGTAAAACTTACAGAATGGAGAGTAATTCAAGATGATTAATCTAAACGAAAATCATATGCAAATGTTGAAAAGGAAGTCTGTCAGGTTGGAAAGGGATTATTGGAAAGTTTGAAGACGATTTTGGACACATTTTGTTGCAGACACTTGTTAGTGACTTTGAGGCAATAAACAGGTTTGTCTAAATGATAAAAGCATATCAAGGTAATGACAGCAATTAGAAGCTCATATAACTGCTTTATTTATAAGCAGAATAATGGAAATTGATGAATTTTAACACATCACATCCACATAAAGATTTCATGTTTTGGACCTCATCACTTGRCAGCAGGAGACAAACAGAGATCCAGGTGTGTTCTCAGATTAAAACTGTGTTCTCAGACTAAAACATCTGTGAGCCTCCAACAAGGGAGAGCCACAAGAAATCTGAGAGAAGTGTAAGATGCACCGCAAATATATTTTCTTTAGAGTTACTGAAGCACACAAATACCATACAAGGCACTGCCAAGGTGCTTTGTACATGMTGCACACTCTGACCACCCCATTTTTAAATCAGGTTTAAGGTAATTTGGAACAGACCCAGAGAAGGGATACTGAAATGACTGAGAGAAAGGAGTACAATCTTCTGAAAGCAGTTAAAGAATCATGTCTACTTCTCCTCAGAAAAAAAGAACATCTCTTCATAAATGCATATGGGAATGTAAAAACTGGGTGGGAGTAATAAGCTTTAAACATAAAATTGGTACAAGATCAAACTGACAACTGGTCATACAAAATTTAACATGGTTAAAATCACCCTCTGATTTTGATCAGTTTAGTAGTGTTTAGAAAAACATAGGGTAAAAACAAATCTGTTCAAGATGAATCCCAGCAGCCTTATGGACGTTGCATAACAGAGTAGTAGTGTTCTGGTGCAGTGTACAAATTTTAGGTGTTGAACTTAATCATCTGCTCTAAGAATTAAAAAGATAATTTATTTWTTTTTTTACTGAGTTGSTTCCATTTATGCCATATCTTTGCCATATGCAATTTTTCCCAAACATTTGAGTTTTTTATTTATAACTTAATTTTGTCATGAAGGATTTCTGCTTTCACCCAAGGAAACATCAAGAGTTGGTCCCAGAYAGGGAGGGAATCCTGGGAAAATTCAAGGCTACTCTTGGTGGTGGTGAAAGATTTGCTATGATTTAGTTGTGCTTGCTTAATTTTCTAAGTATCTCCATGAAAATTTCAGTAAAGAGTTTTACAGAAAGATGATTCTTCTTTTGTAGACATCTATCACATACAYTCAACACAATCAAATGCAAATTGACACTTCCTCAAGCAAATGTCCACACAAATGGACACTTCCTCCAACTCTTCTAAAGTTTCTGAGATTAAATTTTAGTCTTCCTATGGGCACTGCCTGAGTGATACTTTACAGCCCATAAAAAAATCTCTAAAAATTGATTAAGAGCTAATTCAAGATTGATCCTATCAATTATGTAGTCTGTAATTTTTATTAAATCAAACCTTTAACCCTTGTACTCTGTAGGAAAAGAAAGGAAAAAGGACCACAGTGGTTTCTATCAATAAAACTTTAGTACATCAGCAGGCACAAAAGAATGTTAAATTAATATATTTGGACTGAAAACGTGGCAGTTTACAAATGTGCCAGAAGTCCAGACGACTTCAGTCGTGAATGAGCTCTCATTTACAGCTTTCCTCAACAAAGAAATAAAAGTAACTTCCACAATAATAAACAAGTCTGAGTAAACAATCAGACTAAATGCATGGCAGTAACTTCCTGCCRCTCTTATTTTTTCTAGTACATTTGATATCAACAAGCCAACATGACACTCCAAAGCCCACTGAAGGCTGTTGGGAAGGCTTGAAGAGCACTGAGCCGAGCTCTGGGTCCCATCCCTCCCTCTAAAATGAAACAGCTCTTTCCAAGAAAACAAAAGACAATAAGTAAAATAGAAAATTCACCTCCAGGCTACTCCTCCTTTTTCACACATACATCGAGAAAATGCAGAAGGATGGAAATTAACCTCAAGGTCTTAGGGGAAGGAAATTTCATTAGAAAGATCTGAAATCTCATGATTGCTTTTCCCTCAAAAAGTGATCATAAAGGAAATAAAATATTAACATAATTTAAGCTGAATAGAATGATAGACCATCGACATGAGTTTTTAATTTTAAAAATATTTAAGTTCAATAATCAAAGCTATAGACACTGGTTATAGAAAAACCCCCAAAGAATTGGATCACTTTATTAAGGTTTACATATGTCAGTAACTAAGAATATTCTGCCATTGTCTTGAGGTTGTTTGAGTCATTGATGAAACATTGAAAGATAAAAATTAGGGGATCACWGTATCCTTCATTTGCTCTTCTAACTTGAAAACAACCCAGAGGTTGTCATACTGTCTAAAAGGCAACAACTATATTCTAAAGAGGTAAAAAAACCACAGTAAAGTTTCCTGGGGTTTCCATTAACAGCACAGTGCTTTCATTTAAGCCAACAAAGGACTTTGTTCTCAAAAAATATCAAAGAATATAAACTTGAAATTTAGAATAAGCGAGGAATGGGGAATTATATAATGAAAAAAAAACCCAAACAAACAAAAAAAAAAAAAAAAAAAAAACCCTGCTTTCCTTTTTTAGTATCTGCTCCAAAATGGACTTTTATATGTTTAGCACTTCCAAAAAAGGAGAGTCTTGGCAGTTGTTCTGTGTATCACGCTTACTTCCTTCAAATACTTGGAAAAAAATCAGGTTTCCACCGGTACTATTAGGCATTGCCCAGAAGTGCTTCCAAGCAGAGTTGCCACACCAAGTATTTCCATAAAAGTTTAAATCTTCAAACCTGTCTCAGTATTTTMAGCAAAGAGACTGTATATGGAAATRCAGGCTAWTGAATTACTAAGATCAAACTTTTTATTAAAAGCAAATATTGTTATTTTTAGGCCAATTAAATAAATTCTTTAGTCATACTTCATTGATATTGTTTAAAAAAATCCATGTAAATAAATCACATCTGATATTTTTGTAATTAAAGGTAATTACTGATCTTAATTTAAAATATTTAATTAAAAAATATCACACAGCTTCAATCACTGCTCAGTTTTGGCATCAAGAATCACTTGAAATGAATCAACACAGCAATTTATGGATGACTTACCATTAAGGACATTCTTACACAAAGTTTTACTTCAGTCTGTCTGCTTGAAATAGGTCCCACAAGACTTTAGGGACAAGATTTGTCCTGAAAGAGGCCAATTCAGAGCTGTTTAGAATATATTTTTAAATCAATTCAGTAAGACTTTTCAGATAGGAGCCTTCATAGAGAGCAGTGGGAGGATGATGCAACCTCTAAACTTCCACAGACTAAATCAATGGTAGGGATCTGACTAGGAACAGCAATTTTGCCTCAGTAAAAATGTCACCTTGTAATAACAGAGCTGTTTCAGAAAACCACAGACATTTAAAATAGTTGTGAGTTGCTACGGTTTTTTTTTTTTTTGGGGGGGGGGAAGAAAAAAAGAAAAAATTTAAAACGGAGAAGAGGAAGAAATGGAAGTAGGGGACAAAGAAGGAAAAAAGTGGATAAAAAAGGACTTTTCTAAGGAACACAGCTATCTGAGAAAATAAACTGCTTGGGATGAAAGCTATACTTCTACAGATGCTCCAGTCTTTGTTTTCAGCATTTCTAGTTTCTACACACTCATTTGACTCCCTAGCCTGACAGCTGTAGCAATCTGCTGAAGAGCACACAGGCTCTACTCCTGTCCTGTGCTCCTATTTATTTACTGGAAGTGGATCCCCATCAAAAGACTCAATAGAGCATTGCAGCGCTGCAATGGCCTGACCTGGGGCACAGCATCCTCCTCGGGGAGGATTGATCTGAGCCCACAGCCTCCACATGAGAGAGGAGCCGTCTCTTTACTGCACAGCCTGCCAGGGAAAGGCAAAGGAGAACATCCTCAATGGCCCAGAGGAAAATTGACCATATTACATGAAACAAAGAGCTTTCATTGTGAGGAGGTAAAAGACCCAGCCCTGCCAGGAAAAAGAAAAAAAAAAAAGTAATTGCAGTTTGGTTTAGTTTTCTTGTTTGA
Source organism: Malurus melanocephalus (assembly GCF_030028575.1). Classification (NCBI taxonomy): domain Eukaryota; kingdom Metazoa; phylum Chordata; class Aves; order Passeriformes; family Maluridae; genus Malurus; species Malurus melanocephalus. Next base: position 2,964,573 of record NW_026623289.1, read on the forward strand.
TTTAGCATTAGGCATTTGCTGTTCTTTTTTGCCCTACTAATTTCCTGTCAGAATTGGCAGCCAATGACTCACCTGCATTCACAGATGAGTATCTCCAAAACATCAGTCCACAGCTCCTTTTCTCAATGCTTTGATTTAATCACAGAAAGCAACCCCCACACTGACCCCATGAATGCAGCATTATTCAAAGCACTAGGCAAAAACAAGGCCAAGTARCTTCCCTTTATGTCTGCAGATATTGCCATAATAGATGTTCTGAAATCAGATATTCTAAGTACCTTGTCTTCACAGTAATTCCCAGAGTTCAAGGGAAAGAAATAGTAAGTAGTCCTGGAGAAAAACTATGTCCAGTCTCCCTAAAATGAAAGGAATGTGATGATCAGGGCAGTTTTTGAGAGTTCATGTCTGGAGAACCAAACTGGCAAGTCCATGGGTCTGCAAGTAGCTCTTCATGCCCAGGGGGGAAGCCCCTGTGGTTCATTTTCTGATCAGCAATGCCCAATCTATTTCCTGCATACTGCAGATTAAGCATGGGTTCAATGGATAGGCACAAATTAGAGAAACAAATTAAGTGTCCTTAGGTTACAGTTTTAATCTAAAGACCAGAGATTTTTCACAGGCAGCCTTGTGGTCCCAATAGATATTGCAAGAACCATGTAAACACATATTACATATGTTACTGAGAAACTGAGCAGGGTTTTTCCTGCAGCTGGCATYCTGCCTACCAAGTTATGGTGAACGGCTAAGTCCTTAATGTTTGTCATCAGAAATTACTGTGCAAACACCAGTCTGACTGACAACTTATCTAATGGGCGAATCAAAAGTAAATGAGAAAAAGGGAAGACAAGTGACCCAATGAAGAACCAACAATTTGTCATTTGGGATGTTTTGTTAGGCAGTTTGACAGATTTCCTGCTGGTTAACTGATTAAATTTACATTTCTCTATTTTTAATCTTTAATTTATTTCATACTCAAATATGATTGTTAGCCATTCATCAATAAGGTTTAAAGTGCTCATGATTAATGGCCAGTGCTTTCAGTCTAAATAAGAGATTCTGCGATGCTGGGATTTATCTGGCTCTGGAGATTGCAGGATCGCTCCGAGTGCCCATTCCTTAGTTACAATAAAGCGGGACCGGGAGAATTGATGAGATTCTGTGCCACTGCCGTGCTGAAATTAAATGGGAGCAGCTATTAAGGGTCTGCGCGAGATAATGATGAAAAAGAAATCAAAGGGTTAACAAGACTATGCTCTTGATATAAGTAACGCCAGAGAAATTAATACTCATACTCCGTCCTATAGATAAGCAGGGATTTACAGCATCTATAGGTAGAAAGCATTGGTGAGATGACCCCCCCAGGGCTGTGCCGGGTCTGTGAGGATGCGAGCAGAGCCTGTCTCTCCGAGCCGCGGGCGGAGGGTTCGGGAGCCCGGAGCGGAGCGGCAGCGGCCGGGGAGGCACCGCGGGCRGCAGCTCCAGCGGGGCAGCGGCGGCGAAAGGGTTAACGAGGAGCCTCCACGCACTGAGCCGCTAATTGCCAAGATAGCGTATTACTTGAGGAAAGTAATTTGATTACTCGAAACTCCCACTAAAGCAGGCAAGCTCGTGTCCTTCCATCTGTCGGGCTCCGTGAAAGATGATGAAYTGAGCTCCAAATTCACGTGTGATGAAGTCACTGTCAATCCCCGCCAGCCCAGCCCGCTGCCATGCCCACCGCACAGAGGGGAGCACCGCAATTCAACTTTCCCTCGGAAACCCGGGAGGCTCAGTAACCTGTTACTTGCTGCTGCTCGCTTTTTCCTTTTTTTTTTTTTCCTTCTTCTTTTTTTTTCCCCTCCCCGTTTTCTGCCTCAGCGCTACAACTGAGTCATTCCGGTGCCCATGGCTCGTGGGTACAGCGGGCTCCCGCTGCGCTCGCCTTTATTCCCCACTTCAGCCGGCAGCGATATTTTCGGCTGATGCAGATGTGGGGCTCGCTCGCCGGCGCTTTGTAGCCACTTGTCGAGAAGCACTCGGAAAGCCTTAACTATGCATAAATCTGCAGAGTGAATGTTTTCTTTCATTCACTTGCTCCTATTATTTGATTTCTTGTAGGCCTCTGCGGCAGAAATGGAGAAAATAAGGTAAGTGAGACAGTTTATTTACATCTCATTATAGAGAAGAAATGTGTTGCACAATGCACGGTACAGGCTCTTGGAAAATATTTTGCTTGATACGATCAGAGTAGAATACTGGATTGCATGATGATGCAAGGCAAGCTGTGCTTTAAAGACAAAAGAAAAGGAATGTGTTTGTTCTAGTACATCTGTTTTGCAGGGATGTCAATTCAGAAAGCATGTTTTACACACAAACGTGTTTTATTGCCAGATGCAGAGCATATTTGATTATATAAATGTTGTAGCCACTTGTCCATTTACTGCAAGAGCCTGGCATTCCATTTAATGAGGAAAGTGGATCAATAATTCATGAAAAAGCTGAAGAAAATATAGGCTTGACTTCAAAGCATCTAATTAATGTGGTTTGTTTCAATATAGCACTGTAACATTGGTGTTCGATTTTTGTTTTATATTGTATACCAGCCAGATAAATCTTGTCTCCTCTGTGTTTAAAATGTTGTCATACTGTACCAGTTTCTCAGCACATCTCTCTGCTTTAAGCAAAAGGAGATGGKTTTTATAACATAAGTTTTCCATCTCATGTCCTAGTGCAAGTCTGYTTTGGGGGATATTGCTTTTGTGTTATGTTGTTGAGAAAGAAAAAGAAAGAAGAAAGCATTCTAGACCTTTTTAATAAATTAATTAAAAATTAGTAAAATCTAACACATTATCAAAGTAATAGGTAAGAGCTGAACTTTTTACTACCCTTGAAATACTTTACAGAACTTATTTTCATAACCAAATAYGCTGGCCATGTTCTTACTTGATTTTATTGGACAAGCCTGAATTCCTTCTCTGAACCTGGTAACTCTGGTTAGGGACAACTGTTGTCCAGGAACAACTTTTTGGATTCCTCCAGTTTGGAGTAGCTATCCTGAGTTATTAGAAATGCAGAAAAGTTCTGAAATTCTAGARATAACTGGGGAAGAAGTGGCAAATGCAAAACAACAGAAATTCAGTTAGGTGTTTAATGAATTCTGGGCTGGAAACAGAATCCTGTTTTTCTTTTGTGGCAAAGGAGGTTAAGTCTTTTACAGTGGACTTGAAGATACATGTGSAAAAGTTGCTACAAATATGTTTTTCAAGCTCTTAACTCATACAGTTTTGTAGAGCCTCATGACAGCAAAAGTATTGTAACTTTTGTGCTGAAAGGAAAACACTGTGCAATGTATCATGGATTTGCATGTATAAAAGCACTGTAATGTTAAAGGTGTGAGTTTTTCCTGAGTAATGCCTGAGAAAGTGCCTYGATACATGGACGGGTGTCGAATAAAAATTCCAAACAGGGCCACCTATGGTATATGCACACTTCTGTCATAAATTACTCTGTTAGAAGATGTAAGCAAATATATATTTACATGTTTGCTTGATAAGCATGTGTGAACAAATGCAATGTAATACTTGTAATAATTTCCTGAGCATTYCTTGGTCTCTGCTTTTAGTCTTGCCTCTTTTGCAAGAATGGTCTGCAGAACCCAGGAGAATGAGCAGAATCTATTGAAAAAAAAATACAGAATTTTCTGTGATCAGAATAAGCATTCAAGAAGTTCCATTTTCCAAACACCATAATTTTTCATCTGTCAGGCTTGCTAGTCCTTACCTCAGTACTCCCTGAGTACTACATGGATGGAAAAGCCCACTCTGCCCCACTGAATGGAGTAGGAGCTTAGCTGTTAACTCCACAAAGACAAGGGTCAGGCTCTCTCAGGAGTTTGTTAAAGAAATTTTCTGTTAAAAATTTTTGAGTGTAAAAGTTGATTCTGGCAGATGTTTGTCCCCATCACCCCAGCCAAGGAGAGCAGCAAGCCAGGCTGGGGGTTCTGAGCAGGACCCAGTGCACGAGCTGCACTGCTCCATCCCAAACTTTTCCAGGCTCCCTGCTGACAGTCATCCTCTCGGATGCAAACTGACAGATTCCTCAGCAGTTTAAAGAAACTGTCTGGAATCATCTTAAAAATCTGGTAAACTCCCAGCCTGGAGAGAATTAGAGTTTTCTAAACTTATTCTCCAAGTCTGGCACACAGGTGAAAAACAAACTACCCTGTGTTTTAACCACAGTGACTTCAGAGAGGTCATGAAGAGAGAGAATAGGAAGGTAGGAGAAGAAAGAAACAATCAAAGAGGAAAATGGTAGGCTGGGAGGACAGAGGTATTTTTGTTATATGTAGAAACAAGTGTAACATGGAAAAGCCATTCCCACATGGTTCCTCATTGTGTTCTGCCCTATCTCCTGTGCCCAGTTTTTTCCCCAGTCTACCAGTTGAGGATCTGCCATTGCACATAACCTGGGATGGTGCTGGCCCAAGGACCAGAGGGTGAGCTCACTGTGGAGCTGGGGTGCACAGAAGGTACACAGGGCTCCTGCAAAAGAGGGGGAGAAAGGGGTTCTGTAGGGACAAAAAGGAAACAAACCTTGTTAGAGAAACTGGACAAGAGGAGCAAGGTGGATAACCACAGGACAGCGAAGCCAGGTTGAAAACACTCAGGGTTAGAGAAATACAGGTTTGCATTCCACAGTGCATTCCAAGAGAAAAGAGTCTATTAAACGAGAACAGGTGCATAGAATCACACTTCTCAGTGTGGCAGTCCTTGGGAGCTCACAGGGCTAAACATTTTAGGAAGGCAGCTCTGTRAGACGTTGGGTGAGCTTTGCACATTCCCAGCCCAGGAGAATGGGGATCCACCTGGGGCATCCCCAAGGACTGGGGTAGCYGGACCCTTTCAGAGAGAGGGGTGAATGCAGGAGCCTGAAAAATCCATCCACTGAAGACCCACGCTTTATTCAGCCATAAAATTCATTGAGCCAGGCAGCACCAGAATAGTGCAGCAAACTATTACAAGTCTTATTGTTACATTCCTTCCCTGAGAATCTGACCAGAGYGATGTGATTCGTCTCACATAAAGCAGCAATAATTCCCCTTGCAGACCAAGGAGCTGCTGTGACCTGCAATGTCACATGCTGTCCTTTCCAGCAGGGGCTTGCTSTGACAGAGTTATGTGTGGAAGGAGAAGTAGGAAGCAGAGGTGGGAGGTTGTCAGTATTTAGCCTGACACAGGGACACCTTCCTCTAGAAGTGGCAACATGCAATTTTGTGCTAAAACTTTGACTGAAAAGAATCGGGTTTTGCAACCAAGTCTTCTCACTGTGAAYGATTCTTAGCAGCACAGTGTTTAATACATCTAAGGGTACCAATATATAAGGCAGAAGTAAGGCTGACTGATGATCACAAACCTCTTGAGGATCTRCACTTATGTAGGTTGGCTGTGTATGGTTATAGAGTCACTTTAAGCATTAATTACTCCTGGCTCCAACCTTTTAAATAGAGTTTTTGGATCTGGTTCTTTTTCATGTCTATAAACAAGGCCTGAAAATCTTAGTTAATTAAAGTGAATTTCAAATATACCTATACTGTCTTATTTTTGACTCAGCAGTGTGCTATCTTTGGCGCATATATGAAGAGAAGCACAAGCCTTCCAAGCCTGAGGCCTCGTAGCTCTGTGGTGGCTGGCACACAAAATTGCCAGTGCTCTGGAAACTACTCCTTTAAATCAGATTGAKCCCATAGAATGGTTAGATGTGCAAATGAAAAACCAATTCCAATACAACTCCAGTACAGACTCCTGGCAGCTGTTTCTTTGTTTCCATTTCATCCTGCTTGAAACACAGGTCAGAATATTCAAACTTTCTAGTGAGGATGATGTAAGGTTTGGCAGAAGAGAACTCTAAATTTACTTTATACACAAATATTGACCAGATTCTCAGGGCTCCTTACACTGAAGAGCATCTCACTCCACAGGAAAAGCCRCTTAAAGAAACAGTTATTGTTCAGTAAAAGCTTTTTCCTTTTTGTTTTTTAAATACACTCCTGAAATTTCAGTGACAATTTAGAAACTCTATAAATCAATATTCCTAATTCTCAGCTTTCAAGATCCACAACAGGCTGAACTCTATATCTGAAAGTACACAGAACAGAGCACATCATCACCATCACCAACTCCCAGGCTCACAGGGAGCTGAGTTTCCACTTTACAACATAATCATGGTATTCCTCAACTGAGGGTTACTTTATTTTGGTAGCATCAGTTGGAGCACTTCACTAATTATGCAGGGATCTCTGATAAAAGTTACCCATGTCTCAGGGAACCTTTGAGGTAGCATCTCCATTTCACTGTAGTCCTTGTTTCAGAACATATGAAAGCAAAGTGGTTTGTTTTGCACACACAGCTGGTAGTAAGTCAGCAGCTTGATCCAAGTCTCTTGAATTTTTAGACTTGGACTTTTCTCAAGCATGCTTGAGTTCATCTGTGGCAAGAAGGGAATATGKGTTTCTTCAAAAGGAACATCAGAGGCACACACAGTTCTAGGGAAAAGCCTCTGCTATGTTGTACTGAAAATGTACACGAAAATGTAAATACTTTCCTAAATGCCCACCTGATCATGCTGCCTTCCCTGCACTCAGTATAAATATAGCCCTCTTCAGATGCTAATGAACACACTGCAATTTCCTGCCATCTCCACCTTGTCCTTATTCCTCTCTCAGCCTGTATCCACATTAATTTTCCCATTTACGTGAACACAAGGGGAGCTGATTTTTGTTTTCCCCAGAAAGTTAACCACCAAACATGGTTTACTTTACCCTAGGTCTGGTCTTCACATCCACAGCTGATATGCTGGGAGCCACTGCCTTGTGCAGAAGCAAAATGCCCCAGGACAGCAGCAGGACTGTGCAAGAAGCAGCTCCACCATCTGCTCAGCAGTGTCTTCAGGCTTGAGTTGATGCTGGGATGTGAAACCCCAGCTGTGGACACAGGMAAAGAGATGGAACAGGGCAAGCTTGGAAGAAATAGAGCATAGGGAAATGCTAGCATGAAAGGGACATCAGTTTGGGGTCATTAGAGGTGATGGYAAAAAAGTCACCAAGCTGGGTGAATTTTGGGTCCATTTTGAAAGAAGCAGAAGAAAAGGAAAAGGATAAAAAARCTGCCTAACATATACTCAAACAGGTAAAGCAGGTTTTCATTTTTCCTCTGTTTTGCAAGCTGTTTTTGTCTGCCAGGCAGTCCCAGCAGCAGTGACAGCCCTGCAGCGCTGCTTCYAGCACATCTGGTTTGTTCCTGCTGYCCTCCAAGGTGTGACTGCAGCTGAAGCACATGTCTCTGTCTCCCCCTGAGCCTGCACTCAGCTTTGACTTTGGCTGTTGTCAAACATAGCAAKGGGAGCAATGGACACACACAGATATGTTCACAGCCCCCTGGGGGACTCTATCCCCAGAGCTGGGATTGGCTGAGGCACAGAGCCATGCTGATCTACCTATTCCAGCACYTCAGAGAATTTTGTTAGCGCTGTCAGAGGCACAGGATGCTTGYGCAGCTTATCACACCTAATTTCTGCTGTTATTCCCTGTGCTAGTCAGTCAAACCAGMACTACTTCAGTGAGGAAGGAGTGCTGCTGCTGTGTTGTCCTACAACCCTGTGCCCTGAGCCTCTGCCTGCTGCTTGGAAGAATGATCTAAAAGGCAGTGATGTCAGTGTGCAGGGAGCCAACCCCAGTCACCTGATGGAGCAAGTGTTGTGTCACGGTATCCTTCACTTGCAGATAAACACTGAGGGGAGCAAAAGCATCCTCCAAACAAGGAACATGACAGAAACAGAGGGCAGAACAGATTCAAGTTGAATAAAACCAGGTACAGCTGTGTAAAGTGGCCTGCAGGGACAAGTGGGAGATGAGCAAACATCTGAAGAGACCAAGGAAGTAGGTAGGAGTAGATGAGCCATGCCATCAGCCAGGAGCTGCAGTGAGTCATGGGGAAGAGGCCGGACCTAAGTGATGCCTAGATTACAAATAATGTTCTGCCTACCCCTTTCTTGCAAGGCAAAGTGCATCACTGAGCAATGCCATGAGCTCCTCAGGAAAGAAAAATAAGTAAAAGGAGGCATTTTGGACAAATATTTAAGAAAAATTAAAAGTGCATTTTGTATAGTGCTTGTGATTGGTTCAGAGCTTTGTACCATAGGGAGCAGAACTTACARAACAGTTTCTTTTTTTATTGTTGGGTTCTTCCCCTTCAAGCTCCAAAGACACAATTATCCATGATTCTAAGAAACTCAAAGATGGGAAAATTAGATGCATCCCCTTTATTGCTAATAGGGTTCATTTCATATAAACACTTTAACCCRGGGGATATGTGCTGAACACCAAAAGCAGCAGCTTGCAAAGCCAACARTGGCAGCCACTGCAGCAGTAACAAAACAACCTTGTAAGCTGAAGAGGGTAAGAGGTTCCCCTCTATGAACCCCAGATGGCTCAAGGACAGTACAGTTTGTGAGCCACACTTGAGTGTGCTCTGTGCTGAAATCAAGTCGATTTTGAATGTTTGCTGCTGTAACAGCTCACAGACTGATGAAGGGAAGGAGATAACTTGTCTGCAACACTTTATTACAGGCTTTCTGCAATTTCCAGCTCTGCTGCTGCTGGCATGGCTTAGGCAATTTAATTTACCAATCAATTCTTGATTTACACACAAGTGACTTTAGAATGCATTCAAATAAAGGCTGTATCACCACATTTGATTCAGCGTTCTTTAAAAATCAAAAGCATCTGAAGTATATCAAAACTATTAAGCTTTTCACATAAAAAAATTGAAAAGACTCAATTGTCTTAATGTTTTAGTGATGACCAAAAGCCAGCTTGGCATGAAGTACAATGTGCTGAAAAATAGGCAGAAGATTGTGGGGTGTAATCATGCTTTTTTGGAATTCATGAATGTGAGGGTTGTATAATATAGGGAGCCCTCCAGCAGGATAGCAGAATCATAAGTGCCTGTAGMTCCTTCAAGGATTTCTCTCAGGTGTGGGACCATTCTACTGCTCATATGAACTGCACAACTGTTGTTATTCAATCCTTCCAGGAGGAACAAGATCCACCTCACTGAACAGTGCAGAGTTGCTGCTCGTTTCTTGGTTTCTAGTAATGTTTGCACTGGGATAAAAGTGAGGGCCTCCATGTYGCATGCAGTTATATTGTTTCTTAAAGCAAGACTTTCTTCACATATGTATTTATTAAGCTTTGAAAATCATTGAAAAAACAAATTGTCACCTTGAACTTGCCCAGCTGTCACTGTGTCAGCGAAACCAGAACTGAGAAGTTGTGCTCAAGAGAACATCTACACACAGCTCATGCAGCAGACTTGCATCTAAGAGGCCAAAATGCATTTGAGCAGAATGCTGTTGGCAAATCAGTGTTTGACTGACTTACAGGACATTCTAGGACTTCATTACTACACAAATGCCATTTCAGCTGTTCAGAGCAAAATGAAATGTTTCACCACCTTGCCTTGATTTTTCCCATCTTCAAAAGAAGGAGGGTGTCCTAGAAGARAAGAGGAGCTTCGTACTTTTTTGGAAACCACTGAGCTCTTCAGGCAGCCTCTGCTGTTCTACAAAGACTCTCATGTTCACAAGAAAATCTCGTGACTCAGCGGCTCCAAATTGCTGCCCTCTGTTCAACACCAGATTCATATCCACGTTGGAGCAAAGGGCCTTACCCCTGAGCTTCCATACAAATCAGGTCAAACAAATGGGTTCATTTTATGTTTCTGTTAGATGTAAATGCCATTTAGACAAAAGGATCAGTTTAAGAAAGCTGCTCTATTTTTAAGGCATTCCAAGAGCTCTGCTGGAATTCCCAACAATGAATGGCTGCTTAATCTTTTCCCTCCACATAGCCCAAGAGCTTATTCTTGCAACCTGCAATTTRAAGAGATAAGCAACCAGCATTCTTCTTTTCTTTGCTTCCCAGTTTAAAAAGTGTTAAATCTTTCTGCTTCTGTTTAACTCAGGGATGCTGGCTTAACCAAGGTATTGCACAAATTAACACAGAATTCAATGCTTCACCTGTACAGAGAGTGTACAGGAAAAATAAAAAGGAATTAGTTATATATCTATAGAATTTGTCTTACTGCTAAGAAGTCCTACAGATTTAGGTGCTTGAAATTACATTTAAGTAGCACTAAATGTGTGGCACATGACTTTGCACTTACATATTTAACTAGGGTTGTACCTGCTGGGTCACTTGCCCTTTGAGATATGATTTCCTCATGTGGTAAATCCTACCTCTATCCTGTAACAAGGGAGTAATTCCAGGGAGTGAAAAAGAAACAGTCCAGACCAAGGTGTACCAAGTACATTCCAATATTTAAATCAGATCCATTGGTGGCTGAAAAAGAAATATTTTGCAGTTCTGCCCATTATTCTTAACAATTCAGTGTGGAACTAGTAACAAGGTACATTCATGGACAGATACTCATCCTTAATGAAGAGGCAAGTTTTGCTTTCTACATGGAAATGGAGACTTTTGAGACTGYATACAAACTGTAGCACTGAAACAGTTCTGTTCTAATTCAAAATAAATTGCATGCTTATTTTTGACTCTCAGTTTATGAATAACAATGATGTTTTTATTTGTATTTGCATTCTGATATAGATTTATAAGAGACCAACAAATAAAGAGGGAAAGATTGAGTCAAATACTCTGAAGACTGGATAAAATTGAGAAACACAGAAAAGTAGCCCAAAGCAAAGAAAGTAGACTGATGAAAAACAGAGCAACGATAATATTTAAGTAATTACTTGGAAAGCAACAGCACAGATCAACACACAGAAAAATTTAATTGTCCCAGTCACAAAACTGACCAGAAAGTTTTCACACAAGCCCAAAGGAACCTTCTGTCCTACTCCTTTCCAGGGCTGAATTCACAGCCAGGCTGTTACTAAAAGATGTGCATGACTGKCCTGGGTTATTTTTGTCCCAGTCTGCACAGCAGCTGGCCCTCCTACCCCACTTTGCCACCTCCTTGCAGCCCCGTGAACACAGGGCTGGGCAGAGCCACATGGTGAAGGGAACACCTGGAGTCAGCCCACATCAGCAGTGTGACCCTGACAAGGCTGAACCTCAGCAGCTCCACTTCAGTTCTGAGCCTTCACGTGCCTTTTGGAAAAGAAAAGCATTTCCTGGCTTGTCCCTGTCCTTGCTGTACCAATGCCACCAAGGGTGATGGGCATGAGAGGCAGGTTTCCAGGCAGATTTTCAGCCCACACTCTGAAATGTAATCTAGAATAGCCCAGTTAATGCCAATCTTTGCTCTGGAGCCCCTAGATATCTCACAGCCTTGCAGAAGTTCCCAGATAAAGAGGGCTGATGGAGGTACTGTGAATCATGGAATTTTCTGTTGTCCCACTTGTGGAAGGTGGAGCAGCACCCTTGCTCTGCAGTTGGCACTGCTGTGCCATGTGCTTCAGCCTCCTTGCTACCATGACATTCCCAGCAGTGGAGTCTCCCAAAGGATGTTTTTGTGTTTCTTTGGTCCTGTTTAATTTCTTCACAAGATGCTGACAGTGTCTTGTGTTTACATGAAATATTCTTTATTAAACTCTTTCACTACTGAAGGGACCAAGAGCAGGAAGCCTCTAGCAGAGACCCAGCAGTCCTCACTTCCATGGGAAGGAAGGATCCAATTCAAGAGTCTTGGCTGTTCCATGAAGAAGGTTAATTAGGCCTTTGTGTAACTCAAGGGGTAGCTCTGTCAACAGCCCATATGAGCAGGAGAGGGAAGAAGTGAGTCATAGGTAGAGGAGACTGACGTGAGTTTCATTGGGCCAAATTTAGCTGACCTATACTGTTCAGTAACAAAGCAACTTCCCTCCCTCCTTGCCCCACTTCCCTCCTTCTCAATCTACAAGAGAAATCACAACCTAAAGTAATGATTTTTCTTTTCCTGAGAAATTAAAAATACATTAAATTATAGCACTAAACAGATACTCTGCTAACAAATGTCAGTTCAGAGGATTACAGCTGTCTTGTCTGCTGCATATGWTGCAAAAAGTTCTAGATAATGGTAACTTCTGAAAACAAGAACATTTTTTTTCTCCACCTTGACAAAGCTGCTGATGCAGAGTTTTACAGTAACTGTAGACTTCAATTTGCTTTCCTATAACTGTGTTATGGTTTCTAAGTTGACAAAGCCTCAGCAGGTTCCATTGCTAGAACTGACAGGTTTCACATGCTGTGAGCTTCTGGAGGGTTTTCTTTACAACTAGAACTGAATATCATCTAAATGTAAAAKAAAAAAATCTCCAAGAGAGATACCCCATTAATTCCAGCACACAGTGACTTGGAGCTGTTTGAGACAAACAATATTAGTCTAGTCAGTTTTGYTTCATATACTTTGCTTTTAAGAACATTTATTTTCACCTAAAAGCATTCTTTTTTAATTCAGTGATTGCCCTCCCATGGTCYACTGTGGAAAACAACTTTTATTATRAYCTAAGATATACATCATTTTACTTGGGCTCAAGGAACATGGAAGGTTTGATATCTTTTGATAGTAAAATTTTRATGAATGCTTTTCAGTAACACATGTGTGGACTGGACTTCTCTTCTGTGGCTTTGCAGTCACTTTTCATTCTCATCTCCATCCCCCAATGAGAACTCCAAATCCTACTGCACAGTAAAGACAAAGTCTACKAGGATTTTCATCTCAAGGTTCCTATAGCACTGAACTGCTAATTATCATGGCAGCCAGAGCAGACAGTTCTGATTAAATTGCCAGCCTGRATTTGTAGATCTTCCCATCTCCTTATTCATCATCTCTATAGGCACAATATTGGGAAACATCTTAAGATATAAATAGGCATATATGGTTGCATGCTGAATTCTAAGTAACAGAATGAATCCATTAGGGCATCCTTGGAGGACTCCAACTTTTTTCCCAGAACCACAACTCCTTTTTGAGTGTTATCTAACTCATTATGCATACATTAGCTAGATTACATATTGCTTTGCACAGACCACACAGAAGCTGAAAAGGGTTCAGTACAGTTTTGCAGAGAGATCAATGCATTTGGAAAGAGATTCAAGAAACCAACATACTCTTCTTTCTAAAAGGCAATTCTATTTTACTTTTTTATGTTCATACAAACAACAAAGTGTTCACATGACACTCCTGTCATTCATATTCAGAGTGTTACCAGCTCTAAGTCTGCATTCATTGCACCCATGGCTGGCATGGAGCTGCAGCATGCATTCATGGCACAACCTTTTTCCTTATGATTTTGTTGTGAGCCACTGAATTGGAGACTGGCTAACTACAACTTTCACAATGCAGAAGGCATTGTTATTAACAGCAGAATCAGTAAAATCAACAAAAACTGTTATCACTTTACTAGTGACAGCCCTTTTGTAGAAAGTTCTCTGCTGTATTTTCTATTCTTACCAACTACTTTCTTCAGCACTAGAAATTGGGGCATTGGCTTGCAGTCATTGCCAAATTTAAGGGCAATTATGCAATGAAAAGAGGGAGTATGAGAGGTCAGAGATTGTACATCTGCTTGAAATGCAAGTGGTGAAGGTGCTGCCATGACTGAGTTGAAAACATGGACTGAGGTCCAAAGATTTGAAGCCTCTGATGGTCCTGCTCTGCAGCCACAGTCATTAAGATGCTCTCTGAASCACTGTCAAAGTTCAAAGGATTTCCTTCTTTTTTTTTTTCTTGTTAAATTTTGAGCACTAAGTCACAAAACACCATCTCCTCACAGAACACTCACCACTCCTTCCAGAGTAATGAAGACTTTCAGTTAGAAGCTGGCAATCTTTCACGGGCAATGTGTCAGACTGTATTTTTTTGTTCCTAATTTAGTTTAAACATGTTGGTAGACAACATKGAGAAGCTGGGAGCCACTGCCTCTCACAGATGCTTCTGTCAAGATGCTGTGGATCCCGAATCCCAGCCCTGTGCTGACCCTGTCAGACGAGCAGAAATCCCCCGATGTCTGCAGACCACTGGGAGCCCTTTAGAAGGAAAATTTTATAAATGTGCAGAATACTGCTTCTATTTTTTTCCCCCTGACTCACTCATTCTGCATCACTTGACATTTTAACATATTGCCATATTAACCACCAAAAGTCTGATCTATGAGCATGACTTCAAACGTGTATTTACAAGAGTAGAGATGCAGCGGCATATGGACCACCAGCTGGTGAGAAGTAAGAATGGTACTTTGTGAGGCTTGAGTCACTAAGTAAAT
>NW_026623289.1:2978923-3045742 GCF_030028575.1 Malurus melanocephalus
CTGGAGTACTTTGAAAGGACAACTGCAACGAGGCCAATACTGAGAAAGCACAAAATCTGGAGGCATTAAATAAACTCAGAAGCGATATTGTTTGTTATAAGAGGTATATGCAAACAAGATGTTTTCTGCTAAGGCTGTAAGAAATAGTACCACAGAGGGAGGGATGTGAGACAGAAAAAAAGAGTGACGACAGTCTGTTCCTCTTGAACAGGAGGAATACAAATCACTTTGAGAGTGAGGGTGACACTGGGGGAAGTGTCTTTTTTATTGAGGTCATAACCACCTACACTCAAATGCAGAAGTCTCCAGCCTTTCTCCCCACCTCTCCCCAGTCGTGTGTTTTTCTCATGTTTTGCTGCCCATTGGAGGRATTTTCCTCCTGCTCCATCAACAGCTTTACCCTTTCCCTCCCCAAATGTTGACTTAGGTATGCAGAACATTAGGTCCTGCTATTGATCACCCCAGCAGTTTTTATGAGAATAATCTCCTATTTTAGCCACCTAAGCCTGAGTATTCCCAGGAAATAGTTTGYTCTTTCTCATGCTGGCTTCTACTCTCAGACTGTCATTTTTTCCCATATTACTCCAGAAACAGCTGAAAACTCTATGCCTAAGGACATACAACCTTTACAAAGATTATTTTTCATCTAACTTCAGAGACTGAGATTCACTATTCTGCTTTAATGCCACTCTATTTCATTATCCTTTTCACTTTTCTTGTTTCCCTTGAAGCCCAGGTGAGGAGAAACCCAGGTTTCATAGGAGAGCTCTGCACTCTCTGTTTGCAGGGCTGCCAACCTCACCTGTGCTGCCTTGCCAGCCCCAGAGTGGCTCCTGTGGCTTTCTCAGAGAGATGCAGAAGAGGGAGCCTCCTGCAGTTCCATCGATGCAGCTGCTGAGCAGAATCCACCTTTCAATAACTGGGACCTTTACGGAGAAAGTAGTGAACAGGAAAAAGAAAAATATTTTGCAGTAGGAAAGATTCATAGATAAACTTTTTTTTTCTATTTTTTTTTTGTAATGGTGGAGGAAGATAGAGAAGGAAAGGCCTGTTTCTTCAGAAAAATAGAATATTGTCTGGGGACTATTAAATAACAATATAACTAATTAGCAAGATAATTTTCTTCATGCTGGAGCACCAAACAGCTGAAATACAGAAGCTGCTGAGAGCACTTACTGTAGTAAATTACTGAAATGCTTCTCATGGTTTATTCTGCTGAATTAGGGTACTGAAAGAAGTGTGTTACATTATTTCTCTATTGACTCTTCCACACGTGATTATTTATTATTAGATGCATAAGTACAAATCAGACGGGAAGGTCAAGTCACTAATGGTTCTTGTCAGCTGTACAGCATTTTTGGCCCTGTAAAGGCAGATACATTGTTTACCTGCATAATAAGGGTGATGTGAGAGATCATTAGAGTACTTGAATATCAGCCACATTTAAAAAACTCTCCTGGTCAGCAAGCAAAGCATTCACATTGTAAATGTTGTGCTGGAGTTGTAAYGCAAAGGAAATTAAAAGATGCCTTTTTTGCCTGCCCTTCCCTGAACAAAGAGAGAAGCTCAGCAGCAAGACAGAGAAATCTGAAATCATTGCTTGCACTGTGTAGGTTTGTTTGACCARCAAAGGAACTTTTGCACTTCTAGATGTCAGCCCTGTCTCAGGAGCCCTCTKTGGCTGCTGCAAGTACTGCTGGCTCCTCAAATGCAAGGCTGAGAACATTTGAGTGACTTCTCCAAGTCCTTTGAGGGGCTTCTGTCAAAGCCAAAAAACCACATGCAGGGTTTGTTTTTCTATTTTTCATAATAAGACAAAGAGGGTGGAGAGCACAGAGCAAGAGAACAAAGTTCTTGCTCCAGGAGCAGAATAACCATTTCTGAAATGAGTAGTTYCAACCTGCTGAGAGCAGGGACAAGTTCCAAAGCAGAACATCCCTCAGCCAAATAAAAATGCTCGTGAAACAGTTTACTGCTTCCCTGGCTCACAAATTATTTCAAAAATTCTTTTTTTACTGTTTTTCCTCTTCATTACCTCTCTAAGCAGAGAATCCTTGTGAAGAAAGATACAAAAACTTGAAACTTGTTCTTAACTTGACCCCAAGTGCAAAAAATCCCCTCAAAATTAGTGCTACACAGCTACAAGYGCCAAATATCACTTAGGGGTACTGGATTAGCATCACTGCATACATTCTTGCAAGAAAAGTACTGCAAGCAGTGTATTTRGGAGCTGAATCCACCACCAGCATGAGCTGACTCGGCTGCATTCAGATCAAAACAGTTGCTGCAGTTTCTACAGGTAACCTGCAGAATGATTTATTCTGATGTTTTCCTGTGCATTACAAAAGGTCAGCCAATAAGGAGTAAAAAACACCGTGAGATGAAGGCAATTACCACGACTTCAGTTTCAGTGGTGGAGTTTCCCCCCCTCTTCCTGACACCTTTCAGCTTCAGGGAGATAAGCCCAGTTCTGGCTACCATTTTTATGCCCTTTTCAATTTATGGTAATTGCTGTTGTGTAGTGACACAGTATTGGGGCCTCTACTCTATCCTTCCCCCCATTTTGTGCAGGTAGTAGAATTTTCTTTTGATTTATTCTTCTAATAGCTTCAGCAATGTCAGAATATTGGAACTGCCTATTATCTAAAGGTTGCTTTGCAAATTCACTTTAAATGAAAATGTAACTTTTCAGTCATTAATGCACTGAAAGAAGCTGTGGTTAAAGGAGGAGATGGATGGTTTGGAAGCTTATCCATTACATTTAAAAGCAAATTATCAGTGACAGAGTCTAGGTGAGACAGGCAGCAGGAGGAATGGAAAGACAGATTGAGATATCAATCAAAGAGAGTTTCAGATCCTTTTCTTTTTGCAGGGACCACTAAAGTAGGCATTTAGAGGGATGTAACAAAGCAAAGAAAGCCTTCTGCCACATATACCCAAGATGGAAGCATCTTTGAGGGGAAATTTTTGAAGCAGACAAGTTTTAAGGAAAATACTTTACTTCTTAAAAAAAAAAAAAAAAAAAAGGAAAAAGATAATTACAAATATCTCGGAGGGGATTTAAGATTCCAAAGACTATGGATCTCACCTTTAATATTTTCAGGCCTCAGTTTTCATCTGTAAAATGAGAATGGTGGAAAGCTCCTTCCCAGACTAAAATGACAACATGAAATAAGGACAGGGAAAGCTATRAGGCATCTCCATCCAGTGGTTATCTTATTCAAATATACCAGATGCAAGTAGGGCAAGAGAGTTTATTGATTGGTAAGACACCAGAGGAAGATTTAGATTTGCAGATGACTCATTGCATAACAGTTAATATTTACTATTTGATTCTACGTCATTAAAAGCTCATTAATTACCTCATTCTTCATGAGATAAATAAGGCATTGCAGTAATTTCTGTGTAGTTCTCCACATTTAAAGGTSTACTCTTGCTTTGACCTGGAAAGAAATAGTGTATTTTATTTTTTCTGACCCTTGCATCATTTGCTCCCATTCTCAGAAATGCTGTTTGGACTCCAAGCTCTGCATTACAAATTGCATTCTTGATATGGATCTCCCATATTTAGGTGCTCTCTTTGTTCAGAGGACTCTCCAGCTGGGCAGCAAGACTATTTGAGTGCTAATACAGTGATTGTGAAGAATGGGACATCAGTTCCCATTTTAGAACACAAATCTTGGCAAGTTTGAATGGAGTATATTCAAATGGGAACAAATGGACATTTTCAGCATGTAATTTGAAACAAAACATTCAGCACTTACATGAATAAGCTCAACAACTGCAGCTCCCATAGCCCGGTGCCTCAGAGCCTGTGGGTGACAGTTCCAAGCCCAAAACCATCAGGTAGCACAGGAGAGCACCTGGTTCTGGGACTCTGCAGTGGAATCCTGCACTCCAGGGCCCCTTTCTGTAGCTGCAGGTTTCAGCTAAAGCATTCACCTYCCTTGTCATCAGACAGCCCCAGCTTCTCCTGGTTCCAAGGGGAAAACTGTACCAGCACTGCATTTATTCGAGTACCAGGCACATTGTACATATGTCCATGTGCTTAYAGACACAGCCTTTCCCACTGCAGAGTCTTTCTAAAATACACTTTGGAAAGTTCTCCCTAAAAATAATGTTAAGCAGAGCTGCTTACATTCTGTAATACCAGCAGTAAGCCTTATCTTTCCAACTGAGAGAATAAAAAAAAACCCTAAAAAATCTATGAGGGGTGGAAAAAAGTGACTTGCAGATTGGGCTGCTTTTCCTCAGAAGTGAGCACCTTGCCTTGCTTGTGACATTTTCCTCTAGCAGAGAAGGTGTTATGCATCAAATTAAAAGGATATAGAAGGAGACAAGACCAGGRTGAGAATGCATAAACACTGCAGCTGCACTGGGAAGACCTATAAAACACAGAGGTGGAAGAATTATTGTCTGATGATTCCTGCAGCACACCAGTGATGGTACTAAAGCACAAGAACTAAACTGGGTTTCTACTGCATGCTACAGATACGCCTCCTCTTTAGTCCTGTGCAGTCATGGAGTCCAGTGAGGAAATTTTACATTCATGGGAAAAGTAAGGATGTCCAAGCTTTCACTGTGCAGCAACTATTAAAGGCCCTGAGAGGACAAGTGTTTTTTTTTTTCTGATTCCCCTTCCAGTGGTGCCACAAGCAGTGTCTGCATAATCAGATCCCAGGAATCACCTCTGCCATGCAATGCTAGGGCAAACTCACTGAGGTACCACAATCAGAGCGTTGMCCCCACACCCCTTCAGTAGGAGAAAAGAGCTATACGCCAGGCACAAATTATTAATAAAGTCAGTGGAGGAAACAAGAAGCACCTAAATATCAGATAAGTTCTGCTGGAAGGCTGAATCTGCTCAGTTAGTCACAGGCTGAGCATGTTCTCATGGAGAGGGAAAGRCTGAGAGAGCTGGGGTTGTTCAAACTGGAAAAGAGAAGGTTCCAGGGAGATTTGGTTGTGACCTCCCAGTAACTAAAGGGGGTTTATAAGAAAGAAGGGGACACACTGTTTARTAAGGCTTGTGAGAAGACAAGGGGAAAAGATTTTAAACTAAAAGAGGATTTAAAAAATCAAATTGTTCCTTAAAGGAACAATTGTTTATATATATATTTTTTTTAACAAGKTGGTTGCTGAAACACTGGCAGTGGCTGCGCAGAGAGGTGGTAGATATCCCATCCCTGGAAAGATTCAAGGTCAGGGCTGGACAGAGCTCTGGACAGCCTGATCTCGTTGAAGATGTTCCTGCCCATTGCAGAGGGTTTCGTTGGACAACACAACTTTTAAACCTTTAAAGACAACTCAAACTTGAGTTCTATAAACTCAGAACTTGACTGAGATTCTATGTCCACACAAAAGGCTAAGCAAGAATTAGACCACTCAAACTTTCCACTAGAAATTGTAAGGCAATTACACCAAAAYTGAGAAATTCTCTAAAAGATTCAGCATTTTTGTATCAAATCCTCTTCTCCCTTCACTGGTTTTCACTAATGATTTTCCTAACAGGTGAAAATTTTATGGTACCGCTGGTTTTAATTTTCTCTCAATGAAATATTTTTCTTGGTGTGCATTTTGGTCAGATTTAACTCTGATTTTAGCAAGGGCCTAAGACCAGACACGAGGAGAGAGGAAGTGAAATGTAGAATGCTTGGAGAGATTATGAAATTTCCATCTTTGAAGATATTCAGAACTTGACTGGGCAAGACCCTAAGCATCCTGGTCTGACTGAATCTGCTTTCAACAAGAAGTTTCACCACATGACTTTCAGAAGCATTTTCCAACCTAATTCTTTCTATAACTCTACATACTTCCAGTCTAGGTCCTTTTTTACAYGGGAATTCTCACTGGAGGAAGTGGGACTTTAAAGGACCACATCTGTATCTACTGAAGATGCATTTAATTTCATTACTCTTTCCTTTTACATGGCACAATTTAAGGACAGAAATATTTACCTTTTCACCCCTGTAACAGATGCCATCCAGCAGAATCATTTCTGATAAACATCAAGCTCAATCAGTTATATGGGTCTGCAACTCTATTTCATTTAAAGGAAAGCATTTACCAGAAAAAGTGTTTCTATTTAGAAATGATGAAATGACTGGGTCAAGTTCCTTATTTTCCTTTAGGAGTTTTGAGCTGTGGGCAGAGGGAGGCAGATATGAACACAGAGAAACACATTCCTCCTGTGCAGATATCACACTTGTGTTTGTAACCATCACCAGCTGGGTGAGTGATTCTATATCTGCACATACCAATGTTAAATTTCTGCATAACCCTATGTTCATGCATGAAATATGGTGTAAACTTACATKAGGGAATAAAAAAAAAATCCTTTGAGAGACACTGCCCAGGGGAAATTTATTTTCCTTGTGTGAGTAAAGCATCATTGCTATTTCCAAAGAGCCAGGAAGCCAAGCCTCACATTTCCTGTGAACATACAGGAGAATTTCTCAGATCCTAAATGGAGCAAGGCTGTGGAAGTCACTTGTCTAAAACATCAGGGTGCACATTTCAGCCCATTGCAAACCGCTACACACTCGCTGAAATGACGGCTTGCACTGACTTGTAGGGAACAATTTTTCTTAAGCACTGTTACTCAGCAGGAAGAACAGARCATAATTAATGTCTGTGTAGAGCTACATTTTAACTTAGGTCATCTAATACTTCGGAGTAACATGGTTACTCTTCGTAATTTTTGTTCTTTTATTTATGAAACTGAATTGTCTATATTTTCTCCAATTAGTTAAATAAACTCAAACACTCCTAAACACTAAATCTGAAAATGTCTAAATGGTGCAGTAATAGGTGTGCTGCAAATACATAGATTAGCTCCAGCTTGGAGCAAGGGAGAAAATTAATTGATGTGTGACACGCTGTTGTGTAAAATTGTTTTTTGCTTGAAATTGAACAGTGGCATTTATCATATTAACACAGACACCTTTTCCAATCATCTCTGCTTAGCGCTGCTGAGGCTCTGCCATTACTACCAGTAAATAGATGACAGTCATGTTTTATAAAAGAATGTGAACAGTGTGGTTTCAGGCACAGTTATTAAGTGTCTTATACTAAACAATGAAATAATAATTAAAACCAACCAAMCAAACAAACAAAAACAACATTGCCAAGCTGTGCAGTCCTATCCAGTACAGGACAGACTACTACTTGTASCACATGTTGTTTCTTCCAGATCAAGAATCATTCAGAACCCTTTGCTCGTATTCCATCACTCTGATGTGCAGGCAAGAACTGTGCCAACTCAGGGCAATAAAGCAGCCTGTGCAAAGTGGAAAATGATTRAACATGCTGAACTGGATGCACTGCCCAATCAATAGGTCTTCCAGTACAGTGTAATCAGCCTGTCCATCACTGTGCCTTCTTACCCTCTTTCCACTGCAAGTTTTACTTATGAATTTCAGTTTATTTGGAAAGCCAGAGGCTTTAATCTCATCATAAAAAGACCTTACAGTAACCCATATTCATGCAGTATTGTGAGGAAATCTTCCAAATCCCTGCYCAAGATCCCAGGAGCCCAGGCAGAATATTTCAGGCTGATCTGGAAGATGTAGGTCCTTAGGTTGAATTTTGCTTAATGAAGATTCTCTCCCACTCTTTAACCTCACAAAAACACTTTTTCCACAACATGCAAAGTTGAGCAATTTCAGTCTGTGAACATCTCATTACTGGGCTCAGTCTACAAGAGGAAAGAAGGTTACTTGGCTTTAGCACTATAAAAACACCTGGCAGAGGAGCGAGTGGGCTATTAAAAACAAATCTGAATGAACATCAGAGAGCAGCCTGAAGAAAAAAAAAAAATCAATGGCACCAATAGGAAGGAGGGTTGTGTGACTGAGTTATGTGAAGGAGAGTTGTGTGAGCTGGAGCAAAGTACAGCCATCCACGGTCAAAAGTTTGAACCTGCCCTGGAGGCCTTCACTTGACCAGAARAGGCAGAGAACTTAACACTAGCAAAGGTCACAACACCAAAAATCTGTTTGAGATTATTTTGTGCAGCTCATGAGAATACATGAGGAGATCAAAGCTTTTCCTTAGGACAGGAAGGGATTAAGTCACACAGAAAGTATCTGCAAGATAGAAAAAAAAAAAGATAACTAAATCTCAGAGACTCCTTATCAGCTTCCCAGCCAAGATGCATTATTTGAATGAAAAATTGTTGTAGCCTGTGCTACAAACAAAATCAAAATACAAATCTTGCAGTGATTTGACATTTACAGCACATATGTTTCTGCTATGAGGAGAGCAGCTTCTTCCTTGGAACCACTTTAGCTTAAGTCAAGGGATGGATTCTTCTCTTCTTGGGGAGCACGCAGACATTTATGMAGGAAACATGCTACTGCTTCAGAGGAATTATTTCTGCTGAAACCTTTTTAATCTCACAGCCACCCCCTGCCCCCCAGGCCTTGCCTGCAAAGCATGGCAAAACCTCAGACACCTGAGGCAAGGGTACATCACCACAGCACAGAGAGTTCAGGGGCAGGCAAACCTGAGCTCTGACAYTGGACTTTGAGCCTGGGTGTCTCTGGCTCAGTGCTTTCATCTTTAATGGGAGAAATGAGGCATTAAAAACCTCACTGCATTRTTAGTGTGATGATAAAGGTGCTCCAAAGCTGGGAACACTAAACAAACACACCATTCCTTTGGAGAACATAGGGAGCAGGGGGCCAACAGCAGCTCTCAGCAAGCCCTGTTTAAAAAACTTCCAAAATATCTATCCAATGGTTACTGAAAATAAGAAACTGCCTTAGTGACAAGAGCAAAAACATCCAGAGTTCAAGCAGAAGAGATCAGTCCTTGAGACAGAAACAGTGCAAAATGTTCTTCACCTCAAATATCTCTTAGTCAGGCCCTTCCAACCCAGCCCTGTCCTGACCTCCTCAGTCCCCTCTCACCTCACCCCAGAGGTATTAGGRTGCTCTTCCAGGYAGTCCTTATGTTTTTCTCAGTTGGATTTCTGCAATTTTTCTTTGGAGCCAAATTTCCCAAATCATTAGATGTAACTGACTTAAGCCAAGAAGGAAGACAAAGGAGAAGAAAAAGTCAATCTTCAAAATCAACAAATATCTCAACTACCAGGAGATTCCTTCTTACACCTCACTTATTCACAAGAAATTTTGCTGTCTACCTCCTCTCCCCACCCCAACCCCCATCTTGCTCTTTCTAAGTAGACAAAAGTAATGAGTGAGTAGACAAGGAGATAAATGCTTTAAGCTACAGGGCAGCACAGGTATAAAAAAATGAGCACAAACTGAGCAGGAATTTAGTTTTGCACTTGAAAGACTACTTGTAACCATAAAAATGGGGCTGACGTCTAAAAAAAAAAATTTAAGAAAAATCCCTATCAGTTGTTCAAATGGATTATAGAACGTGATAGGGAACACATCCCTGTGACCCAAAGTACTTATTTCAGTCTTGCATTACCATAACATTTGTGATACCTTCTTCAACTGTTTCTTTGTGCCTTGTTTGCTGTTTAGATTGCCTGTGAGATTTGATTAGGTGAGAAGCTGAAGGAAGAGAAACAGGAACATAAAGTGGAGCGGCCCAACAGCATTGGAGAGCAGAAAATCCAGCCCAGGGGAGATAAAATGTATAGCCCACAGTCCATTCACATTACTCCATAAAAGGCAGATCTGATTTACCTTCAAGCATGATGATTCTTTACTCCTGAACAATAAGAAAGAGGGAGATTTAGGCAATAAGACATTTACCTCTAGTGCTGACAGCAGTACTCGGGTAATTCACTACTTGAGTACGCATTACATATTCATTGCTGTGCTTTATTCCTGCAAGGAACAGATCAGAAGCTGCTCATAATTTAGGGTACAAATATTTGCCTTCCTTGCTTTGGTTCTGAAATGTCAAAGATGGTAGAGACTGGAAAAATTAGGCACCCCTATTGCATTCTACAAATACTTTCTGTGACCGTGTATCTCATTTGTAAMGTATGAGAACGAGGCATACTCTACTTATGGCATAAATTTATATTTGTGCTATAAATTATTATACAGGAGTGGCCATAATCTGTCCCTCAGTAAAGACAAGATACTCCTCTGGTTGAAAAATAGGCAAACACACTGTGCTGTGTTTGTTTTTAATAGCAGCAATGTACTCACTCGCTGGCCGACAYGGCAGTGCTAATTTGGCCCAAAGATGGTGTTTGCAGCCTTTTTGCTACAGCACATATCTGAAAGTGTTTCATGTGGCTCATTTGGCATTTGCAAAGACCCAAAGTGCTTCAGGGCCACAGGAGAGAATCAGCAACACTGCATMAATCTTGTTAAATACAGAGGTTTCCTCGCCAACCGTGTGACACAAGTATTGCTTCCAAGTAGAGTAAAAAAAAGCACATRAAATGGAAAAATAAAAGGTCCAAAGTACATTACTTAGTTAAAGCCTTCATGTCTGGCATGTACCACAAGAGAAGTATTTTCAGTCTGCCACCAATACTTCAGTGTCAAACCGACAGATTTTGCCCAAGGTTCTGCACATCGCCCTAACCTTAAGCACCCAAGTTCTGACACAGCTTTACATCTAAATTATCACACTGGAGTATTTCACACCAGCGGTGCTTCACTGCAGAGTTATTGTTCCAAAACTGCAGATACTTCAAATACCTCTAACTCAGATTTTTCTCAGTATTTCCAGTCACATTAAATAAACTGAATGAGGAGGAAAACTTGAATTCCTGGCACGACCCTTAAAGACAGTATGAAATACCACCAGCCCAAAAGCTTACTTGGTACAAGTTACTGAGGGTTGTTAAATAATGTCAGTCCTGTTATGGGTTCATCCTGAAGTGTCTCTGCAGCGACCTTGGGTTTTACTGACTGTGCCAGGCTCAGCAAAGGGAGAGGTCTCTGCTTTAGGAGAGATGGAGTGACTGACAGAGTTCACTCACTGCTCCTTTCCCAGGCTGCCCATGATAGGGGAGGATACAACTGCCCAGGCAAGGAGCACCTCAGCTGTGCTGTCCAAGGGGGCAGGAGTACCTAGAAAATTATTGGAGAAATGAGTATGTACTCTGTTTCTCTCTCTGGAGAGAAACATCTCATCATCTGGAACAGCACAGGCTGACAAAAGCTTGCTCAGGAGCTCTGTCAGGCAYCTCCTTCTGGAGCCTTTCAAAATCCTAATGGCATCGCTCAAGAACATTTCWGACATTCCCCAGCAAATGCTAGAGGGGATCAGTGCTGGGAGTGAGTTTCCTTTCCTTGGGGTCGTTCCCCACAGCCCATCTGGAGCAGGTAACCCATGAGCCAAAGCCTCCAAGGAAACACTCCCCTGGCCCATTGCCACCATCCTGCTCTGCGCATTTGTTTGCCATGTGTGCTGCTGAGAGCACATCCCAAGAACAACATTTAGACGGTGTTCCACCTCCCCACAATTTGGGGTGGCTCACCTGCCAGCTCCCTATTTGTCTTTCCTGAGGCTACCCAATTTTTCCATCTTCTAAATTAGTAGGACTGTCCATTTTAAGTAAAAGCTGCTATATTTCTTATTGACAGTTAAATTCAATTTACATAAAAGGGAACAAATTGTTCTCTATTTATTATTCTGTGCTGCAGTAGACACACTAATTTTAGAGTACGTAGTTTTCATTGACATATAAGCTTATTTCTTTATTCATTTATGAATAAGAAAGGTTTATTTCTTTATTCATTTATGTTGTGTTTGACATACGCTAGCAGTTCTGAACAAAATGAATGGCTATGAAAATAAGAAAAAATAATTTCAACACCATCAACTGGGCTCAATAAATCCAGACAACTGCGTTTGCTTTGCATCTACCTTTCCTTTTTCACTTTTATTATTCATTTACCTTGTCAGGTCCAAATGAAAGAAAAGTGTTGGGACATATACAAAAAAATTGCTCCCTACCTTAAAAGATGGATCTTGTATTCATAGAAATCTAGAGACCCCAGCTTATTTTAAATCCTTTTTCTGACTTGTTCTGCCATCACTGAACTTCATTTGAAATTGGGAAATGGAAATTGACTGTATTGTTAATTGTAAGCAGATTGACATCAACTTGCGAAGAATGCTTTCAGCAAATTACTGTCCTCTAAAAGAGCAGAGTTGGAAAAAACTTGTGATTGAACAGCAGTAAGGTGAAGATAGAAAAATCTATTAATACTTTTACACTACCCATGGGAGTTAATCAGAAAGCCAGACTTGACTGAMATGAAAGGCCTTCTCACACCAGGACATTAAACCCTTACAAATGGAAATTATTTGTTTCTTTTATTTTCTATAATGCTTAATGAAGTTTCTAGCAAAGGTTGAAATGGTCACACAGCTTTCCACAAGGTGCATAAACCCCATCTTTGTTTCAGTGACCTATTCCCACATTTACTACAGGTAATGTACTATCTCTTTCTAACTCATGCTGTAAACCAGAAATGTGCACAGCTAGCTGAACACATCACTAGCTRACCCTGCATTTTTTCTTTTTCTTCCTGTTTCCCATTTCTGTAGCATTATCTTGGTCTRATTGTCCAAGACAAATGGTTGGTTGCAGTGGTTCTGAAATATGTTGAGAGAGAAAAGCAATAAAAAGGAGCSAACTGTCTGAGCTTTCTTCTATGTGAGGGGTTTTTGCTAACTTAGGTCTGATTAATGAGGTGATAGAGCTGATCATATGCCTGGATTAGTCTTCAGGAGTCAGAAGGCAGCAGCTCATGGCTCTGCCAGGTTATAAACACATATTCTACTAGTAAGCAATCACCTAAGAGCATAAAATCTTTGCATATCATGAGATACAAATATTCAGTATTAACTTTGGCCACGGAACTCACATAAAATCAAAGCAACAACTCAACCCCAAATTCCCATTGGCCCTTCAATATTAACTTCACCAGGGTAAAAAATTAATCCTGAAGTATCAAACCATGCCTTTAAGACAAAGCCCATGAAAGAGAAATTGTAGAGTTTTATYGCTAGGCTCCTATGGAGTTGTCCCAGATGTCAGCCGGTAACGCAGGCGCAGGACACTGCTGGCCCCAAAGCCTTCCACCCTCTTGCTATSCAAACAGTTTATCTTGTCTGTACTCCCCAGAGTGCAGGAACTGCCATTCCTGTTCACTGGAACACAGCAAGGCAGTAAAAGAGTAGGATTTTGAATTCCCCTTCCATACTCATCCGAGGGTCCGTAGGGAGCAGAACAAGTCTGAGTCTTATCACAAAAAGGCCAAGAAATACAGCTAGTGAGTGTGCTTTGGCCCTCCTGCCAAGATGTCTGGAACTGTAAAAAGTAGATTACATGTAAACAAGACAGGAACAAGATACTGGGCATTRGACCGTGAAAGGATGTCACTCCTCAGCAAAGAGGTAGATGCCAGCAGGAAGTTCAGAGATGATGCCAAACCACACTTTGCAAAGGAGAAAGAGAGTGAGAAAAGAAAGATTCTGCTAGAACAAGCTATAACTGGATATTCCTGTAAGTATTCAAGAAGATTGCTCATCTAAAAGTGCAATGCAGCTGCCAGGACCAAGCCTAAGCCTTCCAGYAGAAATGGAGGAATGCAGTTTCTTTCCAAAAGACAATAGGTTGAGAGAAAGCGACAAGCAATTGCTGAAATAAGTAACAAAACATACTCTTTATCTATGCTCAGAGGCAAAGAAATAGAAAAAAAAATACTTTGTAAAAAGCTTCTGAATTCTAACACCAAGAGCTCAGATGTTCCTAGTTGCAATAATKCAGTGGTTAGCAGTGAGTTACAGCAGGCTCTGCTGATGGCTGAGGTTGTCACCCTTCCTGCAGAGCAGCCACTGCGCAGGCCACACAGAAATTCCAGTCCTTTCTGTGATCCTGTTCTGCACAAATGCAATATGAGGACCTGAGAAAGTTAAACCTCTTAATTTTCTACTCTCAGTTCTAATTATACAGAGGAAATCAAAGGGTTGTTAGGAATGAGCAATGTACAAGCAAGACCAGTGAAGCTGAGAGGAGGTGGCCCTTCAGCTCCCAAAATTCCCTCTCTATAAAGCAAGGAGAACATGTCAGATCAAAAAGAAAACACAAACTGTTCCAAATAAACTGTCTTGATAATTGAGGGCTTRCTGTTTTCTCACATGAGCTATCTTTATTTAGTGCTGCTTTCTCCCACAAGCACTTCCTCTCTCATCTCACATTCCCAGAGGTCCCTTGCAGACTATAACATTATTAAGTAGACACCAGCTTCTGCAAGTAGCAGACTATAACATTATTAAGTAGGCACCAGCATCCACCCAGCAGATGGGGGCTGGGGAGGATTGCTTACCTCATCATCAAGTGCTATCCAACTCCTGGCGTTTGCATTATCTCTGCTGTGGTGCCTGTTTATCTGGCTCCATGCTTTCCCCGTTCAAAAGTCAAGCAAGAGACAATCCTTTAATCTACCCTGCTTTAATCCAATAACTCCTACACTCGCAGGAGCCAAGAGGSTGCAGCTCTGGTGTGGAGCTGGCAGGATCCTGAAGCTGTTATTTTGCAGAGACAAACCCCATTAGTCAGCTACTAAGCAGTAGCACATTTTTGGCAAAGSAGATGATGATACCTTTTAGCAGGAACTGGGGGAGAGTTAGAGACTCCAAAATTGCATGAGAGTGAAGCAAGTGCAATCTGCTATTTACTGGCTCACTTGACATCTGCAGCCCTAAAAGATTTGGCTGTATGGGCCGCATGACAGCCTTCCAGCTCCTTGAGGACTGGCCCAGAGATTCAGAATCCATYAGGGAAGTATTAGAATGTTATCCTTTTGACAGGGCTGGTCATTTGAATCTAATTGCTCATGACCAGTGAGGTTTGCCCAAGGAGGTACCAGATTTCTCTGTGTCTTGGCSCCACAATCAGAGTGGAAATTTTGATTTCCTGGCTTCCTGTACATGTTTGGTTTTCTKGTTTGAGGGGACCAGCTCGCAGATCAGACCTTCTGGTTTCCATATTTGTATCTTAACAAGTTAACACTGTTGCAAACCTCAGGCCCCGTTAACCATCAATTGCATCTGTTTGGCATCCAAGTCCAAAAGAATGTGTCAAAATTTAAATTGTTTGCMCAGCCTAGTTAGCATTAGAGTACTGCATCTAAAGCACAGCGCTTGCTCTTTCTGCTGCCTGAGCCAAATCATGTTCTGGGCACAAAATGCAGGCATGGCACTGCTTCTGGAACTGATCCCTGGGTCCAGAGGGGACTTTCAGASCTCCTGAAAAAGGAGCCCTAAGCCCCTAAACAGCTGAGGAGAGAAATACAGTATTCTTAGGGAAAGGAGAGAGATAAAGCTGATTTTTTTTTTCCTTTCTTTCTTGCTGGCTTCATGACTCTGTATTCCTGGTTATCCAGTGCCACATCTCAGTGGAAGGCATGGAAAGCTGATAGCCACCTAGCCACCTCCTGACAAAAAGTAGAAACAAGGCTGGGGTCTTTAATTTGAAATAAAATAGAGCTTCCTGCTCAAATCATTGACAGTGTGGGATATATACCAGTGCCACTGGGATTTTAAAATAAGAGATCACAGCTGCTGAGCTCTGTGYTGACTCTATACTGCCCATCCTGTGSGRTAGGTGGATTTGAAGCACYGTGAAYRGGTCAAGCTCCACCATGGACCTCTTGCCTTGCAGAGGAATCCCAGTAGTGCTGGGGAGCCTGGCCACTTGTCCTCAGGCAGATCAGTGACTGTCCAACCTCCCAGACTTTGTGTGTCTGTGAGGCTGGTGAGAGAGAATAATTTTTCWGTACTCATGTCTTGAAAACAGGACCTGCACTTCAGCCAAGCTTTGCTCCTGAACCTGTCCCACCTTTAGTGCCCYTCCCTTTAGGAGGTGCATTCCATGAGATCAGATTCTCACCATCACAGGTTTTGCATTTCTGTTTCTCTAGTTTTAATTGTCTCCACTAGCTCTCTGTTATCTTAGACATTGTCTGCACTGAATAAAGCAATCTCATGCCCATGACTCACTGATGTACATCTGGAGCAAAACTCAGTCTGTTTTCTGCCACTCAGCCACTTCTGGAAAGAGAAAGTTTGAGAAAGCATATGGCAGGAGTTAGCCAGGCAGTAATAAAACTCACCTGAACATATACATCTTTTAATTGTTAAATGAGACATGTTCCACAACAGCAAAGATTTTTTTTTTTTTTTTTTAAGGAGATAATTCATTCCATTCATRATAGATTTAATTGTGCTCTGATTACTCACACCTGGCAATTTTGTTTTGTGGTGCATTTTTCTTCCCCAAAGCACTTTCAAAGCATAGGATGGGCCTTGTGCCAGGTGCAGTACATGTTTCAAGCCCTGAAATAAATGGAATGAGATTTGCAGAGCCAGCTTTAGACACAAAGTATGTGGTTGCTGGGGCAGCTGGCAGCTTTGCCTCTGCCAGAGAMGTGCCACTGCCACTGCCAAAGGAAGGATGCTCTGAGCAGACTGAAAACTCTTGCTCATCCTTCTTGCACGAAGCAGTGGTCATGGCCCCTTCTTTTGGCACAAGCAGGAGCACCACGCCTACTTCTCCACAGCCCTGCCACCTCCCTTGACAGCACTCATCCACAGGGTAGTGAAATTCTGCATTTTCCATCCCTCTGAGTCAGCTCTGTTTCCTGCGTTGTTCTGGATTCAGATGTTTCATTGATATTTGTCTGGTTTAAATTGGTATGCAGGATAATGAAATAATTTGGAAATCTCCCTGTTAGTGATTCTGAAATAAAACCCTGAACAGATCTGAGAGTTTTGGGATAATGAAATAATTTTGAAATCTTCCCATTAGCTTTTCTGAAATAAAGTCCCGAACGGATCTGAGAGTATTGGGATGTTTTTAATACATTTTAAGGCTTCCATCCCTCAGATGTTTTTTTTAGTCTCTTTCTTGATTTCTCAAATATTCTCCACACAACTCACTTCACCAGGATCTTCCTCTCACTTGAGGTCCCATCCTGAGAAATGTTCATTATACTACATTTTTTTCTCCCATGATCCTAAGAGATTTCCTCTCCCTCAATAAGCTCGTCCTTTAAATGGTGAAGAAGGAAAAGGGTAGGAGACCAAGTCAAGGAACAGAAAGGTGAACTGATTGTCTCTATATTGGGASCCATATTGTTTATTTGACACCCAARAGTCCAATATAACAGTGTCTGGCATAGAGAAGTGCCTGCAAAATGAATGGATCATACTCTAAGACAACAGAAAATCTGTCCTTTGTCATGGAAGGCACGTAAAACTAGAGAGAATCAATTCAAATAGCCCCACAGAGAGAAAGGTGGACTGAGGCAACCTGCACAGATATACRAAGGATAAACATCATGCCAGCTAGCCCAGGCAATTTCCCTGAATTATTTCACCAGAGGTGCAGTCAGTGCTAAATAAATTCTTCAATAAAATCAGAATTTAGCAAAAATAATCTAAATCTGTGGTGGCAAGCAGAAGAGGAGGCCTCGACTTGATTTTGAGGAGACAGAAAAACAATTTCTGAAGTCTAGTCTCTCTTGTTCTAATTAATTCCTTCTTCTAACCTACCAAACTGTAACATAAAAATAGCTCAGATTATACTCTAGGGCAGTTGTTTACATGCATATTTACCAATTCTCCAGTGAGCAGRTTTCTGAAGCAGATCACTCACTGCTTAATTTTCTCAGCAAAAGGAATGCAGAAATCTATCCACTGTGAAAGCACCCATGCTCTTCAGGGGTAAAAGATAAGGGTTRTAATAGTCAAACCAGAAGCAAAATCTGAAGAGATGTAAAATACTCATCATGTCTATTGATTTTAAGCTGCCTGGAAGCATCTCCTGGGAATGTTTCTCTAGATATTATCTCTGTAATCAGAGTATTCTCAATTGTAAATTCAACTGCTCTGCAGCAGAGCATTCATATTGTAAACACATAAAGGTGTTGAAATGATAAATGCATTGCTAGCAGAGATCAAATGACAAATTCATTAGCTGCATCAGGTTCTGAAAAGTTTTCTCTATGACATTTCTTCCATTTCTGACTCCAGTCATTGGCAGTACTGATGTGGTGCCTGGTTCTGCTCTCCCACAAGTACCAGGTACTGAAGGGAGGGACATTTTGAAAGGCTGAGATGCATTGTTAGAAAATATCTATTGGCAATAGCCTTTTTGTGAAAAAGAGTTTAGGGAAAAAGRCATTTAGGAATCTGGACATTTGGGAACTGTGATCTGCATTTACAGGCAACCAGATACTCCATCGTCTAAGTGGTTCTCTGTCTGCTACTCTTATTGAAAGGCTGTTTCAGAATCATGTTCTGCCATTAGAAACCTAATTTCCATGAATATGACSAGTTTCTTCTTAAGGCACCACTTTTCTTTAGAGGACATAATTGTTATCCCTCCCTGTTGTGTCTACAATTTCAGCCAAATCCCCACTCAGTTTTTCTTTTTTTGGACTGATCCAGACAAACTTTACTTTTGAGTTTGTTTTTGAAGAGGCCTCAAGTCTCAGAAAAACCCTTTTCTGTGCATCTCCTCCAGACTGAATCCCTCTGTTGGAAAAAGGTGGTGAGATTCTGAAAAATATTCCCAGAGACGTCATTGCCCTTTCCCCTCCACATCAACATTCCTTCTCTTGCTGAAACTCCTCACACTATACCTTACTGGAGCTGCTTAGAAAACAGATCTTTAGCCTAAAAGCCTTTTAGCACTGCATTCAGTGACTAAATGGAAGTTACTGAGCCACCAGATATAATTTATAATACCTCTTTATGGTTAAAGAAGCACGTTTCAGTCTTAAGTGTTAGCTTTATTCATCTTAYCATGTAAAATGTGTGAGATTTTAAAGGGATGTCATGTAATTATTTGAATCTCTRGAGGCACCAGGCCTGGATTGCTGGAACTGTGAAAGCACAGGCCAATTTTTGCACAAAAGTGCTGCTATTCTCAGTAAGATAATTCTACTCTATATGCAGTATAATTTATTCACACATTCACATTCCCCTCCTTAAAATCATCACAGCAGATTTTGGAAAAGGTAGGAAATATAAATACAAGCACAGTTGATGTGTGCAGTAAATACATCCATATATTTAGAAAAGACCTCTTACATAGTTCATTCCTAGATGACAAAATGAGTCAGTGATTATCTAAAGCTCCCAAACTTAGAGGCTCCAACGAAAACTGTTGAAAAAATGGGGGAAAGAGAAAATTACACTGGTGATAGAGRATTTACAAGGTAGCTATTAATAAATTGCTAATTTATGCAGCTGATACCTTAAGCATCTTAATATTCCAACCTAGGAAACCAAAATATCTTTCCAKATTCAATTCTTTTAGATTGATAAAAAATTCACATGCAGACACAGAAATCTTCTCAACCTGACATTTACTGACAGATTCCCCATAATTTTCTCCACGTTGAAATGAAGCTCTAAGTGCACTCAGGAGGGCAGCTGGAGTGTTGTAAAGATTGCCTGAAGAAAAACCATTAAAAAAGGGTGAAAAAATGGATCTGCTGCTGGGACACTGGAACAAAACATCTATGATAGAGAAAAAATAGGGGAGAAATAATTCATGATGCCCTAATTGCATTGGAAACAACACTTATTCAGCTAGTTGAAGAAAAGAACCCAATGGAAATGGAGGAAAGAACAGCCCTTAGGTCAATCTGATATTTGTTTTCCTGCATGTGGAAATCATCCCTCATGAAAACTGTTTTCTGCCTTTATGCAAAAATGCCATCATAAAAATAAATGCYTCGGAGGAGCTGTTGTGTATTGTCACTGACAGCACTGGAGAGCCACAGCTGATACTGACCCTTCAGGGGACATAAAACCTTCCAGCAGGTGTAGTTCCAATGGGAAATGTCCACAAACAACAGGCCTTATCCTATACAATGCATTTATGGCTATTGCTTCCCGCTGGAAATAACAAAATRCATTTAAGGAGTATACAAACTATCAGCTGTCATTGAATTATACTGCAAGGATGATCTTCCACCCTTAAAWTAGTCCCTGTTTTTAGTCTAAAGCAGTATTTTATAATTTGTAGGACAGTAAAGCTAGCTGATGTTTTTCCACAGTATGCAGATGATCAGCTTCTCAAGCAGGAGACTCAAAATAAAATATTATTAACAATTTATGATTATTTCCATGCAGAAACTGAATGACTAATTCTTAYCATATTTTTCTGCAGTTGCAGGAGGGAGTGTTTCTGCACCTGTTTCTCTTTTCYTCCTGCAAATCTAATAATCAGCAAAATTGTACTCGGGCAGCTATTAAATTTCATATCAGTTCATATATTTCATGCATTCGAAGMCTGACAAAATGTGAAGTCATTCAGCCACAATAAAATKCCASAGAGATACCAARAGAAGTGATCACCAGGCATGAAAAKCTTCACAATCTTGGAATTTGTTGAAATAACCCACTAGATTAAAGCCAATATTGGACATTCATATACAAACTAGAGTTCCCCATCAATGCAATAAAGCAAAAGTTTGGAAAAATRTTGTCTATTTCCATAGATACTTTTGAGGGCTTTAACCTGTTGTTAATTATTAGAAATTTAGGGAAAACTAAATTTCGCTTATGTTCTCATACAGACAGTAAGTCATCTTAGCATTTTGAGAACAGAAAGTTCATTAATTCATTAGTCATAAATCCCTATATTTTGTTCATACGCTTCTATTGAACTGAGTGCCTTGTGTCTGAATGAAATATAATTTGTGTTTTGGCAACACAATTATTTAAAGGCGTCAACAAACAAAACCAAACATTGCAAACAGCTCCAACTCTACCACAACTGCTCTGTCAACCCGCCTAATAGAGTGAAAATTATTCATTCACGTATTTATAGCCTAAACGTAGCAGTTCAAAGCCTTTTTGTGCTATTTTCCTCMTACATTTCCTGAGGGTAGTGGTTTTAAAGTATGTACATATATATATACACGTGTGTATGCATATTCATACACATTTACCTCACAAAAGGCCACCCACATGGTTTGATAAATATAGGTAGGTAATAGGATAAAAATAGGATCAAACAGGATAAATAGGTAGATAAGGGAAATATGGCGACCCAGCATGCTTTTTGCAGGGAAACACCCTCTCCTAAAAAGAGTTAAATTGAGGTGGCAGAGCAACATCTCTGCAGTCCTACACTGTCATACAATAGGTATTAACTTCACTGATTACACATATCTTCATCTTCCTCCCTTTTCTGCTTCATGGGCATTCCCAGGCTCCTTGAATTTTCACACACACTGTCAGCACCTCTGTCTGCACTGCAGGGCTGTTGGAAACACCACTTATTCAGATCAGCCCAACTCCTGGGTGCACGGTTCCATGGTGCCTTGGTTTTCAATTAGTGAGTTATATTTAAAGTATTCATTAAGAGACATTGTTGTGGTTCCTACAGCAGTTTTACACTATTTAATGCCGTGGTCATGGATAGTTCTGATAACTCCAGGAATAGAAAACTACCACCCCCTCACCAAAAATGGATTGTTTGACACTTTTATTAGTTCCAGCCTTTGTTCCATGGAGATGACAGCCATTACCTGCACTGGCATGACTGGTGGAAAGTAGGAGAAGGAAAGCAGAGCTGACAGCATCCTGCAAGGCTGTGATGCTAAATCAGCATCAGCACCACGTGCCTGCTCAGAGAGGATGGGATGCAGAGGTAGAGTCGTGACAGGACGTTCCAAGGTGTCCCTGTGGTTCTTCCAGCTTGCTCTGTCAATGTTTCATCTCAGGTTATTAGTGTTTGTAAAAGCATGCCCTTAAAATAGCTTTATGGTGTTAATGGAAGCAAAAATAGCAGTTCTTGTGCTTAAGTTGTTCGTAGCGGGGTAAAATAGGGCTAAATTGGGCAATACAGGAATCATAATAGCACAACCCAGTTTAAGGGTGACTTTCAAATCTCCTTCACGTTCCAAAAATCACTGACTTTAAGCTAAAATTGGAGCAGGATGCATCCCTTCCTGTTTTACAGAAAATCCTTCTCCCTTTAGGAGATRTAAGATTTGGAGTGACTTTTGCTTAAAGACTGCTCAAATCTGCTTGCTAAGTCTTCCACTCACAAGTGGAGCAACCACAAAATTCTCCAACTTCTGAAAAACACATTATTTCAGAAAAATAATCCARATTTGCATTTGACATTTGCAAAACACATATATATTGTCCTGTTGTGGGTTGACCTTGGCTGGACACCAGGAGCTCAGCAAAGCTGCCCWTGCACTTCCCTTCTCAACTGGACAGGGAGGGAACAGAAAGTATAAAGAAAGGCTCAGGTGCTGAGAGATCACACAACAAGGAGCCAAGCAGACCCCACTTGGGAAAATCAGTTTATCACCAATTAAATCAGAGTAGAATAATGGGAAAATAAAACCTGAATCTTAAAACCCACAACGTCTTTTTTTTTTTTTTAATTTGCTTTTAATTAGGTCTGCAAGTATCGTCTGTGACAATATTTAAAGTAACATACTGCGTGTTCTAGKACAAGACAAGCAAACACGGACTATTACAACAATGTGTCCAAATTCTGACCTCACTTGACACAGGTGTCAGTTTGAATTGCATCAGWATAAGGGAACCTCTGGAGAAAGAAGAGGAAAATGAGTTACTTTATCATGCCTTGGCATAATAAAAAGTAGTTTTGAAATTTGATGATCTGAAAAACTTTACCATCAAGTTTTTGGGACTGATTTTTCCTGTGTAAACTACTAATTTTCCAGACTGACTATGAATTTWWTTTTTTTTTTTTTTTTAAAGTGGCTGGTTTCTTATTTGCAATATTTAAAAWTTTTTTACAAATGTTTCAGAAAGGAAGCAACAGAATAACAACATGGGGATCTTTTCCTCTTTGGTTTTCTTTAAAATTTGCAGTCGCTTTAGACAAAAGTGTTTATTTACTGATTTCTTGTTTACCAATGCTAAAATAATATCCCATGTAAACTACAGGGGCTGACAAATTAATTTTTGTGGTTTAATATCAGGCAAATAAATCTTACCATTACTAATTATTTTCAACCTTGCATATGAGAATAGGATTAGACTGACTACAACTGACACTGATTATGTGAGACAGGATGTTATTAAATCCCTTTGGGGAGCTTTTGAAAGATCCACCACATTTAGAGCAGAGAGCTTTTCTCTGTATTAGCTCATTTATGGAGCAATTACATGGGACTTASTAAGGAAAAGATGTCAGGAAAAACACTGAACAAACAACTAAAGTGGAATTTACACCACTCCCAACTCTGCCAAAGCATCTCACAGCCTAACAGAMTTAAAATATTTGTCAAGATTTCCTATAGCAAAGACATTTGCTATGTATCAGTGAAAGGTGTGACATAGATTAGATTAATGAGGAGAACTGGTAATGGATCTGAGGGAAGCARAGATTTCTCCTTGCTCAAATGGCTTCTTTGCACCAAGAGCCCAAATTTAATTAATTTTGCAGGCTTGGAAAGCCTAATGTTTTCCTTTAATCCATCTCAGGTTTTTTAAGTTTTGTTATTTCATCAGAACCCTATGGAGGGTTTGTCAGCAAAGTGTAGAGAAATATGCAAAACATATTGGCTTGGAAAACCTCTGCTCATTCTGGAAAAACCTGTGGCTAAATTCCCTGGTTTGTTCAGTCGGTTTTTGTTTTTTTTTCAAAACTGAGATTTCTCAGATGATTTTTAGGAGCAGTTTACAATTTTGTATCTAAAAGCATGCAAATATGAAATGGAGAGCCAGGTAAAGACCATTTCCAAAACTGAGTTCCTACAACTGGCTGTTTTCCCAACATCCATATTTGAGAATGAAAAAGCACAGTGAAGTACCACAGAAGCATGTGTATTAAATGTGTACACACCCGTTGATTGTGACATTTGCAGTTTGAGAGAAAAAAAAAAAAAAGCTTTGAAAAATGCGTAATCCAAAGTAATACTGAGAGTTCACTGAAGATCCAACAGAGCTGAGGTGTTATATTCCTGAGATTTTTTTCTCACCCCCACTTTGATTTCAAAGTTGACATTGCTGTAATTTCATGTGGTGGCAACACCTAATATTTGGGTCCTTACATATTTAATGACTTCCCTGAGTGTCTTCACATACTTAATCCAAGTCCAGTAAGCAAGAAGTTAAAAGATACCTGAATGTTCTTTCCTTAGGTACAACTCAGTGGTGTAACTAAAGTGCTGGAATTCACTCACAGCTTTTCCTCAGAGCGTCTCAAAGACCATAATCTTGCTGCCAGTAGCTCTTGACATGAAGCCAAACCCAAGGCTGACTTAGAGCAGTGGCAAGAGCCTCAGCAGGGTTATCCTTTCTCATAAACACTGAGATTCTCTGCTGCTCCCTGTAGCCCTCCTGAAATATATAAAGATTTGTTCATGGTCCAGAAGGTCCCTACTTTGCAGAACCCACTGCTAATTGATGGTGAATACTGGAGGGTAGRATTTTCTACATGTGTAGTGATCGCTGACCACAAGGAAAGCTTATGCAAAAATTCTGGATCATAAATATGGATATGYTTGTATGAAGAAAAACTGGATTTTTTTAGTGAGTTTGTCCTTCCAGGCATGTTGTGTTGCTTTTCCAATATTGTAAAGGAATAAAGCAATACTGTATGAGGTATTCTGCATGGCCAAATACCATAGTCCTTACTCAGAGTTTACTCAGGAAAAACCACCTTTGACTTCAGTGAGGATTTTCTCAACTAAGGACTGCACAGACTGTTTTGAATCTTACCAGCATTGCTTGATGCTAATGTTGGGCAACAGTTCCCACTGCTAATTTGCCTGCCTCGTCCTTCTCCAGGATCTGCTTTTGCTGTGTGTTATTCATAGCTGCTCCTTGCTAGTTCAGATTGTTTCTCTTTGTGCTTCTCATTCCCAGCAAACATTTTGCAGCTATTGTTCTGCTGCTGGTGGATAAGCACAAACCTGGTATGCAGGACTTGAACCTCAGCCCAGATTCAATTAACACCGTGAACATGTGCTCACTATGGTGCTCAGAAGGAATTTTGATGACCCTCTTTCAGCCTAACATAAATTTGTTTAAGCTGATGTATTTACAGTGCAAAAAACACGAGGGTTTGATTCACAAATCTTAAGCCCAAATGCTTCTCCAGTAAAATGSATGGAGTAGCAGCCATTCAGAGCCATCACAAGGTCAAGTGTAAATGTTTATTCTGACCTACAGTAGCCATACAAGGAAGTTACTAAATGTGTGTGCTGTAGCATCACTCTGTTTTATAGTTTTAATACTGCTTTAAAGTGAGATATCCTGAATAATAATTAGTACCAAATTATGCCATAGCTTTCTAATATGCAGCAGCTCTAGCTACGTTGTCACTCATATGTCTTATGAGCCATACCTAGCCATGGTTTATCCTCTATTCATGCTACAGGGTACGAAATTCCTGGGTGCCAACCTGCCTATGGCAACCTAGAATTCTCCAGGGCAGGCTCGCAAAATCTTCACCTACTCTCTGGGACAGGTAACTAACAAGTGATATTTTGTGAAGTTATGCTTTCTTTCTAACTTTCTGATGTCCATAAAAAATGTTTCATTTCTTCATGTCAGTCTGTGGTCTCTCATTGTTCAGTTCCACTGTGTTTTCTGGACTAGGGGAGTAACAGCAGATCTGTTTATTATGGTACTCTAGATGCTTGCTTCAGCCAAGCCTGYAATAATTGTTATTAACATGCATAAAAACTGAAAGTTGTTTAAGAAGATGCAAGAACCACAGCTGCCTGCTGCCAGTTAATCTCTTTTTCTGATGGAGTGGTTTGTCAGCACAGATGTGTTGCATTTCACTGTTGATACCACAGTTACCTGGGCAGTTCACCCACCTTTCATTGCTGATATGTATATATTCTCTTTCCTTTATCAGGTTTACATTATTCTTGGGTCTCCCGAACTAAGGATTTTTTTCAATGCTATAGGTGCAGAATACTGAAAGGATGGGGGAGTTGTGACTGACTTTGGTTTATATTTCTATGCAGCATGTAGTATAAGTTTAAATAATGACTCRTTTTTCCGTATTTTGCTTAAATTCTCTTCTACTTTTCTCCTGAATGCACTGTCTATTCTTTTTTGCTTGACTTTATTTTTATTTCAAGTGGCAGGTATGTAAAAGAAATGTCATTCACTAGTCCTATAGCTTCCAGTGACATAAGAAATATTGTAATATATTTGAAAGAAAGTAATTAAGTTAAAAAATACAGATTAAGCTTCAGATTGGTTCCTGCAGCCTATTGATTTTCTCTGAATAATGAGTGAAATTTTTCATCTTAAGAGTGCTGCTAATGTAAGAAAGGCATAAGTGAGGTTCTTTTGGTATTTTTTCATACAGTCTACACTCTGTGGAGAGAGAAAAACCGAAATCTTGGAAAAGTGGTTTGAATTCCTGGTTTTCAGTCCCCCGGGATTTTGCATACAATCTGCTCTTACCTGGGTTTAGAAGAACTTGATGCAAAAATATCTTTGCTCTGCTGCTTGTCCTTGCTAAAATCAAGAGATGACCAGTGAAGTGAAATATAATCCAGGCATATAAAACTCTGTTACAAAATTTTTGACCCTAATTCCAACTTGGTTGGATATTTGGAAGTCCTTTAAAATTGGAACAAATTCACACATCCACAGCATAATCACTGAGTTTGGTTCTTACCTTTTTTTAAATGGATGTCCATGGGGAAGCTCTGAGTCTTGTGATGATACTTTAGTCATCTTTCTGTAGGGCTCACTAAAAAATATCATTTTTTTCTTACCATCACTCTCTAATTGTAGTCATTACTTAACGAAATTTTAAAAAGCTTACTCTTGTAGAGGACAATACCACAATTTATCTTCAAGTGTACTACAATTTAGAAAGCATATATCCAGGATTTTAGCTCAGGATATTTAGCTGTTTCATAAAAAGTCAAAATATGCAGCCATTGAAAGATAGTTTTCATTTTCCTACCTGCTTTTTGAAAAGAATCTAAATTTTTAGAGATTTTTTTTGTCTTTCCTGAAAGCTGTCTTGTTTCTTTCCTATTGATTAACTCAGACCTTAATCGCACTGTTTCAACTCATCTGGATTTTTATATCTGGAAACTTGCTTTCCAGTTGTATTGCAAAGTATCACCTTACTGAAGGACCTAATAAAGAACCCAAACTTTCATTTGGTAAAATAAAAAATAGTATGTCAGCATTATGACAGTCAGTCGTGATGAATGTCAGCATTAACAAATTAACAAAATGAGGATGGGTGCTATTTTATCCAGCCTGATACACCTTAACCTTCAAAAACTAATAAGAAGGCAGTTACAGTATCAGCAAGAGAGTTAAAGCAAAATCCTGAGTTTTGATTAACCCAGAATGCTGAAGTAGTTCAGTTACAAGATGCCAAGNAAAAAAAAAAAAAAAAAAAAAAAAAAAAAAAAAAAAAAAAAAAAAAAAAAAAAAAAAAAAAAAAAAAAAAAAGCTTGTGTTAGTATAATCCTCAAGTTAAGACACAGGAGGAATTTTTGGGAAAGTCTGGAGTAATGAATCTGCTTCCTCACTCTGTCCAGTCCTTTGGGGGCTCCATCTGCAGGGTTGATGGAATCAGAGGGCTCCTGGGTCCCTCTGAAGGAGGATATTGTGCATTGCTTTCCACCCAAATAGTGAGAGCTGCTTTTCAGATGAACACCTGCTGCCTGAATTGGTCCCCTCACATTTTCAGAGACTCCTTCATTTAGTGGCTCTCTCCAAAATCCACCCAAGACCCAGTGCCAAGGTGTGGGWCTGGTAACAAGAATTTGGAGGGATGTGATCCCATTCCCT
Organism: Malurus melanocephalus; assembly: GCF_030028575.1. Classification (NCBI taxonomy): domain Eukaryota; kingdom Metazoa; phylum Chordata; class Aves; order Passeriformes; family Maluridae; genus Malurus; species Malurus melanocephalus. The sequence continues at coordinate 3,006,674 of NW_026623289.1, forward strand.
CTCCTTTCCCATAMAGCCACAAAAATGGTGACAAAACAGAGTCTCACACTGAAAAGGCAGTGCAGCCAGGGGAGCAGGATAAAATACTGAACTAATAAATTATGACATTCAGCTGGGAGGAAGGTTGTGTGAAATGACGGCACAACATGCTGAGCAGTGGGGAACTTGCTAGAGGTGAACTCATTTATACTCTTGCAGAGTAGAAGACTTCTCAGATAACAACTCCCAAAATAGTGTGCTGCAGTGTATAAAACAAGGTAGGGCTCGAAATAATTAGCCACAGATGACAGATGGCAACTCCTTTCTCTTTTTTTCCTTCTTTTCTTCTGCTGTAATATCAAGTTGATCAAAGAGCTGAGGATCATTTGTTATTGTAGGAAAACTAAAAATATCTTRAAATATTCAGGCAAAATATGTTCATTCAGGTATGAGCCAGTAACTCTCATTGTTCAACACCCTATACATGAGTCTATGTGTAGTAAAAGTTTCCCTCAGAATCTGAGTTACATGTGCACAGCTGAGAATTTGGGTGTGTCCRGGCTTAGCAGTATTATTTAATCAATTTATTACATCAAATCATTAATTTGTTTTATTTAATTTTTTGCTTGTGTTAACGAACCAGTGATCTATTCCACTGCCAGAAAACCTTCCAAAAAGTGTCCAGAGTTCACTTGTCTGGCACCTCATTTGAGGTATGTCACAGCAGTGTGTGAGGGGAACCAAATGCTCAAATTCARTAATTTACTCCAACAACATAGTGTACACTGCTTCAAAAGGAAAAAAAAAACCAGTAGCATCTGCAGTTCCTCCCCCACCCCCAGTCCTGGTAATARTTCTGTCTGGCTCGTTCTAGAACCAAAAGAGTCTATTTAATTTTTTCAGCTGCTTAGCATAACCTTTTTGATGGAAGTGTTAAGCCAACCCACCTAAATGAGTCCCTTGAGCCAGACAAAGATGAATTTCAAATTGGAGGAAGGAGAAAAGGATTGGGAAAGGAACAAAATAGTTAAGGTGAGAACAGAGATTATAACCTCTGCCTATTAACCTGTGTCTGGATGTTTTACACCCAATAAAACMGGAGCAAAATTCTATCCCTACTGCTAAAGGACATTTCTCTGGTATTCCCCTACCACACTTCCATCCACAGTTCTTTAATAGAAAGAGTAAGATCAATTTCAGATTGCTCTGGGCAGTGGGCTTCACCCATCATCATTACATTCTTATTACAAATAAACCGCACAATTCAGGAAGGACCACACTCCTGCTTCAGCACAGCTTGATCCAGATGAATYGGGGAAGGAAACACACAAAAATAAAAGTGAGAAAGGTTTAATAACACAATTAAAATATAACTKTATAAGCTAGCGAGCTGATGTGGCAGGCTGCTTTCAATAATTTCCAGAGGGAGTGCTTATCCATGACTACAAACCAAAGCAATCTAGGAGCTGGCCACTCGAAGCTGTAAGGAGAGCTATTGCAACTAAAGGCAGCTTGCTCAACYACCTGGAGAGCTCTTTTTGGCTTTCTAATCACAAATTGAAGTCTACTTCTAATTTTGCTTCCTCAATTTTTCAATACCTTACTATTTTTTTCCACTTTCTTATCACCTCTCAGTAGTCTGGATTCCCTGGTGAGATGCAGACGGGCAGGATTCTGACAGACATTAAAAAGCAGACAACAACWGTTCAAAAACTTCAAATAACTTTCTGTCTGAGGCACAGCCCCCCTAATAGCCTGTGTTACAGAAAGACATATTTGTTGTCGTCAGCCTTTGCTCCTGTTTTTCTTATCCTTTCYGATCCTGCAACTTTATGTTGTAGCTCACCATTTCTGCCAGCCAAATACTTTATGCAAACTTATCAGCCACCGGGAAGCCAGGAAATGGCAGCTCTTACAGAGGTGAACCTCTTCCCAGAGTCATGTGAAGAGCAGAGTCTGGGCAGCGAGCAGTGAGGATCCCTCAATCCCCAGGAAGGGTCAGGGTCATTATGACTCTGCTCTTTTGGACAAACACTGTCTGAAGTTTGCCTTGCCAGGAGTTACCTCCCTTCTCTCCCAGTTTCACCAGCTGGTTCATTTCAGATGTGTTCTGAGCACTAGGCAACATTTGGACACTAGACATTTGGAGCAGGGCATGAACGGGAACAGAGTCCTTCTTTATGGTAAGAAAAGAAAAATGTGCTTCCCATCTTCGACAAGGAGTCAGAAATCATGTATTCCAGCTGGAACCATGTGTTTATTTTCTTCTYGTGGAACCATATTTTCCAGCTGTACATCCCTTCGTTTTCTAGCAATACAAAGAAACAAATTGAACAGGAACAGTCCTTATTCAAACATCTATAGGATCTTTTTCTCTGCCTAAAGGTTTTCATTCAAGCCACAAATACTAACAGTCTACCAAAAACATTTAGGTCCCACTTTAAGGAGAGCCTAACAGAGGCACTAGGAGGCAGTCTGGAAGAAGGCAGCAATCATAGCAATAACTTCTGCTGTTTTCACTGTTTCCCTTTGCTTTAGTCAATTCTGAATTTGGGCACAAGGCTCCTGCTCTTTGGCTGTGCACTGCTTTATTTCTCACACACTCAGGTATTTAACCTCAGAAGTGTCTCGTAACCAAAAATGGTTCTCTCATTAATAGGAGACAGAAACATATTTGGAAGATTCCAGTTCCAAATGAAGTTAGCAGAGGTATTAAATCAGTCCCCAGAGAGCTGGCTCAGCCCTTCATTCTCTGCACAGCCCTGCACCAGCACTGGGCTGAGGTACCCAGGGCACATCCTTTGTGAATCCACATTGCTCCTTCTCCGTGAGGTGCTCTGTACCCTTCCTCAGTGCTCTGCACAATTACATCCTCCCTGGTCACAGCTCTGGATTCTCACAGTTCGTTTTCATTTGCCCTTTGCATTTATCAGTACACTGGGGAGGAATCACAATTGCCTGCTGAAAAAAAGAAAAAGTCATTTAAAATAATYGCCTGCTGAAGAAACTTCATTTAAAATGATCAAAACACCTTCAGTGTCTATTTCTGAAAGGTGTAATTTTATTCATGATATTTCTATTCAATCCGTTCAGAGCCTTAGGTTAAGGATAGAAACTTTAAATAAAGGAAAACTTGAATATCTTTATTATGAGTRTATTTTGAAAATCTTGTCACGTTTCACTGACAATAATGGCATTCATTTAAGATAACTCATTGCTGACAGATGGTCCTCTAAGGGTTCTTTGCATGTCAACATGTAACTGAATTTTCATATCTTAATCGCCTCATATTACAGTTAATGCTGAATGCTCCTGTGGGATAGATGTGTCTGTGGACTTCTGATRTTTGTTACAGAAGTCACCCTTCTGCCATGAAAGACTGTCAGGTCATTATAACCACAACATAATTCAGTTTTATTTTTAAGAGAGATCACTCTTTTCTACCTCTTATGAATAACGCCAGTACAGTTTAGACACATTTACCATAAAAATGTATCTGTCAGGTCTGAATTTTTAATTGTKTGAATTATGAAAGAGTGAGGTATTCATGTCCAAAGTAAAGAAAAGCTTCCAAAATCCAGTGATATGTCTGTTTTAGAGTAGCAATATCCACTCTACAGGTGCCTCAAATAGACTTTCATGCTAAGGATCTATCCCACAGCACTTGGCACTTCAACTGCTGAACATCTCTCTTTTCCCCACCTCCCTTCCAAATGACTCCCTTCAATTTTTCTGACAAAGGATCCYTCTTCTCTGGTTTAAATTCTGACAGAATGCTTGGAAACCTAAGAAAAGGACTCTGTTASTTGTTTTGTGTGTCCATCAGTCATTTGGAAGCTATCTGAGCTCCAGATTTGGATCACCCACACATTTGTTCTGAAACATATGTACAGGCCTTCCCTCTCATAATCCAAACCCGGCTTCAGGTTGTTTATTTTGAAAACAAGTACTGCAAAGAAAATTCAAATGGTTTAATACTTGCAAAAAAACTCCTCCAAAAGCTATCTGTCTAAATACATGTGTATATRTATCTACAGGAAAGAGAGATCTGCAGGCAATTTGACAGGCAAACTGTTCATACTCCAAAGTTTCAAATATTTAACAAACTTCTTTGAAAGTAATGGAAAAATTTGGAGGATGTGCTGTAATGAAAAAAGTTCTGACAGATCTTGATGAAAATTTGAAAAACAAAAAAAAGTAAGAGGAACAAAGTCTGTGTGAGCCTGAATTTATAGAAAAATGCCTATTGTAGTACTTGGATATCCATTTGCCAAAATAAATTTCTTTAAGCTGCTGAATAAAGAGCACAAGAGAATTGGGATTTGTGGACTTGACTCTGGGTCTGAGCTGACAACATAATTCCCCAGCAAAACTTATAATTTCAAATCTGTAGCTGGCTTCTCAGACTCTGGATCTTGACTTTGTAGTTTGATCCCATCCCCCTYCTAATCAGATAAAGCAAGAGCAACGTTAGACACAAAAACTGCAGACAAGGAAGATAGTTTTGGCATTAACCTTTTGAAACGGYGACCCTGAGCATGTAGCACATAATCAAAACTTGATTAACATAGAAATCCAATTACTGCTTCATTAAAAATCTTTCATTAATCTAGAAAACACTTGTAAAATGTTTGAACTTCGCTTCCCAACAATGACAACTTGGAAAAATATTGTTGAGGGGTCAGGTTCAATGTCACAAGTGTTGTCCCAAAGTTATTTCTCCTAAGCTGGGGTTGGGGTCCCCATGTCGCTGCTCTTTCCTGGCTGATGGTCTTCACCTCTGTGGTGATCAGCTGCATCCAAAAATCAGAAACAAAGCCAGGGGTGTGGATGTCTGAGCCAAACAGCCTTTCCTTGAGCCAAACAGCCCATCTCTTTGCAGAAATCCACAGCAGACTCACTGGGAAAGTGCTTCCAGGAAAGCAAGGGCACTAAGCTGTCCCCTGGGGCTGCCTGCCACATCTGTCATCAGAGGATCAATTTGGGATGGCATGGCTGGGTGCACAGGCGCTCCCTTGGCCTTTCCCAGAGACCCTCTCCTGATCTTTGTACAGTTTTACAGAAAGCAACTCTACAGTGTTGAGTGTTATTGACTTTTCCCTAGATAAAACCCCACAGGGCAAAAGAAGAAAATATTTTCAAATTCTGTTCAGAATACACTTTTAAAATATTCCTCAGTGTTCCCAAATTCCTGAACCTTTTAAGGTTTTTTTTTTAGAATGTGACACATCGCAGACATGAAGCAGATCTGAAAAACACTTTTAAAGCATTTAGTGGTTCATTTTTGTGGGCCCCCACGCCATCTAAGCAAACAAGAAAGGAAATACTATTACCTCATCTCAGACACACACAGAACTGAGTCAGGAAGAGGGGGAGTTATCTGATGAGATGTGATTGTCTACGTCTGAGATACTTGACTAGATTCCCTTTGTAATTAACGGAAATGGATACTTCCAGATTTGCGTCAACTCATCTAAAAGCAGGCTTCTAAAATAGGTCAGATTAATTTCATCCTGATGGTGCCTGCTCTTGACTAAGAACAGGAGCCAAAGCTGACCAGCAGTAGGCAAACTCAGCCTTGTCTTAACTCTCTTAAGTAGTGTAACGTCTGGCTCCTTTGTCAAAGCCAGGTTCAAGACTCAGAGACCCAAATCCAGTCCAGGTTAGGTCCTACATATACATTCTTTCTTCCAAGACAGGCTTTTTACCCACAAAATACAATTAGTTCTACACAGGATTCCACAGCTGCATTAAAATGCCTGTTTCACTACCTAGAAATGAGACTTTTTGATATGGGTCTTTTTCAGTGAATTTGGCATGGGCATCTGTCTTGCCTTTGTTTTGCGTTCCTTTCACTGCTAATTTCCCTCCTCATACCATTAATCAATTTTTTTTTTTTCACTCACTTCAGGAGCAGTGTGAAGGAATGTAATCAGTCCATTCAGGGAGAATTTCACCAGTTCAGAAAAAAATGGGTTTGCTCTGGCTTTAAGCATTGCAGAACCATCTGAAAACAGAGGCCTGGGGGGGCAGGCAGACATGAACGTGCTGCTGAAGCGGTTGGACCAGCCAGGTGGAGATGTGGGGTTGCTGGAATGCTCCACTGGTGGGGCAGACGCATAGACATCAACTCTCATGGAGTAAAGGCTCAGGGAGCACCCTCTTCATGGGCCACCTGAGGGTAGCAGGCTCTAGAAATCCTCCAGCCTCCAGGCAGCTGAACATCCCCAGCTTTGCCTGCCAGCACTCTTTTGGATCAGCCCATCTGCCAGGCAGATGAGCTGGCAGAAGATCAGACAGGTACAATGGAAACCTGCTTGTTTTCCAGCACACCTCCCTCAGAATAGGAACTTACCATGTGGCATCTCAGCTTTGTCTGAAATCCAGTGGGAATTTCCACCTGGAGCTTCTCCAAACGGCACTAAGATTAACCCTGGCCAAGGGCTGCAGGCTGAGACAATGTTTGTGGGCAAAAATTAATGTGCAAATGTATATTTTCTTGTCTATTTTATACTTTTCATGAGTATAAACAGAGCTAATAGGTTAAAATAATACTTTGGAAAGTTTAAAGACCTGTTTTTAATAACCTTTAAATTAGCTTCCCTTGAGAGGTTTTCTTTAAACAGTCTAAATATTTAATATTGTATTTACTGTCCTTGTTGTTAAAGAAATATTTTAATGAAGCAAAGTGGGTAATGACTTGCAAACCACTGATTGTTACAGAAGCAAAACATTAGAGATCATTAAAAAAATAACAACTGATGCTAAAGGTGGAATAATCTACAGAATTTTTGAGCCTACCCTGTGATTCCATACTCCTTGCAGCTGTCAGAGTTTCAGGAAAGTCATGGAACGTAGGGTTTGTGTTTTCTGAGACATAGAATTATCATATTTCTAAGACAGAGCACTACTAGAATATGTTTTATTTGCAAATAAGTCCTCTCCTTTCTCCTGGCTGGTATTTTTCCATTTAATTATTTTCTTAGTTTTACGTCTATATAAAACTAAAGAACCATGAGGATCAACTACCCATAGAACATAAATTATGAATCAAAATATAGTGATTTACCAGTGTTAAAAAAAACTGTGCAATGAACTTTCCTAATTAACTGGTATGTGACAAGCAGAAAAAAATGCAGCCAATTTATGGAGTTGGTTGGTTTGAAGAAAAGGGAAGATGCTAAATAATTTTACTTTGTGAGTTCATATTTTGACTTCTTATTTTTTCCCTCTTTTCAACTCAGATTAAATTACCTCTTCCAAGTTTACAGTGGTACAGAGCAAAATTAATCCCTCCTTATGAAAACCTCAGATTTCTAGAACAAAAACGCAACACAGAATAAGGAATGAGAATCCRAGCATGTCATTATGTGATAACACTGGAAGATAATGGTAAGGGAAGGTTTGCAGAGAAAAACACCTGTTTTGTGAGAAATGAGGAAAAAAAAAMCAAAGCCAAATCACCAAAGCAAAGGAAAAAAATCTCATTAAATACCTTAGATTAGTACAAAACTCAAAAAAAAAAGTTAAGGTTCTGATCCTGTTATTAGAGATGCAGAACTTGGTACATTACATCCTCTTCTTCTTTCTGCTATTTCACTCACTTGTTTTACCTTTTCTTCTTAGATGCTTGTTCATATAGAAGCAAAATCAAAAGAAAACAACAGGGTTTACCTCAAAATGGTAATGTGTCTAGATAAGGCTCAAATCATGCAGAAATCAAAGCCATCTTGGGAATCCTGGCAAAACTGCTCTCAATGTTACAGCTGTTAGTACCCATTCAATGGTTGCAGTCTAAGATTTGGGGAAATTTCCCTATTGTGCCATTCATGAACCTAAGTTTCTTTGTGCCATTGCTTAAAGTTTGCCATCTTTTCAGAGCTTGCTTRACTCAAGATGGATATTAAAGCAGATGGTTTAACACTTTCCCAGCTGGGTCTTTTCTCTCTCTCTTTCCCTCTTCCATAAAATTGTCTGTAATTTTCTTCCTGGCATTCCCCTTTTATATTTGTATCCCAATAGCTTCTCTTCCTCCCAAAACTTAAGCTCCCTGTGTCCAAAACTTCCCAGTGCAGCAGGATGCTTAACCTTCCCTGATCTGGCTTAACTTGCAGTAATGGCATTTGCCCAGTGTAGAGCAGCAGCCTGAGCCTGGGCATTTTTAGCCAAAATCATTTTTGGAGGATCTACTGCCTACTTTTTGTACAAATCCTAGTGATTAGATTTTCAGAGCAGCAGTAAGATTTGAGATCATACCTCTTTTCACTGTGAACAGTTTTGACTCTGTAACTGCCCAGAAGACAATCCGAGTTGCCAGGCTACAGGAAGGAAAACTGACCACTCTTCTTTCTCAGGATGAGCAAATGAATAGCAAGAACAGGCCAGCAGCAGAGCAAGTGAAATGTGGTATGATGTGGTAATTTCATGAATGAGGACATGTAGAAATGAGCAGCATGGATTCTCATTCCCCTCGATAACTTCAGAGTTTAATTCACCAAGTGAAATATAAAAAATAAATGATCGTATTAAGTGGAGCTGCATTAAATGKCTGAATTAGAATATATTATTTTAAGAGAATATAACTACAAGTGGTAATCTAAGTATAACTGTAACCACGCAATATGTGCAATTGAAATAGAGCGCGGTGTTGGCAAAACATTGGGCTGTTTCCTCACTCAGAGCTGCACGGATCAAGCAAGCAGCAATTGTAAGGCTTTTGCATCAACTTACTGAGCTCCTATCACAGCTTGAAGGGGAGAAGCCAGTCACGCTGTAGACAGCTCAGATGAGCGTTCCTTAAAGATTGACATGTTGTTCCCAACTCTCTTCCTAATTAAAGACCCAAAACATTATTCTGCTGCAGTTGATGGCAGTACTTGACATCAAAGGGAATCAAGACTTGCCATTCATTTATGAAGAACTATTTTTACCACATGATTAAAAGAAAAAATAGCAAGACAATTCACAATGCATCCTGTGGTAGCATTCATTTGTGTCTAGGTCATGRCAGACCCCAGAGGTCCCAGGTGGAGCCAAGAGATCAGCTCCAAACTGAGGATGCAGTGTCTGAACCAAGTCACAGTCATCTCCACAGATCCCAGCTCTGGCAGGAATCCCACCCTGCTGTTCAACTGGCAAACAYGCTAGAAGACTGAGGAGCTTGCAAACTAAATAGACAAGGGTACAAAAATCTCCATTGTGCAGATAAGAATTGAGGCACATGAGAGCAGTTCACCTGAGCCTCGTGATTTGTTTTGTTCAAGACTGCAACTGAAAATCATTTACAGTCAGGGCATAAATTCTTTAGTGAAAGAACTGTGAAATATTAGGGATTGCACCTGAGTCTGGAAAGCCTTGGCTCCCAAATAAGTGGGGGAAAAAAAGCAAGGCTCGACAACCTTAAAATCATGATGTTATAAATTGATTACCATTCTCCAGGTGAAATGCTGACCAATTAGGTCTTTGGCATCTCTGTGGCAGGGAATGGGGTGGAAATGGAATCAAATAAGACAAAATTTTCTTCCTCCACAGAACTGTATTCTAGATTTTAGGCAAGGAGATATTTTTTCCATAGTTTATTTAGAGTTGTTGCTCTGTAGAGACCTGCTACTTCACACACAGTATGGTAAGTTAACTCTAAATGGAAGTTCCATGAATGAAACCAAACTCTAGACTGTGTTTTGTATTTTAGTGAAGGTTATTTCAGCATTCCATTCTGGTTAATGAGATAGTAGTAATAAATGCACCAGAAAGGACAGATGGAAGATAGTCAGSTGTCTGAATCAGAAGATTTTCAAAGTGCAGTAAACAAATTATAAAGCACACTTCTCTGGCTCGAGGCCAAGTTATGCTCTAGGGAACTGGTCAAAGAGTGGATCATGAAAAGCTTTTTGGAAGCAGCTAAATTCTACAGCTGTGGTCTTTGTTTTTTCTAGTACTTTGCAAGAACAGAAAGGGGAATTACGAAAGCGCCTATCGTACACTACCCATAAGCTGGAAATGCTTGAAACAGAATTTGATTCTACTCGTCAGTATCTTGAAATAGAATTGAGACGTGCTCAGGAGGAACTTGAAAAAGTAACGGAAAAACTGAGAAGGTTAGTAGTGAACTTTTTGAAACAGGGTTATTAAAATGTTTAAGTGACTATGAAAGACACATGTAAGTAAAAACAAACATAGTTGCAAACATGCATAATTTATTATTTATGGATTATACATTGTTTTCATATTTAATATATCAATTTAATTTACCTCAATATATGTTCCATGCCACACAAAGTTATTTATATCTGATATGTAAGATGTCTCTAAAAGCAAATATGCTCACAGAAGTACACTTTTCTATGTATTTATATGACATTGTTTATGTATAAACATACATGTAGGGTAGTGCCACATGGTGTTACACATACAAAAGTTATAAACATATATATATATTACACCAAAAGTTATAAACACATATATATATTATTTATGCTCTCTATATATGGATAAATCTTTTTTTAATGACTTTGCACATTTCTATGTTAAGTCTTCATTGCACTGATAAAAGAGAATAGAATTTGGCTCTCCATCCATCACTCAAAGCTGAGACTATGTTCAATTCAAATAGTATTAAGGCATTTTTGCATTACAGCATAGCAAATAATTTCCTTTTTAATTTCAAAGTGGAATGATGCTGAAAAGCTATTATTTAAAACTCTTGTAGCTGTGGTACAGTGCTGTTGCCAATCGGGGACCTAGTTAGTGATAAATTATGTTAAGCATGCACTCCTGACATTCCTGGAACTGATTAAAATGRTCTGTAGACTTAGCCTAAAATTTATCAGTGATTATTAATATCCACTTTTTTCATTTGTTTGCAAAACTTCTGAAACTGGAATTATCCACTTGCACAGGAATGTATTTGCATGTCTTGTAAGACTTTCCTAAACCGATATCTTAATGGAACTATTTGATTAATTCATTGGATGACTCAAAACTAAATTCAGAATAAATCATTCCAGGGCAATACCCAAAGAAATACTTTTCATTCCTTTCAGAAGGCAAAAGCCAAACCAAAGACAGAAACCATCAATAAACTGAGTCAACCAAATCCTTTCATGCAAATTTTAGACAGAATGAGTTTGTAAGATCTCAGTTAAGGAAACATCCTAGTGTGGTTCTTTAATTWAAATTCTTTCTAACTGGGGATGCTTCTCAAAAGGAGACAAAAATACACAGGTGTCATGATGATTTTGAAATCTACACTCATCTACCAAGAGCAGCCTGGAGGTTCTCCACACAGTTTTCTTGTCAACAGTATTTTTTTTATCTTTTCACTTAGAGAGAGCCACTGACAGTAATTTCATTCTCAGTGTCATTTTTCTTCTGTACATTCCAGGACTGGGAACACTAGTACTCTTTTCTCTTGAAGCATTAACTCAGGGAGCTGCCACAAAGCAGGAGAGGGGCTGACCATCCCATCTGTTAAAACAGAGGATGTAGAAACCCTCTCACCAATTTCACTGGGCACTCATGAGTTAAACACCTTTTGAAACTCAGGCCAGGGGCTCACAGCAAAGCCTAGAACTCAGAACATCACAGTAGCAGAACTGACTTTCCAATAACTCTAATGGAACATTGTACCATATTATGAAGAAAACTTATATTAAAAATTATGTTTCAGGCAGGTGATTACTCCCCTGAAGACATATCATAATGGAAGCCAAAAATGTTTTACGAGGTGAGCTTTAAAAATGTTTCTATTGAGAATAGCAAGACATCTTGCAAGTTGAAWGACTAGATTTGTCAACCTGGAGAAGGATAATGTCTGACAAAAACCTGTCATCCAAAAGCATGTCAGCAACATGTCACAGAGGAAAATCAATGTGAGAAAAACAAAGAAGCAGAGTTAGTTTCAATTATGTGTCTCTTCCTTTATTCACTGCACAGGGAGAGAAATTCAACCCCACGTAAATAAATAGGCCCTATGTAATGAGATCTCACTTGAACACTGGAGATCATTTGTGTTATTAAATTTCCTTTTCTGTAAAGTGCAATTTTTTTCCAAGAGGCTGAATGTCTATCCTATTCCAACCCTTTCTGAAAGTCTTTGTATTAATTTTTCCAGAATTGCCTGTGTTGCTGCTAGGCCTCCCTTCTTTTACCCAAGTAAGGAGGTCACTCACATGGCWCAATGGTCAAGTTTTCAACCCTTCATGAACATTTAGAGATGGCCTCATTCTTTTTCCTTGTTGGGAGGACAGTGATGAATAGATTTGAAAATAATAACTGTAAAGCATTGAAAAGTGACTAAAAAGGGATAGGGGATTTCATATACCTCACAGTGGTCCCTTACGTGACATGCTCAGCATAGGTTTTATAAGTTAAAATCTAAAAAAAATTCAAAAAACAAACTTGGAACCACATCTGGACTCCAAAGTTGGGTTTCCTCTTTGAGACCCTACCCTAGGTAGCAACTTGGCAAGGTCCCCATCCCATCTTTTAACAGAAAGTAGAGTTATTTTAAGGCATGAGAAGTAAACTCATACAAGAATATATTTAGCACTGAGATCAGCCCACACATATAAGTTTTTCACCAAAAGCAAGACATTTCACAGACTGAAGGGGTGTTCTGAGCAGGAATCCTAGAGGAAAAACTATTGTTTTCATAAGGATGTTGGTATAATTTGTGATAACAGAAAGAAAAGTTTTCTGAATAAGAAGCTACTCTTTCAAGAATCACTTTTCAAAGCTAGCTGCACTTGGGAGAAATTCTCTTCTTTGAAGGAGGTCAGCCCAAGCCTGAGTTTTACTTCAGATGTATTTCATGACCTTAAGAGGGCTTGAGACTGAGTGGAAGCAGAGAAACAGAGGCTTTTGCAGATTTCCTCTTCACTGGTGATCTCCAGTCTCATGGAGTGTATTGTCAGCTGGGTTAGRGCACAGACACCTGGTGCTCAGGATGGTCAGAATGTTTTTCATTAGGCCCTAATTTGATCAAGAATCTAAACACTCATTTAATGTACTGACGTAAGTGCACCTGAAGTCCCATGAGTATCTCCCAATAATGTGAACAACACAAAATACATCAACAAATCATAATAGGTTATAAATTCACATGAGTTTATCCCTATAGCAGTTTTGTAGGATAATGAAGCTGACCTCCCTTCATTTTATTTTCAAAGAACCCAGATTTGCAAGGTTAAAATATTTCATACTTTATAATGTTCAGGCTATCTGGRTGTATTTTTTCTGCAAACAAGGTTAAGTTACCATTTTCTTATCTGATCATTTTCAAATCTGGATTATTTTCCTTACTCTTTATTTCCCCTTCCTTTTATCTTGCAGTTTTGCCCAAAGATTGATCTGACTCTGTTCCTCTTTTATCCCTTAAACACTTTCTCCCATGTATTTCTGGGTCCATTTCTCTCCTCTCCACCTACATTTGCTGACACTTCTTTTGGCACAGTGAATTTCCCATTTGGGGTTTATGCCTRTACGTGCATGTGTATGTGTTTGTGTCCGTGTGTATGTGTTTGTGCTTATTTTGACTACTTTTGCATACTGTTCTCAATAGAAACACTTTTTGAAGCTCAGCTTCCTACTTACTGTGGATTCTTTTTTAGACTGGATTTGTACTGGGAGGTGGTCATTTTCTCCACTGTAAAATGAATTGTTAGAGAACTAGAGTTTGTGGGCTACTTTCTCCTAAACATTGAACAAAAATTGAATGGGAGAAATTGAATGGGAGAAGGCAAAAGAAGTTACAAAGAAAGAAGCACATTGTGATAAACTCTTGCAAAACCCTCTACTATCATCTATGATATGAAAGTGTTGTCACTGAAAAATAATTAATATTTAACCTTTCAGTTGCCCATGTCAAGAGAAAAAGTGACAGCAAGCTGAGGAGCAAACCCATTTTTATCATGATAAATTTTCTATCCAAGCAGCAATTACTGCTGGTTTTATTCACGGTTGCAAAATTATGAAAAGAGAACCTTCAGGGTCTATCTCCCTTGAGCTGCCCACATCATCAGCACTGCAGAACAGCCTGGGGTGCCAGGACACCTGGGCTAGAAAAGCCCTGAACCAAATTTCCCCTCCTTTACTTTCAGGAAGCTGTGCAAGTGCTTTTGAACCCATGCAAACTTTCAGGGCATTGAAGGTGGTAACTGTTTAAATCAGTTTTTACACCACCTCCACTCGAACTCACAAACTGCCTGGGTGCAAAGTAAGTTTAACCTATTCTACTTTGCTTTACTAGACAAAAAATGCARACCATGACAGAGGAGATGCTGGGGCACTTCTGGGCTCAGCCAGAAGACACTATTTGATTTCTCTAAATCCTTCCTCCCTGCACCACAGCACACATCCTTACCAGCAAAACAAAATGTTTGCACTGAGTAGCTGCAGGCAAAGCCATTTTAACTCTCCTTATATCAAGTTAATCTCTGCCTTCTCCTGTGCCACAAAAAGCTGGGTATGGAGTACCCTGAAATTTGTCTCTGTRGTGTTGACAGCTAAATGGCTGGGAAAATCCCAAGTAAATCTGGAGTCGCACAAATCGCTGTCCATAGAGAGGCTTAGGGGTAAATTCTGTGAGGAGCATGGACAGTGCAGAGAATTGTAAACTTCAGTCGATCCTTTAAGTCTCCTGGACACAAACACAACGGCACTACGAGAATTGGTGAGCATTGGCCACATCTCACAGAACAACTCTCACACATTTTCAGCCCGTTTGGGTCACCACCTTAGCAAATACTGTTTACCACAGATCCTCCTCACAGGGAGGAAGGTTCTGCTCAGCTGCTCTGTAAAATGTAGGCAGCATTGAGACTTCCCCCAGGCTTGCAATGCACATTGGAAATGCCTGCCCTGATTCTGGGCTGACCCTTGGTACCCCGAGGAGTTTCACCCATGGGATGTCATTATTTATATCCACAGAGCAGATGTCCTTGGCACAGATATCCCCTCTCAGGGCTGTGCAGCAGATGTTATTGCATTGCTGGGAGCCCCAGACAGAGCTCTGCATCCCTTCAGAGGGGCACTGCAAGCCACTGGCCTGCCCTGAATGGAGAATTCTGATCATTTAACTAGAAAGAAGATCTCCATGGCAACCGAAGCCAGAAGAATCACGTTGCCAGGAAAGGGTGGGCTGGACCCTTTGATTTGCATCCATGGCATGTTTGGAAAACAGATCTTCATCTCAGTTTCAACAGTCACTCCTAGGCAAATGATAAACCAAAGAGACTTCTTTAATCCCAGTCCCATCCTGACAACCACGGAAACTACGCCCAGACCCAGACTTCTCGGAGGAAGGGTGTTCTCCTGCACAAATGTGTGTTACGTTTAAGTTCACTCTTACTGTGAAAACTCTTGTACATTACCTAAAATCTCCTCATTGCTGAAAATACTTTGACCTATTGATCAYTACAAACATAGATTTATTCAGAAAAACTTTTCACAGCTGAGCTACTAACATTTCCTTTTCMTTWGTTATACATCTGAGGGGATGGGTACTGATGAACAAGGAGCTATCCTCCTTAGGTTCTGTGAAGAGAAAGGTGTGGCTGCTACCAAAATACCAATGTTTTGCCCAAGGATTTTGCAGCTTGTCCATTACAATAACAAGGTTACCTTCTAAGTAACCTAGAGTGTGAAGGCTGAAATTTTTCTTTGGTGTGTCGCTCTGGAATAAGCAGTGAAGCCTCATTTTGTGAGCTCATTCAGTCCCTAAGTGCTGGTAAAAATAAATACCCATCTTTTCCCAGCTAAGGTACCTAAATATATTTCCTGAAAAAATAGGCAACTTCTTGAACTTTTGTTGAAAGAAGAAACATTCTCTTCCAAGTCACATGTTGATGCCCACATGTTGCTATAGTCATTAGGATTCTGCTGCAATTTCACGAGAATTTTTTTTTTTTTGCACTGCCTAAGCCTACAGCTCAAGCTTCCTCTCTAGCAAAAAAAAAAACCTATAATTACCTTGTGCAAGTTCCTAGGCTGTAACTTGTGTCTGCAACCAACGTATCTTCACTTCCTGGTGGAATTTGCTGCTAAATTTAGAAAGCAAATATGACAAAGAAGTTTGCTTGGGAAGCAGGTGCTAATTGCATTTCAAAGGCAACCACTGACGGGTAACAGGAGTGATAAGCAAATAGAATTCAAGTAGTGCAAGCCAAGGTTTTGTACTGATGTGAAAATACAGGTAAAAAACAACATGAAAAGCAATGCATTCAGTTACATGATATCATCTTTGTTTTAGGATMCAAAACAATTACCTAGCCTTACAAAGAATTAATCAGGATCTGGAGGATAAGCTTTACAGAATGGTAAGTTATCATAAGTGCTTTTTTATATATATTAAATGGGGTTTTATGGTGCTTAAGTCATTGGGAAAACATGTATGTAGCTGTCACAAAAAAAAACCCTCAAGCTCTAAAATCAGTTATGGTTGAAAAAGATATCATGATGAAGAGCTCAAGCTGTGTACAATGACAGARCTCCATCAATTTAAATAGAGATTGCCCTGACTGATGATCTGGCTGAGTAAATTGTACCTTTAAAATAATTCTGGTTAATTTTGTTAATAACCTCATGGGTTTTAAATATTTATGTTTTCATTAAGTATCAGATTTAAATAAGGTAATCCCAGGTTTTCTCCTGCTTCTTAGATAYTTCCATTCAGCTATTATTAAGTGATTTAATAGAGCTTGGATGGTCTGACTTTTAAATTCTTTCAGTTATCTATCTCAGTATATTAATTTCTAATCTGCATGTATCTGCCACCACAATGTCAATGTCAYTGTCACAGGCAAATTAATTACTGAGAGAGGAAAACACTGCAGCATTTGTGGGCTCCACATTGCAAGACACAGAAGCACTGATTCAAAATAGCTTGAAGATGTCAGAAAGAAATGGCAATGCCATTGGTGCCCTGGCTCGTTGCTAATGCTGCTGGGAYATTGTGCTCATTGTTTGGAGTAAAACTACCAAGAAATGTGAGGATAATTTTTAGAGACAAAAGAATCACAGCTTTGAACTTCCAAAGATCTCAGGCAGCAATTACATGGATGAGCAGATTGGAACGGGGGGAGCAATTTGTTGGACTATAGCAACAAACATGACAGGCACCAGCCTTTACTAAGAAATAAATACTTGAAAATGTCATTGTTCTGATCCCAGAATCGTATTTAAATAGCAAACAATGAATAGGGGACTGAGCTTTTGCAACTGGCTAACAACAGGGCAAAGTTAAAGCTGAGTTGTAACTGATGTTTGATTGTAAATGTATCATAAACACTGCAAAAGCATAAAAAATATTCGGTCTCAGGTTATTGCCTTTTTTCTCCACTCTCCCTTCTGCCCAAATCACTTCAGGATTTTGTCTTCATCTATACCCCAACATTTATTACCTTTGAGCCACAARAGATAAATAAAGTCAAGACATTTGGGCTGGTAAATGAAATAAAAATATTGGAAACACAGAAAGAACGACTCCAGAAAATCCGTGTACTTTTATCAGGTATTTCAGATCAAAGCAAAGAATTTTTAAATTGYTGTTTCAGCATCCAGTTAAATCCTTGAGAAATTATTGCAGAGCACAGCACAGAAAGACTAAAAACCTGTCCTGTGGAGCCCTGTTCCTTTCTTTATCCCACTAATATGACAGTCAGTGAAGATAGAGGCTTGAAGCTTTAGAGGCTTGAAGAAGATCAATCAGGCCCTGTACACCACTTAACTCCAGACTGCTGTGCTCTCTGAAATATTGAAACTGAAGACACAAGACAAAACAAAATAAATGTCAAATGAAAACTCTATTAAAAGGAAAAAGATGAGGAAGAAAATACCATATCTGATTTAGATAAGTCAAACCTTTTGATTTTCAGGGCACTCCTAAAGCCCTCAGTACTTCAGAGACAGTTGAATTAAATAACAGCTGGCCTGGTTAATCCACACCTTATGGTGAACTGGGCTCTTAGATACCTTTCTCTCCCTTTCCTGCTTAGGAGGAACAGCTGTGTGTATTTATCTTTTTCTGTTTTGTTTAGTTTGTCATTCTAAAATCAAACACTTTTGATTTCTCTACCCTTATGCAAATCCAAATATACAAAACCATGTGTTTACTTCCTCCCTCTGCCCCCTACCCCATCCCTCTGAGTACACACACACACTCATGTTTTGACTATTTGGAGTGCTCAAATTCAAGAAGTAGGAAAGTAAAAACCTCCAGGCAGTGTCCCCTTGCTCCTCCCCCTGCAGATGTTATGGGATGCTCCCAGGAGATGAGTTACTCCCKGCCCCAACTCGTGACCCACAATTCTCCCTCTCCCAGTGCTGTTCCCTGCTCATCATGGCTCTTTTAGGATTCCACTGTGATCTCCCTCTTCTAACGTTTTTGGGTATCCTGAATGTTAAAGCCTTTCATGGCTGCTATTGGTATAAGAGATGTAAAAGAATAATCATTAATTYATCAGGAGTCACAGAGAAGAAGCTGATGTAGCAGTTAGTTTTCTTCTAGGCTCTGCTTCCTTTTGGGTGCTAATCTATAAAATATTTAAAAATATTTGACAGCACACTTCTGATCACAGCAAATGATATCCAATTGAAATCTCTGTCACATTCAGAACTTGAAATATAAATATAAAATATAAACCATGGTGTCTGATTTGGCTAAGAGCTAAAAAATGCAATCCTGAAATCAGGAGAGAGCTTGTTGTATTAAACTGGGCAAAACTAAACACTGGAAACAGAAGAGAAATGTGGCTCAGATTTAAAATTCTGCTGTCACTCCTCATAAAACTCCTGCTCTTACCACAGCAAGTGTCTTCAACTGAAGATTTCTTTGGTCTTGCAAGCACTGGTAAAGAAGTGGAATATACAGGCTGTCTTCCTAAATAATTAATYTTTATAACTCTTTTCTCCATTAAGATGTGGGAAAAGACTAAACAGAGTCCTCACATTTTGYACTGCGATTCCATCACAGCACTGTTCAATTAAATGCCTTTTTATAATATTTAGTTCCAGTTGTCACCAGTAATCTTCACTTTCCTTTACACTTGTTCGAGTTTTTGGAGCGTGCTCAGCCATGGTCCTGCTGCTCACAAACAGCAATTACAAGTAGATTATGCAAGTCATCCCAACCATGTGTTAAGAAATCCTTTATATGATCTCAGTCCAGCTGTATCCTCAATATGATCCTCGCTGGAATTAAGCAACGTGTTTTAAAAACCTTTTKAAGTTTTAAGGCTTTTTGGTTCGTTCTGTAGTTTGACCTTTAATGCCATAAGTCAGATTTTTAATGGTATCCTCTTTTGAGAACTGGAGCCTAATAATAGCGGCTTTAATAAACCCAACTGCTAATGAAAATTGCACCCATTTCTCCTCCCCCATCTACATTTTGAATGTTCTTGAAAACATGATCACAGACATCCAGCTGCAAAGAGCTCAGGAGACCTTATTATCCAGAAACACCCTAAAATATGTCTTTTGCAGCTGGGAAGTTTGACAGACAGACTGCTGGATGGTATCAGCTCTGATTCCCACCTCTTCAAAGCCCTCTGCAGTGCATTATACATTTTATCGTCTGTCATGATGAAAACTCTTACATTTTTACAGTAAAAATGTACAAATTTTACAGCTACATTTTACCATAGGACTTTTACAGTATTACACATCAAAGTCTGATTTTTCATTTACATTAAGGCAGACTGGGAGTGTGACTCTGCCATAAAGTTGGGAGAAATTATTCTATAAACCAGCAGTAAAGAGGGATTTGTGTTAAGGATGAACATGTCTGAAATGCTGCACTTGCTGAGCACTGCACTGATTTTTATCCCATTTCTGCCTCTGCCTATGAGCTGGAGGAGGACTAAAAAGTGCAGCAAATACTTTATGTTCTGTTATTAAGAGTTATTTATCCAGCTCTTGACTATGTGAGCTTTTCCAGTTTGCTGGCTATAATTTGTACTTAAACATCTCCAGTTGGRGAAGTCCAAATATGAATTAAATATGAGCTGGGCAGTATTAAGTGGTGCTCTGAGACCATGTGTCAGGGAAATGTTATTTTAAAAGAAGCAGGCTGCTGGGCTTCCAGGCCRGGAAGGTCAAGAATAGGGAAAGGGGTGAAGAATTTGATGACCAATTTCAGTCAGGCATTAAAAACATCTAAGAGCAGTTCGGCTTTGGAATTTGAACCAGTGACCAGATTGCACCTGAGTGTCCTATGATACCAACCAGTCACAACCCCAACATGGTTTAAATCTTAGCTGAAAKATGAAAACAGTGGAGAGAAATCCTGATTCTCACACAAACATAAGGAAAAACAGAAACCCAGTATCCTTAAGTTCTTGAATGGAACAAGATGACTTTGAGAATGACTTTGAACAGAGTCATTTAAAGCCCATCTTTTTCATTTTCTTTCCTTTATGGAAGAATTTGTTTCTCCCCCTCCCCCATGTCCCATGGAAATCAAATAGAGATGACCTAAATATACTTTAAAGGATTTGCATCCCAAAGACAAGAAAGTTTGGAGTCAGCTCAACCTGACGGGCTCATTTACTCACATTCAGTCAAGACAGCTGTGAATTTCAAGAGAAATTTATACTGGTTGGTTAGTTAAGGCAGAACCAGAGAAGGTTTGTGCTTTGTGGACTAAACAAGTGCGAAATAACATTTCTAAGGAAGGAAATGACCGTAAATGCCATAGAAACAAGTGATTTATAAAAATAGTAGTTGGGAAAATGCATTTCTAGGAGGACTTAAGGCTACATGGTCTGATGCTTTCAGGCACTTTATGCAATAGATGTCCATTTCTCACTAACTCTTTTCACACTCATTTTCCAGATTAAAAATATTGCCAGGTAGGAAATAGGATCTGCATACATTAACACCTATGGCAACTACACAAACTCAGACTGTGTAGGTTCCTGAATTTTGCAGTCAAACAAATGAATTCTCCTGGATAATTTGGGAATGTGAGCATGAGCACACAGACTTTCAGATATCCTCAGTCCTTTCACTATCTCTGAACAGAGATTCACTTCCCTTTGTTTGGACATATTKTGGCAAAGGTCTTCAAGAACCAAGGATCAAATTTATTTATAACTTCTAGGTCTTCTCTACCCAAACCCACTGCTTGCAAAAAATATCAAAGAACTTCCTAGGACTTTTCTTAGATCCAATTTACAAAGATGCTTACCTTCCATTTAAAAATAAATTGAAAATTACAAAGTCAGTGTTTGTCAGAAAGAGAGAGAGAGAGAGAGAAAAGAAAGGAAGGAAGGAAGGAAGGAAGGAAGGAAGGAAGGAAGGAAGGAAGGAAGGAAGGAAGGAAGGAAGGAAGGAAGGAAGGAAGGAAGGAAGGAAGNAAGGAAGGAAGGAAGGAAGGAAGGAAGGAAGGAAGGAAGGAAGGAAGGAAGGAAGGAAGGAAGGAAGGAAGGAAGGAAGGAAGGAAGGAAGGAAGGAATACTGCTAGTAGGGAGAGTGTTATAGAGTATTTAGTCCAGGTCACCATAGATCATCTCTTTCATAATTTTTTTTTTTCTAAATCAAGAAAAGTTATTTTTTAAAATATTATTGCATCTATTGAATCTAAAATTATTTCATTTAGTATGGATGGGAGAGAATACAGAACTAATTAAGATAAGACAATGACTTTTCTGAAAAGAAAATCAAAAGAGGGATGGAGAAAGATGCATTAGTACATTTTCTTTTTCCAGTTGCATACTCTGTGCTCACAGAAYAGTACTAAAGGTATGAAGGATCATCAGCATCATAAGATCTCTTCTTTATTATCACAAGTGGCATGCACCTCCAGCAGAATCCTCTTTGCTCACTAGAGGTGTAATATTTAATCCCGTACCTTTTTTCCTTTTCTTTTTTCCTCCAGAAACAAGCATTTCTTCTTTTAACCTGCTGTCACTAACACAGCCTCAGAAGATACTATTACACTGACTTCAGGGAATTAGCATCAGTCAACACCATCTCTTTTCCCTCCAGCTATAATTTATTTAGCATTTTATTATCAGGCAGGGCTCTACCCTGGCAAGGCATATCACTGATGTGGATGTGGGAGATGATAGGTACAGGGAAAGTCTATAAACACATTTTGGCAACTTCATCTGTGCTGCCAGGAGAAAGAGCGGAGGCTGTGAAGCTGACTAGCCAGCTTCTAATAAACTGATARGAAAGACACCTTTTTCAGGCATAATTTCAATGCTGTCAGTGGGGTTAGGTAACGAACTGGTTATGTTCATTTATAATCAACAGGTCCTCTGTGCTGCTAGTTTCCCAAATTACTGATCCTAAGTCAGCAAAATAAAACAGTTCTAAACTGGGAAAAAACTTTTTGCCACAGAAGCTGTCTGGTGCCTGGAGGAAAATCCCGAGCACTTGAAAAAGATGAGCAGCCAGCTAATTTCTGCTTAGAGGAGCAATCAGCCTGTGTAGTGATACTYTGTTCATCCATATTTTATATCAAAGAGCACATCTAAGCAGAACCCAAGCCAGGAATGGCAGGACCCTTACCCAGCCTAAGGCCAGGTTTGTTTGCATTCATTGAATTTGAATGAAGTATCCCTGTTTATAATTTAAATTTATTGCTCTTATTTMCGTTCCAAAAAAAGCTGAATAAGAGGTGACAGGTCCCTTTGCCCTGAGCTCATGTCAGACACAGGGCATGCACTGACCTGMAAGCCTCAGGAATATTTCAAGATGACACTGTGACAAGGTGGCCTTTATCAGGAGGTGCAGGTGTCCTGTCCTTTCACACAGTGCATTATTTCAGATCAGGAGCCAACCCCTGCAGTGTCAGTGCAAAGCTGAAGCGCTGTAGGATGTCACACACCCTGCTCAGTCAGTGCAGGCTCGACCCCATGAAGGAACATTAAAGACCAGCATTGGTACTTGTTGTACCAGGAAGAAAAGTAATCACCCTGCACATCTTTTACAAATCACTTGCACGGGAGGAAAAGCACGCTTTTACTTCACAAGCAGAGCCTTGACAGTTCTTTGCTCAACAGATTTCTTTCTGTGATACGTTATTAATTGTACACCAGTGTCAAAGTTTTCTTTTTCTTTTACTGCTATGGAATTAATTTTCAAGCCTCTAACRTGGGGTAGTCAAGGAAACAAATCTTTATAAGACCTTTGCTAATACAAGRTTGAATATGACATTGAGAGCAAATCATTCTTCAAGTGAAATGCCATGGAGCATGGTATCAGAACCCTCAGACAAAACACTATAGCCCCATGATATTATCTTTAACAAAATTACACTGTTGGGAAATCAAGAAGAGAAATCAGATTCTGCTGCAGGTCATATTTAATCAGGAACAAGTATTGTTTACTAAATAGGATAAATTCTATAATTTTACTTTGATGGACAAATTAGATTGGGTCAGTAATTCAGACTTGAGGCAACACCTCATTTATCAGAGGAAAAGATTTTGCTTATTTCCATATCACTGCTACCCCAGAATAGATCTTCTAAAATGTTATGGGCACAGAAGATGCATTGGTAGAACATCTATTTATTCAATTTGTCTGATCTGTTGGAAAAGAAGAAAATGTCAAGCTTGAATTATTTTCCTGTAGCTTTATTCTATCAAGAGGTCCACAACAATCAGAAAAAAACATTCAATAAGTAAACCTCTGTATGCCTAAACTCAATCCTCCTCCTCTTAGAACTCTTTTAGTAAAGGAGCAAAGTAGATTATAAAATTTTCATCTGACAGATAAAATTCTTTCCTGAAAAATACCTTTATTGCTTTGTCTTTCCCTTGGCATGCCTCCTTGAAATCCCTTCCCAACGCTAATTGATATTTCCCCTTCACTGAAACCAGGATTTTTTACCTTTTTTGTCTTGGAATACCTTTCCTAGACTCTGGATAAAGTGACTCTGTCTAAAGTGACTTTCTGGCCATGTGGTGTGAGCATTTCATTATCTGCTGTAGAAATTCACTGGATTTTCTTAAAACTGGTTCCTGCATTTTAAGTCTTGCTGCCTCTATACACTTCATRGTTATTGCAGAACATTTGTATGGAAGAATGCATCTCTTTATTTTGGAAAATGATTAATATTCCAAACTTTCACATGAGTACAGATTTTTTCAATGGGCTTAAATTAACTAAATTCACACTTTGGACTATTCTTCCCCAATGTACCGTAGGATAATCTGGCATGAGAAGGATTAGAAAAGACTTGATTTAATTATATGCTCTGTCTGAGCAAATACAATTCAATTAAGGAAGATGTGATTATTAAATTTAAAATACATTAGCATGCATCAATCAGCAGTATGAGCTTTAAATTAATAAATAGTTCTTTCACAGTTACCCAACTACTGGACAGAGAATCAGAATTAAAACCTTTAATAAAATTAGCCCAAATCCCTCAATGCATTTTTTAAAGCATAATTACTGAATGGGTCTTTATGCACCAACTGTAGTAATTTCAATGAAGTTTGTTCCAATACTGGGTGATGTTAAAGTAGTAATGGCTTCTATTTTGTCCTAAACCCTACTTTTTCGTGTGGAGGACTAATTGAAGTGAACACAGTACAGCATTGGCAGGTTTTTGTCTCAAATTAGCTGATACTTTAAGGTTTCTGTCAAAACTTCTTGTGCTTTACTGCTTTAATATTTTAGCTATTTTGCTTTCAAATTTCTAGTGTGGATACAGAGAGATACAAAAGATTTCAGTGAATAAATAGGCAAAAGGTRCCTAGTAAAGTAGAATTATGATTTCTACAAAAGATGCCAGTAAAGCAAATTAAAGGTTAAATTACCAATTATTGAGGCTATCTTATTAAGATTGATTTAATTTCTTCTAATAGCGTGCAGCCATTCAATACCCAACTCAAGATGCTAACAAGAGGTGTCTTGAGGAGGAAGTCAGTTTTGTTAGGTTTCCAAGTAAGCCTAGTGAGAAAATATAAAGAATTCAAAATCTGGMTGTGTCAATCTGCTGCATCAAGATTCCTGACATGTAGAGGTCAGGACTTTATGGGGTTGATATGAGGAGGAAGCTGAGTAGGCAAAACTCTCCTCTGGAGACACCCTGAGGGCAGTGATTCCCCTCTGTCCTTGGGKAATCCTGGGAACCCTGCAACCAGGAGAGACCCCTGCCAGCAGCTGGAGAAAGAAGAACTTKCACTCCTCTGCTTACCCACTCCTTTATTTTTTTCCAGTTATTCCATATTTCTTCCTAGAGCACACAGAGGAGGGAAGCAGTCTGTAGGAGGAGAGATGCCGACAGTCCCGTGCGACGTGTGGCATCAGGGACAGCAGCTGCCAGCTCTTCCCTTCTCAGGGTGGCTGGAGAATTATCTCCCCCCTGCTCTGCTCCTCTGTGAATTTTCATGCTGTTATATTAATGTACCTTCATCTCAGTGTTCCCAGCTACAGTGACGCAAGAGCTCCGTAAATATAACATCAAGGGAAGAAATTTCATTTGAGCAAGGCTCATTTTACTCCTTGGTGACACATGTAATTGGCTTTATCTGCTGCAATGAGATTTTTCATAAACACTCACTACATGGTCTTGCTCAGCTTTCTATTACTCAACTTCCAGGAATTTTTCTTTTGGCTAAATAGCCAGAAATAAAGAATAAAGAGTGAGAATATATCCCATGAGGAGGAAGGAACACAGGCCAGAAGCCCTTTTAGAAGAGAGTGTTACAGAAGCATGAATCTGTTGGCTTCTTCCAACATTTTAACTATATACGCCCTTCCTTAAGCTGATTTGACCAATTCCAAAGGCTCAGAGATTAGAATGAGGAATTTGAATGGTTATTCCCCCACAGGTGCCAATGCCAGCTTGCTTTGTTGTCTCTCAAAGACTTCCCAGTAGATGGCTGAAAGACAGGAGCCATTCATACAAGACAGCCTTCCTATACTGCATGGAAAACAGAATAGAGAGCAGAAAGAGAGCTGATGGAAAGGCACATGGCTTGAGGTGGGGAATTTGTGTTCTGTGGAATGCTCATCCATCAGCTGTGAGGAAAAGCAGGTGCTTGGTTTAGCTGTATTCATCCAAAGCAAACAGAAAAGCCCTGCCTGTGAAACTGGCAAGCTGTGCCATTCCAGGCATCAACCCAGATTACAAAAAAGGGATTGAAAGGTGAAGAAAAAGTATTGTCTTTTGCCATGCAATCATGGTGTCAAGAATAAAACCAATCCAGCCACCAAGATGTATGAAAATAGACTCTGTGGTTGCCTATATGCCAGAACTGAGAATCTCGTATGCATTGGTGCCAGAAAAGTACTTCAGCTCATGGAAAAGGCTGCTGCAACTAAAATGGTTCACTTATTTTGTGTGGGATAGATCAAGTGGATTGCAGGGCYTAGGAACAGCACTCTGAATTGCTCCTGGCAGCTCTAAAATAGTAGAACCAAATATTCCTCAATTAGCAATAGACAGCAGAGGTAAATCACACATTGGTCTCTGCCTGCTACCAAACATAACACTGCAACAACTTGTGCAGAAGGTCTGTAAAGGACCATTTGTAACACACTGCAGGAAAAATTCTGTCATCTTTAGCTTTAACAACCTGTGCTGATGGTCACTTACAGCCAGTACAGAGCTCCTTAGCAGTAGTTTAAAAAATTATAGTTGCAATCTCCTGATTATGAAAATGCTGCATTAAACATGAAAGAATTCTCTCCTCATCTTCATTATAATAAATGCAGGGACTCATCTTTGAACCAAAACGAGTTGTAGCTTACGGGACAGAGATCATGAGCTTGTTACATTTGGTAGTCATACACAAATAATGTCCAAACCAATTATATCTGTTTTCAATGCAAAGGAGTGAATCTTGCAAATTATTTTGAGCCAAACCATCTGGGATAAAAGATTTTAAACACTTATCAATCACTGTTCACTGTTTGTTTTGCTGAAAACAAATCTCACATCTAGGAATAAAAGACTAGGAACCCATGTTTAAAAAGATTAAGTAAAAATTGCTGCATAAAATGGAAGATGTACAAGTAGAAAGAGGGACTGATAGCAGTCAATACCAGTTATAAGGTCTGAAACACAGAGAATAGGTAAAGGAAGGGAAAAGATACAAGAAAATATATTAGGTATAATAATGCTGCTGAGGTCCATATAACTAGCAGAAGTTTAAACAATAACTTTGATATTTTACCTGCTAGGCATGGAGGAGTGAGCATAGGGTTTAGTTTTGTAATGGAAGTGAAGTCAATGAGCTTTTTGGGTTGGAGAAAAMTAAAAACGTGGAAGCAGTATTCAGAGCTTAAGAAAAAACTTGTTCTTCATATCTCCTACTTCTAGTTTATTAATTAAGTAAGCTTATTAATTAAGATTCAACTAGTTCCCAGGCTCCCCTCTATTCCAGTGAGACAGAAACACTCTACAGTGTGACTGCCACCTTCAAAYAGGTGTCTAAGCATGTGGGCATAAACATCCCTTGGGCACATCTCTTCCACTGACTAGAGACCAGGCAAGCATTTTTATCCAGTCTTTATTACAGATGGTGAGAYGAATTTAAGTTATGGGAGATGAATACTCATCTCCTGTGAAATGATGATACTCCATAATTCAATTGCTGGATATCTGTTTCTTCTTTTTATCCTAAAGGAGAAACAAAAGAATCCTTAAAAAAAACTAACAAAAAAACCGAAGACTTCAAAAATTGAAGTAGAGCAGATAGTCCAAGACATTAAAAAGTTGTGCCATAAAATCTTATTTTCTTGCAAACAGTGTATCAAACTGGGAAGAATAGGAACACAATGACTAAAAGCAAGTCAAGAAACATTACTTAAGTATGCAGAGCTTTTCTCTAGTGTGTGAAGATACTTCCTTTTCCAAATACAGCTTTCATGTTTACTGTGCTCTATTAAGTACTGCAGAATTGGCAGAGAGCTGCCCAGTGCTAGGGCGTTTGTGAGGAGTTTCAGAGGGTTTTCTTTTTCCACAGATTATCTAAATACTGTATTCATATTCCAGGTATGATTTTCTAAGTTTAATTCAGTAAGTGTTTGGTAACACGATGGGGTGAGAACATTGTCTTATATAGATGACAGTACAAGTAGCATCCCTAAACATATTCTATTTAGCAGGGTACAAAGTTATATTTTGCTAATTCCTGGTTTAGCTGTTCTTGTGATTCCAACARTGCTTTTTAAAACAAAACAGTTCTTTTACCAAGACTGGCAGTTATAAAAGCTTGGATTCATGATGAAGTAGAGACCAGACACAACCTGAAGTGAACAAAAGCTTTACACCCCCACCGAAGTGTGTCACTCTATCCTAAAGCCTGTGACTTTTTACATCAAAATCTGATGAGCTCTAAGGGCTTTGATCATCCTCTCCTAAGGTCTCAAATGTTGGACAAAGTCTCAGAGGAAGGTCAAAGTGCTCTTAAAATTTTTCTAAGCCTCTTCACTTTGTCATACCCAGCCTTGCAATCCTCCTTCTGCACAATATAGTGGCAGAATAGCGGGTTTTGAAGGGAGTTGCTGTATCCTTTGGTGTGTGATGAATTTGCAGTGTGTCCAAACATCTTTTCCCATCCTACTCAGACTCTGTTACCTCCTTCTGCATCAACAACAGATGCCCTAAGCAATTYTGCAGAGATTCCTAATACTGCAGGATGAGAAGCTCTTGCTTGTGATGCCAAAATTTGCTAAAAGAGCTAAAATACCAAGATTCCATGATTGACTTCTTAAGACTTTCCACTGTGCCATCAAGTGAGTTTCAAGCAATTATTTGCCTGAAGAAGAGTCACACGATCAGGTTTAATAATATCAATGTAGGTTTYGTATTATACATTCAGTAGTTATTTTAAAACATATTCTTGCATCTGTGGGATTCAACAGCAAAATGCTGGGGGATGGATATAGGTACCTAAGCCAAATTTCAGATGCAACTTTTTCATGTTGAATATCACTTAGTAATCAGATTAATACTTCCTTTTAATGAGAACCCTGCCTTTCTGTTCAAATCACCAGCTCTACTCCACATTTCTCCTGGAGAATGAAATGCTTTTATTGGCATATAGTTGTTAAAGTAAATAAAAGGTTGGATGKCTCCCTGCAGGAGTTGCTGGTTTGGTTTTTGTTTTGGGGTTTGGTTTAGGTTTTGTTTTTATTGTTTTAGGGCGGGTTTTTTTGGGTTTTTTTTTGTTTGTTGGTCGGTTGGTTTGTGTTGGGGTTTTTTTGGTTTTTTGGGGTTTTTTGTGGGGTTCACTTTGTCCTGGTAACAMAAAGCCTCACCTGTGAGCAAGAAAGCCGAAGGTAGAGCATGAGATGCACAATCAAAATGGACTCAATGGGTGCCCGATTACAAATAGGACCAGTTTTTGACCTACAGAGAACAGTTTGGATACAAAAGTAAAGAAATAATCCTTTCAGTGGGCTGAGGAGAGAGCAGGATATCACTGACAGGGAAGAAAAAGCTCCCAGTCCAGACAGAGGCGTTGAACCCAAGGAGTCTTCAGTTGATTGACAGCCTTAATGGAAGCAGCCTGGAGTCTGGAAAATGACAGCTRGAAAAAAAACTAGGAATGGTTTCTCTATGACCACAGTTTGTCAGTGGGAARTCTGCTCTCACACTGGAAGGGTGCTTTGGGTTGAGAAGTGTAAAGAACAGGAATTGACAGTAGAAATGAAAAAGGAGCAGAACAGTGGTATAAACTTCTGTTTTACAGTAAAACAGGACCTTGGAGAGTAACCTGTTTACATGGGTTTTCTACTAGAACCCTTGAAATGCAATCAAACACCTGCAGCAAATGAAAGGTGCCAGGAGGAATGRAAAAGGCTCTTTTTTGACGTCTTCTACTTTAATGTGTTTAATAACTGTGTAGCTGACTTCTGCACAGCTTGGCTCTGGCAGCCAGGGTTATTTAATACCATAATAGAGAAGATAACCGACAATTTTGTAGAAAACATTAACATTGCAAATGTTGAGATTAGCAAGTTGGCAACTTTGATAGAGGCTGTGTCAATCATTCGTATTACTGTTGTACTCAAACTTTTCTGCCTTGGATCCTAGGGACAGTACAAGGAATTAAAATTCAGCAGTACAAATATTTAAACATGAGCCAAGTTAAACAGAGGGAGATCTTAAATCAAAACCTTCTCAGCAGGACATTGTCCTACCAGGAGAGAGTTTTTAATTCAAAGTAAAACTCTTAACCTAAGTGAATTTATACAAGCAATTAAGGATAACCAAAGGGCAACATAGTAGAAATTAAGGTGTAGTTTATGGCATCACACACTGCATATGAAATTCTGTATTATATTAAATTGGGTTGTCAAGAATTTTAGAGGCTCACAGACTGTTTCAAAGGGAAAAGATCTGAAAAGTCAGTACAAGCAAGGATGGGAGATGTACCTTGGACATGGCACTCAAAGGAAATTTGAAGGAAAATTTTTATACAAGATCTAGCTGTGGTTTCAACAATTCTATAAAGYTAAACATAGAATAAGTGCCTGAAGTGATCAGAGTAGGAATAATTTTTTATCACCCAACTGATACAAACAGAGAAGAAAGTCCAGGAACATAGCTGTTAAAATATCTCAAGCATCTGTCAGTCCTGTCTTGTCTGCTGTGTCCATTGACAGCAGAATTGTTTTTCCTTTCCCTGCTAAGGTACCTTATATCTATYTCTAATTATATTTACAGCAGGAAAACAGATGGTCTGACTTTTCAAAAATATACATATTTCCCTTAGTATATCACAATTGGGTAATCTGCTGGTGGAAGGAAGAATTTGTATGCAAAACAGTGTGAATAAGATTCGTTCCTAAATAACATCTCTTCTGACAATGGTAACTAAAGCAGACCTTACCCCTCTGAGCTGGGAAAAAGCTTGAACACATTTTGAAACTTGCCAGAGCCCTTCCCATTAAGCTCAACACGTGCTAACTCTCTCCCAGTTAATCAGTAGATGCTGCCATCCATTCTCATTAGACTGAATCAGTTCCCCGGGAGATCCCAATAAACTGGTGGTCCTAATTAAACTCATTCCAATTAATTTGCACTCCATGAGGGTTTTAGTATTATTTCACCTAAATCCAGCCTAACACTTCTGTTATCTTGTGTAACTTCACCAGCAATTTTCCTGTAAAAAGGGGCTGAAGAATGCATTCCATAGAAGGGATCTGTCTTATGGAGATGCCAATTTTCAAAGCATTTCCTGKTATTTCAAAGTGTGGGTGTTGAATTGCAAGCTGCTTAACCAGATCTGAAGAACCCAGCCTTGCTCTCCATCCCCATGTGTTGTTGTCCTATCACCTCTATGAATTCCAGATTTATTTCCCCCAGGTATCTTCCACCTTTACCCATGTCCACCAGATTTCCTTCCCAGAACAAGTCTCTCCAGCTGCTCTGTGCTCACAAAGAAAAACTCCAACTTCCTCAGTGCTTTTCATCTCGACAATGCTCTCTTTAAATGTGTTATAGACAAAACCCTCACTCTTTTCTTGAGCATAATAGTGATTAGTCATGAGTGATTGGCTRTATACTGTCAGAAATCATCTAGATTTAGGGCTGAAACTCA
The DNA here is from genome assembly GCF_030028575.1 of Malurus melanocephalus. Classification (NCBI taxonomy): domain Eukaryota; kingdom Metazoa; phylum Chordata; class Aves; order Passeriformes; family Maluridae; genus Malurus; species Malurus melanocephalus. Next base: position 3,038,167 of record NW_026623289.1, read on the forward strand.
GACATCTGTTTTGCCATAATGAAGAATGAAAATTGCCCAAGATGGAAACGGACAGTTTCATTTGCCAACCCCACAACTCTCATATTTGTTTTTCAACTACATCTGCCCTATTTTTTATCTTTTTTTAAAAAAAAAAAAAACAAAAAAACAAATGTACAAATCAAATAATTCAAAAGGTGTGGCAATCAAGTGTCTACAGGATTCATTTTTTCAAGGTAATTGAAATCACATCCTACATTTGCACTACCAGTATAATAGGATAATTTGTATATATTTGTACAAAAGGCAAAATAAAGGTCAAGCAAATCTTGCATTTTACTTGTCAAGTTAACATGAACTCATAACTGGGAAAAGGCATTGAGGACAGAACTACAAACTCTGCCAAGAAGACCCGTAGTCACCATCCTCCATTTTCTGTAACAGCAGGCTTCTGCATCTCTTTCAAGCAATTATGCAGTGATTCAAATATTACTCATGGCCTGAATGTAGAACCAGCTACCACTGAGGTGCTCTTGCTGGTGTTCCTTACCCATGTTTGGAATTGGATAGACTTGGAATGGTATATGCAAAAGTAATTGGGAAAAAAATGACTGCATGACATGCAAACAATTGTCAAAACTACCATTTTTGTAGGGCTCAGTCATCATTGCTGGTAAATAATATCACTGAGAGCAAAATTGGCAAAACCTGAAGTTCTGCTGTTTAGAAAAGATTTCTGGATAGGGAGTGGGGTGCAAACACAGGAAACAGAAGGTGCTGTGCAGGGCATGCATTAATGGTGTGGCCCAGGGAGGCCATGGGATTGTAGTCAATACATTCCTCAAAATCCGCAGGTCCCTGTTACTGCTGCAGTACCAGGATCATGGAGCTTTTCACACCAGCACCCTCCACAGCTTCCTTTCTCCTGCCCTCCCTGCCTTTCATCTTTTTGTCCCTCTTAGGAGTTCCTGGCCTTCACCTCCTCCATCTTCCTCATGCACTCCCAGGAGTTTGGATAGGAAGGAGACCAAGGGGGCTCTTGTGGGAAATGGTTGGGATTGCCAACATGGCAGTGAGGAGAGGGGAAGTCTTCTACTCCAGCAGAATAGCAGTAAGAGGGCAGAACCTGACACTTATGAGATCCTTCTGGAACACCTCCTTGCCTGTTTCTATCGCATCATCCACAACTCTCCCCAAATCCCAATATGACCCATCTCCATGGGATGCTTGGGCCAGTTTTGACACTCAGATATGAGGTTGGCCTTAAATTCCCAAAGGGAGAGAGGGGGTGGAAGGCTTCCTTGATGATGGCTCTTCTCTCTTATTTCTCCAGCTCCCTTTTATTTTTTCTCTGTCCTCCCTATAAATCCCCTGTCTGGGAGAAAAAAAATGTGTCATTCTTTCAGGCTGGGAGGAGAAGACACGAGAGAAAAACGTGGACACTGATGAGATCTGTGGCAGCATATGGACTCAAAGTTTGGTGTCTGACCAGGGATGATGATGATAAATGACAAAAATTTTCAGCTACTTTTAAATTCTATGTCTAAGATACATCATGTTATAGGGAAAAAATAAAAAGAAAGACAGAAACACACAAGAACATAAACTTGCATACATTATAGATGTTCCTCAGCCAACACATATTTTGGTCTTTGTGCAAGACTGGAATTCAATGAACTAATTTATAGATGAGATTACATTAGCTGATTAAACATTATCTTTGAACCCTAAAATCTATGACTCAGTCAGTTTTGCACATCTTTCATCCAAAAATAAAGTACACGATGTTCACATTGTTCAACTATTTGCTTATACCTAAAGTTTTTGTTAATAAATGGGCAAAAATTGCCCTTTTTTTGTTCATGTAGTTTACCAGAGAATACAAGTATCAGTTCAATAACCTTGTGATTTTTCTGTCCTTAAAGGAAGAGTTTTGTTGAAGAAAATATAGAATTTTTTCCTGGAATTATCCCCTCAGGCCACCACTAATGTAAACCTAATAGATAAATCGCTCACTTTTAAGTTGTGCCACATGAGAAAGAAATAAGCAGTTATTGTGAATTTCAGTAACACAAATAAAGCTTTTTTGGTAAATCCTCACAACAACATTTTAACTGCTCCATTTTAAAGTACTGTTAGGGCAAGCAATGAAATTCCATTACCAGGGAGAAAAATAATTTCATAAGAAATATTAAATTACAGAAAAGACAGTCCCAGTGGTGTATTGATTTCCACAGAGGTTTACACTTCATTAGATGTGCAGATAATTACCAAGGTAGTGTGGATGTTTTCCAGTCGTCTGTGATTCCCATCACTTTACATTTTCCACACTTACCTATTGTTTGTAGAATTACACAGATCAGAATTATTTTTAGCAGTGCTACTAAGGAGTGCTATAAACTTTCAAAGGACCTTGGAGACTCCACAGCTTGTCCACTCATTGCTAAAGTATCTCATTCCATCATGGACTGAGAAGATGTTCAGAGTTATTTTGGTACCAGATATGTCTCTAGGGCTGAGGATTTCTATAGTGAAATAGAAGGACTCACTCTGTCTGGGAAATACACCACGCAAAAGCCTCATGTACAACTTAAGCTCCACAATGATGATGAAAGGGGTTTGAAGGCAAGAGTAAATAGGGCTTTGTGCAGGCTCTTTGCACCTGCGTGAACATTAGGCTAATTGCTTGGGCTTATTTACTCTTCCTCTCACAGCCAGAACCTAGAGATAATCTCCCACTGCAAATCAGCCTGAGTGAAAGTCTGCACCAGCAGAAGGAAGTGAGCCTGTGAATGTGTTCATTTTACAGACCATTATTGCACCCAATTATTCCTGCTTCTTCTCCAACCAAACACTATGCAAAGCATGGAAATTAAACCCTTCAAGCTGGCAGTGCATGTACTTAACCAGAGCAAGATACCGAGCAGACTGCTGGATGCAGGAGCAATGTCTTCAATGGCTAAAGACAAAACTTCTCCAAAAGGAAAAAGAGAGTAGACACAGACATGACACATGGACAGACGTGACACAGTTATACATCTCAGCAAACTGGCTGACTCCAGATTCACATCTTCATACACATTGTCTCTAATTGTCCACACCAGAAATGAGCAATGTCCCTTGTAGCGTTAACTGGCAACCAGAAAAAAAGGCACTGAAGTTGTTATTGTTAGAAACTCGCTGAACCTTAAAGAAATGTTCCATGTAAAAAAGGTACAGAAGGTATTAGTGGTTGCATTTCAATTATGGTATAATTGATATTTTGGTTATAAATCCCTGTTTTTTTTCTTGTTAGGACATGTTGAAAGGTTGGAAATGAAATGTGTAAGTGGTCTGTTTTGTCAAAGAAGAAAAATGAAATTTGGTCTCAGGCCTGTGTATATTTAGAGATGACCTGAAAAAATTAGTAGATGTGGGCAATGACAGCAGTGAGATGGTCAGGGCTGTGGGGCTAAAATATGATGGCAACAATCCACAGAAGGATTTGCAAGCAGTGACAGACAATATGTCAGAAACCCAGCACTAATCCTACATGGCCCTGAGAGATTCATAACTGGCTATTACCACTCATGGATTTGAGTTGTAACAGATACTTCTATAAAACACCAGCTTAAAACTTTTCTATTATCATAGAATCCCAGAACAGCTTGGGTTGGAAGAGACCCTTTATATATTTTTTAGTCCAACCCCTCTGCAATGAGCTGGGACATCTGCAGGCAGATCAGATTGCTCAGAGCCTCATCCAACCTGACCTTGAGTGATTCCAGGGATGGGCATCCACCACCTCTCTGTGCAACCTGTGACAGTTTTTCACCATGTTCATAGTAAAAAATTTCTCACTTATATCAAGTCTGAATCCACCCTCTTTTAGTTTAAAACCATCACCCCTTGTCCTAGCACAACAAGCACTACTAAAATGTCTGTCCCCACCTTTCTCATTAACCCTCCTTAGTAAAAGTCAGTGCTGCTTCCATAAACTGATGGTTGTATGCCATTTAGGATTCTCAATCTCAAAACAGATACAGAAAAAATAAAGTGAAGAGCAGGAGAGCAAAAACACTGTGGAGCGTGTTCCATGCAAATACACAGAAAGGATTCTCCAGCTTTTTGAAGGGATAGCAAAGAGGGGACGATCTCAGGAAAAGAAAACACATGAAATGCCTAGAAAAGCAAGGAATGAGTAAACTGAATTTCTTATCATAACAAATAAAAGAATCAAAGAGAACAAAATTCATAAAATCAAAGAGCAAGGGCAAGTGACAGATTCAAAACAATACAGGGGAGGTATTTACCCACATAGCACCTACTTAAAGACCTTTCTGTCACAGGATACAATGAGTATTAAAATCACATCTAGATTTTAAAAGTGATTAAAAATTACTACTTTATTATAGCATCGCCTGTAAGTAATGAAGTCCTTGAACTGAAAATTCCCAGAGGCTAAGGGGATATTCTGGGAAATTATGACACTATGCTTGATCTGTTCTTGTGCACTACTCTGGGCACCTCTGCTCTCAGCAAGACAGTAGGGTAGGTGCACCCCTGCCTTGAGTGATACAGTTCTTTTCTTGTTTAGACCTTTTATTGAGTTCATTAAAATAGCTCGGAAAACACAAGCTTATGCAACCTTTAGGCCAGAAGGATGAATCATGAAAACACAACAAACGTGAGAGATAAAGAGATTTTATTTCGTTCCTTCCTGGTTAGACTCGTTGCCAAGACATATTTTATATTTTTAATATAATTCTGCAGCTTTTCCTGACCCATCCTTTCCTACATAACCCATTAACAAATTGCAACTCCATTTATACTGGGGGGCTCAGCAGCCAGTTAGGAGCTATTCACAAGGCTATTCACAAGGGAGAAACATTTATCAGTAAAGATTCATCAGAGTTTGGATATGATTTAGGAATAGGACAGACAGACACTCACCTTGTTCTCTGCAGGAGTGGGTAGCTTTAACTTAATGGGAACAGAGGATAAAAGCCTAGAGGGCTTTCTTTAAGAGTGGTAGAAAGGCTATGGTTAAACTTCTTTTCAGTGGAAAATTACTCACTCTGATGCTTGATCTCCGAAATTATGATGTTGAATTTTTTTTCTCAAACAGTGTCAGCTTATTAAGGGCAAACTTCATCTTTTCATCTAGAATGTAGTTGAAAGGTGCTCAGTTTGTAACTGCAGGCTCAACTGAGCACTCTGTGTCAGAAACAGCACCAAAATGTCTCAGGGATTTGCCATTTGGGTCCTTGTCTGGATGACTTCTCTGCACCATCTGCCCTGGATGAACAGCAGTTCCCATGAGGTACAACAGTGATTCAGAGCAAAAATAGACAACAGGACACATCAGTAACCCTAGGATTCCATTTCACAGAGCAGAAACATGCAGGAGCTGTCTACACTGCAGCTCTCAGGAGGGAACACCTCAGAATGGGCATAGTTGGCCAAAAACAGGGAGTCTGTCTCTCTCACTCATCCTTCATTTTTGAAGCAGAAGTCCTGAATCTGTGGGACCCTGAATGATGTGTCAGTGCTGACAGGATCTTCTTTACAACCTTGGATGCAGAGATTGGTGAAAGTCAGTGACAAGTTTAAGAAAACTTAAGAGAGTATCTAACAAAATTTCTCCACAGTAACTAAGACATACCACCTAAGTTTTTAGAGCAGAAGCCATGTTTCAATGAAGTTTTAATCCTGTTTTATCTTGTTGTTTTAATGCAACATGAATTCGTAAAAGTCAATGGATTTTAATCTGGAAGCATCTAACATTTTAACATGCTGAGCCAAAAGTTTTTGTCCAAGGTATTAATCTTCTCCCTACAACCAGGTTTTAAACACTCCAATTGCTGCTTCTAAGCACAACCCTTCCACTTTGCTTTATTAGTTAGCATTTAGGTGCTAAGTATTAAACAGAATTCGGTCCACTGGGGTTTGTCACACTGCAGTTTAGAGCAGGAGTAGCTGAGGCATCGTTCTTTAATGGTGGCATAAGTCCTTGTATGAGCAATAGAAGCTGCCACTCTCTTTATGAGCCAAGCTAAATGCTATTAAAATGATGAATGAACTAGTTCCATTTTATTTGTTCAGCCTTTCCCAGTGCTATTCTCACAACCCAATTGAAGTCACCAGCTTATACTCTGCATAAATCCCCATGTGCTCGAAATACACAGATGCCTGCAGAGTGGCAAAAATGCTGTAAAGGTTTATTTCCTTTTTCAGTAATCAAAGTGTTAAAAAAATGAAATGGAGCTGAAATTCAAATTCAAGATTAATCCCCATGTTCTGAGACAGCTTTTAAGAGGCTTTTCCAGGTATTTTACAAGACCATCCTGCTTTGCAGCCAAGTGTTGCTGGGTATCCATGGGAAGCTGAATCTCAGGCTGATCAGTCCCTTTGGATTGCAAAACAAAACAATAATGTTCAAATCAAAAGCTTCTTGATTAAATAACCTAATTAAAAGGTACATACAAGTGGGGGTGTAGTAGAGTTTTTTTCCTCCTGTGAGGATGAAAAAATCTCAAAATTTACCTTATTTTCAAAATTAAGGGTAAACATTTGCTTCCAGTGTTGTGTTTATGACCTATTACTTAGTTCCTGTAAGCATAGCTGAAATCCCAACCCTGCTTAAACACAGTTCAAGGAGATAAAATTACCTTCAGCCAAATATCCCAAGATGCAAACTGAGAAAGAAATCAAACTTCACTGACGTTTGGCTGGATGATCAAATACAGATCTCCAAGGACCTACCTTTGATTTCAGTGGAGAGGAGGAGAGAAGAGAGGGAGAAAGAAGGAGACAGAGACAAAGAACACACAAGGGAGCACACACCAGAGAAATGAAGCAACCAAATAAGCTCTATAGCCCATGGATTATTTTAAATGAGCATACACATCTGCTCTATGTCACCAGGAAACACCAGTCTGTTTTAAGCATTACCTGTACAGGAAGATTTTAGCTCAAATCTTGAGTTTTAAAGATCCTCCTCTCAGTCTCTGGTCCATTAGGACCTATAAATACTCCAAAGAATGGGTAAGAAATTGTAAAGAAAAATAGTTCTGGGATAATCACTTGCTGTGGATAGAACTGTAAACCTAAAAAGTGAATCCCTAAATTTTCTAAGTCCTTTTGCAATTGCATACCTCGTAATTTCAATGCACTTAGCTCAATCTAGTTGCAAGTCACACAGATGACTGAGTTCTGGGTAAAAAAATACCCATCTTTTATTTCATTCTCTCCTCACAAACACAAGAAATATGACTTTGTCTGAGCTGTATTTATAAACTTTGAAGAAGAACTGAGAAATTGTTCATCTCATGGTGAGGTGAATGGCCTGAAACAACAGTTCACAACAAGAGTTTTCTTCCACATTTCAATAAAATAGAACTAAAATCTGGTATATAAAAAATGTGTGGTACTGGTTAGACTGAAACAAATTCACTGATTGTCATGGGAACAGTTACAGCCACAGCTAGAAATGTAATAGAATGCAAGTTCATTTCTCTTCATCTTTATTTGCTACTAATTTTAATCAGAATATCTATTGAAGATCTTTCCACAGAGAGCACAGAGTGCAGTTCAAGGAGGTTGCTTAGTCACTACA
>NW_026623290.1:0-25511 GCF_030028575.1 Malurus melanocephalus
TGGCAGCAAGGACAGCAAGGATCATAGAGCACGTGTTGGTCTCTGCCACTGTTACAGCAGGTGGAAAATGCTATTTTTGTAAGATTTTTCCCTCACAGAAAATGCACAGGAAAATTAAATTTAGCTTAAAAGGTTAACTTCACTTAAAGGCTTATACTCAAGCAAAATTTAAAAGTCTTAAAAAAGTTTTGAGACCAAAAATTACATCTGACCTTTTTTTTTTTGTCATTGAGGGGGTGGAGGTTTGGAATGAAATTACTGTTAGGTCTACATTTTATTTTCCACTCTTTGCTACTTTTGCAAGAATTTGAAATTTAAGAAATGTTGTCCAAAAAGTTAATCCTCTTACCCTTTTTTCTCCTAAGGATGCAGTCATTCTTTTTCTCCTCTCCTTATATTTTGTCTCTATCTCTTATCCTCTAGTCCTTTTCCAAAGGCTGAATTCTCCAGGACAAACTCACTCAGTTACACAACCACTTACAAAAAAAAAATTTAAAAATTGAAAAAAAAAAAGTTAAGAAAATAAACCAATGAAAAAAACCCAGTGGTTCCCTCCTTCCATCCAGTCTCTAATGAAAAAACTGCTTATGGCTTAATGATGCTCCTCCATGCTTCATTAGCTTTTATCAGTGTGGAAATCAGGTTTCATTCTGCTTTTGCAGACCTGTCACTGGAGATGGGTGTAGGAGAACAGGATATATTCCTGATTTTCTCAGTGTCGTTGGGCTTGTTGCCACTGATTTTGGAGGTGTCAGAAATGTCACCTGCAGAGATTTGCAGCAACAGGAGGCTGCTGATTTTCTGATCCAGCCCCAATTAGCAGCTGCCTGATAATTGTTGACATTGGAGAGCTATGAAGCAAATTGGGGGCCTGCATCCAATGAACCATAAATATAAATAATAACCATAAAACTACGTCTGTGCTACAAAACCTCCCACAGCGACCGCCAGGAACGACGCCTGTGTTTGAGATGCTACCTGGAGGGGAGGGCTCTGCATTTGGACACGGAGTAGAACCTTTTTAGCCAGCTCTAGGGGAGGGTGAAGGGTTGAGCAGGCAATGAACCCTCACTATTATCCAGCCTGGCCCCAAATAAAACCCAAATCAAGGCTGGGATGTTGTGGGTAAATCAGTCTTTGTACCTCTGCCCATGGGGTCTTTCAAAAAAGCAGATTTTAAGCCCTACTACAAAGTTCCAGGAATCCTCTCCTCAAGCCTGAAATGACCTATTAAATGTGGTGGCAAATCCAGGGAATATCTTTACATTTTCTTTGAGCACATCTCTGAAACAAAACATGACCCCACACAAAGAGACTTTTGCTTTGATTCACCTTTCCCATCACCTTATCTCCACTGCTGCTTTTGCATGCATAAACTATTTTAAAAAGAGCATATCTGCCAGAATTATTTTCACATCAGAACTTCCTGGCCTATAATTGCCTTTTCCCAGAAAAGCAGACTGTGACAACTCACTTGAGTCAATCTCTGCTTATAAAACTGATCTTGATCTTTGCTAACCCCTGGCTGTGGCTGGTTCTTAATCAGCCACCAGGCAGGGAACAGCTCAATACTCATTTAAAAGCTTCAGCACTGAACATCATGGAAATCTGGTCCTCTCTTTCCATTTCTAATGCCAGTCTTGTGCAACTCAGTAGAGACCAGAAAGATTTTCAGGGGTTTATTTAGGGTCCAGTCCTCCACATCTCCATATATCAGACTCACTCCCATTGCCTTTGAACTGCAAAGCAAAACCCTGAAAGTTTTCCTTAGTGCTGCTCTAGCTTGTACAAAAAGGAAATTTTAATGATTTCACTGCCTTTACCAAGCTTAACACACCAGTGCTTGCAAGAAACTGCAAAATCCTGGCAGAAACCAACAGAGTATGAAGTTATCATCCACAAACAGCCTATTGATGTTTTTCTCCAGAGCAGCCAAATTAATACAATACCAAGTCCTTGCCCATGTTCTATGTAATTAATTCAACGCTGAGATGACATTTCATTTAATCAAGACATATCATGGCTTCTCTTTCAGCTGAAAGAAACACTGAAGTTATAATGAAAACCGGTCAATGTATCAACTACCAGCAGCTTTTCTCTGCATTTCTGCAGGTCCCTGAAAGCCAAAAAAGAGCTGATGYTTTCCTTTCTTGATCTTCTTACTCCTTATTTGATATTCCTATTAATACAGCAGTCAAAAAGGCAGGGAGCTTCTCAGAATAGAGGAGCTTTTCATTTTCATTACATTTCTTCACAGCAGAATTGGCTACATTTTTTTTCTTCCCAACTAAAAGTGTGTTTTCATGTAAATAAAAAATAGAATTGTCACAGGAGAGCTGACCATCTGGTCCTGCATCCTGTCTCTGAGGGGGATCAGCTCCAGCTGTTCCAGGGAAGGTTTTTGCCCATCCCTTTTACCTCCCAGAACAGGAGGGCTTGCCTCCCCTTCCAGGTTTAAAAGGGAATTTGCAGCTTTCCTTTTTTTACATTTTACAAAAATTTCTGGAATATTTTACACTGTGCTTCCAGAAGGGGACTGCAGTGAACAAGAGTCAGCTTTTGTGGACAGCAAAAAAAGCAGATTCTTGCACCCCAAAAGTATTTCCAGCCTTCTGTGGTGAGTTTAACAGAGGCTTCCTGCTGCAGCAGATAAATCAATATTTGTCATATCTTAGCCAAGATTTGATAAGTTCATTTGCTTCATATCATACCTTGGATATCCCAGCCCCTGTCCGTTCTGATGCTCGGTGTGGGAAGGAACTGGAACGCTGTAAACTTCCAACTTTGTCCACTTCACACAAATCAAAGCACAGCTGCAAAATTTGGGAACAGAAAAAAGCGATGAGGGGAAAAAAAAAAAAAAGAAAACTAAAAACATCCCACCACACACATCCAAAATATAAATACTCCTGGCCTCCTCCCACTAGTAAATGTCACTTGACACTCTCACATCAAACCCGTCATCAGCTTGAGTGTTTAAAGGAAAACCACTGCTGGTGTTGGCCTCACAAATCTGTCCCCAGCACCAATTTACAAGCAACCCTTCTATATTAATTATTCCTAAGTATGCCACAATGACACATTAAATTTGCATGCTAAAGCCTAGTTAAAGGCTGAACAAGCCAAGACCTCTGAGAAAGCGCCGCACAGAAGAGAAATGTATTGTTTTAAATAACTGCCTACTGCTGAGCAGGGGCACAGAACATATTTGGAAGCCGTAAAACTGCTGGAGAGAAGAGAGGATGTTTTGAAAACAATACATTTGGGTCCTGCTAACACTGGAACAAACATATATTGAGGTTGGTATGAGGTGGTTGGTCTTGTTTAAATCAAATAAATGCAAGGATGTATTTGCCAGTCCCAGGAGGTGGGAGCTCTCTCTGCCTCAGTCTAACCAAACCTGTGGAAAATGCAGGTAGCAGAAACCATTCCAGTCCCCCAGAGGCTGAGCACTTGCAGGGACTATCCAGAGCTCAGTCAAGCTCTAAATCGAGTGAGAAATGCTGGCCCTGTTGTGCTTTGGACCCTCCCACAGCTCTTCAGGATGGTTTCACCTCACAACAGACACCATCAACGCTAAACAAATCACTTACATAATTATGTGTATTTGCACAGTGCCATCCATTGCTGCTGAGGTCACCTGCTCATTATCATTATCCCAATTCTTTTAATCAATGGAAGCCTGTATTTTTTATTTGTGACTCATTCTGTAGCATTTATTAAATGCAGTGCCATGCCAGGTGTACTTTTAGCATTTGTTTTATTGGCCCAACACGTTTCACATGGGGTGGGAAAGGTGTCTGGCTGCATTTACCCTTCCCATCACGTGGGATGTTGCTATTAATTATAACTCCTGTGTCATATTAATCACATGATATTATTATTTAAAAAGCAGTCCTCCCCATACCAGTTATAAAAGGATCAAATCTTATCATGTCCCGATGAATCAGAGTTCAGTATATTTTAGGTTCCCCATAATCAGCTGGCAAAGACTGCCTTCCAAGCAAGATGCTGTTTATTTTTAGGTTAGTAATGAGCAAACAGCGGGAGGCCACAGGAGAAACAAAGGAAGAGCCATTTTTCTGGGGAAGGAAGTGATCCTAGAGCTGTGAGACAACACCTATTGCTCATTATATCACACCTAACAACAGCCATTTTTTAGGTATTTCAGTATTCAGTATAAGATTTCCAACAGCAGCCCTGCACCATGGAGAAGGAGAAATCCTGCAGTCCAAGTGAGACACACTGGGGTCACCATATCAGCAGCCACACACATGAAATCTTAGCCTGGAACCAGCTCTAGCATCGACAGAAGTCTGAAATCTGTCATTATAATCATAATTGAAACAAACCCAGGGAAATACCCCACCTTGTCAAGGTGAAGCAGGACTGGGAAGATCCTTTCTCCTGGGAAGGGGATGTTTGCACAGTACTAGCCCACAGCACAAAAGCCTTTATCCACCATCAGCTTGGATCCTCCAGTACCCACCTAAACAGAATCACTGAATTTGGAAAAGACCTTTAAGATCATTAAGACCAAACTTTAATAAGGGAGGCAAGGCGATGCCTGTGTCCCAGGAGCCTGGCTCCTCCAAGAACACCACAAATTTGCAATAATCCTGTCCATCTCATGCCCAGAGTTACTCTGGAAGCTCTTGCTGCTCTCACCCCTCAGAGAAAGGCACACAGGACTGGGAGCATCTGTCAGCAAAACCCTGACAAACAGCTTTGAGCACACATACCCTGCTCCAGAGCTTTGGCAACTCTGGACTGTTTGGGAAATCAATTACCCCCAGCAGCCTCCCCCCAGCTTGTTTATCCAGAAAAAYATTTAATGAGGAGCCTGTTAATGAGGCCACAGTCATAGAGCACTCCTGGTCTGTCGGGCAATCAGGTTGGATTACAGTGTTGATCATTAATTGTTGGGGAGGAGGTGGGGGAAAAGGGCTGCCTTAAATTAAAGGCAAAACCAGAGCTCRTTAGGCACGTAATAAACATGGAATAAAGACAAAAGCACTCAGCTCCTCCCTGGAACCATACCTGGGACCAAGGGATCAGGGCTCTCCTGTCAATTCATGGTTGTTCTTGAACAATATTTCAGATTGAATTGCCTGAGAAATGCATCCACCACTTTTTTGCCATCCTTAATGTCACCTTCAAGACCTTTATTCCAGAGGTTTAGCATGGGATTAGAGTTCTGGGTTTGAAACATACAGTCTCTGGAGTCTCAGCCAAGAGGTCTCATCCCAACAAACTCCACACCACTCCCTTCTTTCCAGCCCGCACAGGTGCAGTGCAGGAAATTCCCTGGTAACAAAAATAAACTTTTTTCCCCCAAAAGCCTTCCAGGAGGAAGCACTGGAGAGCACAGCAAACTTTTGGCACACCCAGTTCTTTCAGTGACCAGTCCAGCCAGGACATTTGGCTGAGTTCAGCCTCACCCCTGGCCAACCCTCACACAGATGGAAACCTCTGACCCAACCCCAGCCAAGGAACCCTTTCTCATCCCCTGGAGCCCTCCAGTACTCATTTCAAGCTTCCCACCCTGTTTTCCAAGCTAAGCTGGGATCTTCCTGGCTAATTCCAACAACAACAATTTTTCAGCAGAAGTCAATACCTGAGTGTGTGAAGCCAAATGTCAGTGAGTGTGCACAACCAGAGGACCCTCAGCCTCAGGAGATCTTTGGTGCCAAACCCCAGGAGAACCTGCAGCATTCCTCAGGGCCATTCCATCACACCACCTTTTCCCAGGGTTGCAGGAAAGGGAAAAAAAAATTAAAAATCAACAAGAGCACAATCACAGATAGATCTTTCCTCTCTTAGCTGCCTGTCAGTGTGCAGCCAGAGGTGAGCTGGGAGTTTAAAGGGAAGGATTTATATCACTGCCTTGCCAGACAAGGCTCAGATGCTTTTGCCAAGGTAAGACATAAGAAAAAGATCAGTTTCCCTCTCTACTTTTACTTATGGGATCAAAACCAGGTTGATTTGAATTCATTTTGCTCATGAATGAGCTGCACTCCCTGGGTGAAGGTCATAGAAAATTAATATACAGTTAACAACAGCAAATCTGTGAGTAGCTCAGGTAAAACAGTGCTGACACCAGTGTTTCTTGTGGGTTCTTACTCAAAAAACAACCACAACTCCCTGCACCCCATCAGCTCACAGGGATCACTTTCCTCCTGTACACCACCACCTTGTGCCCTGCCCATACACGAGTGTCAGCAGAGACAAATCTGAACCGAAATTTAATGAATCTGGCTAATTCATTATCTGAAAGATTCGCATGTTTCAGTTTTGTTTCATCCTGATTTTTTTTTTTCCCTTCCAAGCCGAGCACACCAGATGGCCAATACCACTCTCATTGCTCGCTACTAATCAGCCACTTCCATATGATATTTGCCATGAAGAATTAATACAATTAGGCCAGGATGTAAAGACATCATATTATTCATGGCAAGAAGCCCAGATTTACTTTTTGTTCCTCCTGCAAGTGCCTGCAGCCTGGGTGAGGTCAGAATCCAGGCCCATGAGCACTGCAGGGAGCTGAGCTGCTCCAGGTCTCACTGCACAGCTCTGCTTTCCCTTCCCTAAGAAATACAGTCAAATTCAGGTTCAAAAGGAAACCTTGGTAATGTCTCCAAGTACCTGCTTAACTAAAGGATGACGCCCTTTTGACATTTCTCACCTGTATTTTTCAAGATTATTTTTTCCCTTATTTTTCAGTGACTACAGTGGATGCAAGAAATAGATAAAGAATTCCTGAAAAGTGATGGACAGACTTCTCCTGGCCAAACCCTCAGAGCTGGAACCTCCCAGAGCAGAGGAGGGAGAGCTTTGCCACAACTGCTCACCCAGAAGGGAATAAGTGGATCTGCTATCTGTCGCTGCTTTGTTATTTTTCTTTTAAAATAATTGTTGTTTTTTTTCTTTCCTTTTGTTTTCCATATCTAAGTAACTGAAATATAAAGGATTTTTTCTCCAGCAGAGGTTAGCTCAGTGGCAGGACTCAGATCTGTCTGGGAAGGATAGATCCTCTCTGCTCCCCTTTCAGGGCACATTTTCAGTTCTCATCCAGAAAGCATTTGATTTATTTTAAGGGTCCTCTTTCTCATGGATAAAAACTGAGATTGCCCAGTGACACTTGGCAGATCAAAGCTTGACTCTTCACTCTGCTAAAAAAACCCAAACCATGACTTTGGCTGAATTGGGGGCTTTTTCCCTGCCCCTAAAAAAAACCCAAACCCACTCCCGGGCAGCAGAGATGCCAGGACACCTGGTGAGATCCCCAGGGCTGCCATGGGGCTGTCCCAAACTCATTCCCAAGCAGGGATTTGCTGTCTCACCCTGCAGCCAGCATCACCAGCCTGCCCCAAGGCAAACCCTCTGCAGCAAACCACGGCTCTGCTCCCTCTGGCTACTTGCAATTCCAGACATCTGTGTTTACTCCACAACCCATAACAGARATGTTTTCCCTGGAAGGGCTCCATCACTGCCTTTCTCCTGCTGCCTACCATGTGTCCATTCCTTTTCATAGATATATATATATATATATATTTTTTTTTTTCCCCAAAGAAGGTCTGCAYGCTGTTATTTCCAGCCTCTTCCCCATGTGCTGCAGACAATTCATGCTTTGGGACACATGGCAAAGACTGCAGAAATATTTCCTGTTGGTYCTAGGAGAGGCTTCCCCAGCAATAAAACATTGCAGTGCTTCAAAGACCCCATTCCCCACGCACAGCCCAGCACACGAGGCAGATGCAACCCTCAAAGTTTGCTTTTGACACGACACAAAAACCAAAATGTGGAGACCCAGGAGGCTGAACAAAGTCACCATATCCACTGCAATGTGATTTCTGAGGCAAAATAACTCTCCTGGTTACCACATTCCTGCTGTTACACGAGGGGAATAGCACCTTCCTGCCTGAGCCCTTAGGGAGCAGATTAGCCAAGATTCACTGGACATGAACCTAAACTCCAAACCTGCATCTGAGCAGGCAGCTCAGCCACAACCTCCACAGCTGGCCCCATCTCTGGGTGTCAAAACAGGGTAGGGAAGGCACAATCCCTCCCAGGACTGTCAGCCTTCAGTCYTGCTCCAAATACACTCATTTTTCTCCTCTATGACAGCAGTGTGACCGAGCTGCCAYCTCATCACCTCCCTGCACCAAGACACTAAGGGACACTAATTCAMTGACCAGCACCAACCTCCTTCACACTCACATCAATCCTTCCTCAGCTCCCATTTCGGGGAACAAAAATCAGTTTAAAGTGTTTGTTATTATTATTATTATACAGGAGGAGAGAGGAGGAGGCTAAGGTAGCAGAGGGGGCTGAGAGGAACATCCCAGCTGGTGGGGTTGAGGCAACAGGAAGGATTAAGGGGACAGAAGGATCCCAATGACCCTTCCCATCATGGAAGCAGAAGTTTTTTTTCCATTTTAAGGGACAAGGCTCCCTCTGGCCTGCCCTGGGAGGTCCAGGGATGGGAGCAGAGCCCGCTCAGGCTCACGGGGCCAAACCCCAGAGCAGCACAGACATGCAGAATTCACCCTCCCTCATCCCACAGCTGGGAGGGGGTCAGCCCGGGAGAAAGGGCTTTGAAGGCTGACAGCCTCGGGTGTGAGCCTGTGACTGAGACATTCCTGCAAAGCAGGAGCAGGAGATTTGTTACCTGGAGAGGGCTGATGCTCGACGAGTGATGTCTTCATCCAGCTGTCCAAATGCTGCCTGCAGGCASCTTCTGCTTCGTCAGGGCCAAGAGCCTGAATGCAAGACTCAGGAAGGTCCTTGAGACATCTGTGAAAGAGGGAGAGGGCTGAAGGGAAAGAAAAAAAAAAATTAGCTGGGGAAAGGGTGCCTCTGGTGTTTGGGTGTCAGCTGGAGARGAGCGTGGGACCTGCAGGAACGTGTTCCCCTCCTCAGGAGCTCTGTCACTGCTCTGGCAGCCAGCCCTCCAAAGGGGATGGCCAACAGCCACAGCTCTGCAAAACACACACTCTGGGRCCTACAGAGACATCAGCATTTTTCTGATTTCCAGATTTTTTTATTTTCCTCCAGTGGAGAGGCATTGCTGGGCAGAGGATGGCAGGTTAACAACCAGSCTGCTTTTCTAAAAAAAACTGTCAAAAACCAGTCACATCACCCCATGTGCTGCTGGATGGAAACCAGAGGGAGGATTTGGGAAGGGATATTTGGGAATTGTGGAAAGGAGCAGGAGCCTGAAGGAACACCCKTTGTGCAGGAGAGATGGGCTCAGGCTGGAAGGTCCTGTGAGCTCAGGGGAACGAGAACACTGCTCTGTGCCCTGCTCCCCTTTTCTGCACACCCAGGCTGCCTCATTACCAGCACATTTTTAGAGTCAACACATGAGGTTTAATTTATTGGTGCCCATAAAATCCTGTGCATTGCGGGGTGGGAGCTCTCTGCCTGTCGCTTCTTGGTGCTCACCAAACCCCAAAAAGGCCCTTTCTGGGCAGCCCCAAATCAGGATATTTCACTGGGGTGCAGAGTTGACTTTCCCTTCCTTTCACATGGATTTTAGGCTTTGTAAAACACACCTCAGGGAGGCCCATCTCCCCACCATGCAACCACAGCAGCTGACACTGTGCCAATCCAGTGGGARAACAAAACCCAGTGCTGAGGGGATTCTCATCCCAGCTGGCTACTAGAGATTGCTGGGAACAGGGTGGCACCTATGATAATTCCCAGTGCTTGGCCATCAGATGGGAGCAGTTTTTTGCTCCTTACCCATTCTAGATGCCAGTCAGGGCATCACAGAGTGCCAGGGCAGAGCAKGAGCCCTGGATACCCAAAGGGGACAAGGGGAGGGACAGGAGACAGGCACTCCCTGCCTGCTCTGCCCAGSTGGAGCTCTTCAGGAATACTTTCAGGGCTGCCTAATCCCCTTTCAGAAATGCATTTCAAGCAYAGTTTCTGCAGGTCCTCGAGGCAAAGGCAGCTCCAGCTACAAAACCTCTGGCTACAGAGTGAAGCTTAACCACGCTCAATTTACCTCCCCACCCGAGGGCACATCACTCTTGCTTCTGGAGTTTCAGGTTTGTGGCTCAGCAGCACAAAGGACAGGAAAATGGATGATCTTGCACCTTGTCTGAAAGATAGGAGGTCAGAGGGGTTTTCCTGGTCTGCATCAGGAAGAGGATTGTGGATGGTGTTATGGGAAAGGGTAATTCCGTGTGTTTGCAGCAGCAGAGATGCTGGGAATTTGCTTTCCAGTGCATCCCAGCAGTCATTGTCACCACATGAGGGGATGAGAGCAGGGTACAGATATCTGGGATCACACGGAGATGAAAGGAATCAGCCTTGTGCTCTACAACTGGATGCCACTCACAKATCTCCTGCTCCTGAGCACTCACTTCTACCCAGCAAACACATTTCCACTCAAAGCAGAGCCCTGAAAGCTGTGGCTGGAGGCTCGAGCAGCTCGGAGAACCCCAGGATTTGCACAGCTCAGCCCAGCCAGGCTCACCACAGGGGTTTAAAGGCTCCACACATGGCTCTCATCGCTCTTCCTTTTATCCTGGTCATGCCCAGCAGGCAGAGAGCTGGAGGAGGTGGGGAGAGGGTTAAACCTGAGGGAGGCAGGGAACAGCCTGGCCCTGGGTTTTTAGCAGAACCAGAGAGAAAGCTGCTCACCCACCCGCCCGGGGACACGATTAGGGACTGGGGTGACTTTCATCTCCGGGTCAGCAGTTCAAATGTGGCCCAAGTCAGGGACAACAAAGGTATTATGTGAAATTAATTGCCRGTCTCAAGTCCAATTCCTAGTACATGTGTGTCCACTTGAGCAAAACTCGCACCAGCTACAGGCCAAGGGAGCACAAGGGCAGAGGAATTCGGGGTGGGGAAGCTCCTGTCCCAATCCCAGATGGAAAATCCCMTTTGGCAAAGGTCAGGGTGATCAAACTCTGCTTGTCCTGCTCTCTCCATTCCCAAAGCTATTGTTCCTACACCACACGAGAAATAACTGGGAGATTTCTCAGATTCACACACATCTAGTCAATAATTCAGAATTGTGAGCAACGCCTATCACAATGCTGGAATCTTTCTTTTCCAAGGAAAAATGCCTGAGATAACAGGATGGAGTAAGACAGGGAGATTCATGGGGCAGGGACAGACTTTTTGCTCCAATTTTTCACAGCCATTAGCACAACAGTCCCTCACCCACGAGCACAGGAACGTGAGGAAAATTAATCCACAAACACCAGAGGTTTATGTCCGAAAAGGAGACAAAGGAGTCCYGTGACTTTATTCATGAATAAARGGAGAGATCCCATGGGAAATGCCCATGAGCTCTGGAGTTTGTGGATGAATTTTCCTCACAGGAATCAGAATCCATCCCTGCACTGAAGCATGGCCAGGCAGCATTGCTSCATCTCCTTTAAAGAAAGCAACGAAAACTTCTGAGGGGAAGCCACTCACTAAGATGTTTAAAACAGAAAGTGAAATACCAATTATTTTTTTTTTTAATCTATTTTTTTAAAAATCCCCTTAATGGAAAAATGACTCAGCTGTTTTAAGAGAGCAGGAAACTACGGGACACAAACAAAACCAAATTGTCCCTGTTGGCAAACCAACAGCTCAGAGCAATTGTGCTCCAGATGGCACCTCCACAGCACCGCTTGGGACCRGGGGAAAACACACCAAACCCTGCCTTAGCTGCTCCTGGGGTGTCCTTAGGGCTGCCAGAAACAGCTGTACACACAAAAGGACATTTTTTGTTTTCTTCCTGGGCAGTGTGCTCCCCGCCAACAGCTGAGCAATGGCTTCAAGCACTCCCAGCTTTGATTTTCCTCCTTTAAACTGGGCACAGCTCTGCAGGGCTGCTCTCAGTCCCCAGTCACCCACCACACACACCAGCTCCCTCATGCCCTCCAGAATCAACCCCTCGTTTGATTCCCCTGTCAAAAATGACAAAAATGACAGCAGGCTCAGCTGGGAAATGCTGCCTGTCCCCGGAGTTGCAGCCGCACCTCTCCCGACTGCTCTGCTCTCCCAATTAGGAGCAAATCTGCCTCCTGTCAGGAGCAGCTCATCCTGCCCCTGCAGCCCACCCCATCCCGGCTCCCATTTAGAAATAAAAGATTGCCTTTCCTGAGCTGCTTATTGCCGCCTGCACCGACAATAATTCTGTGGAAATTGCTCGTTGCCAGCGCTGATGGCCATTAGCATGCTGACCCGCTTTGACTTCGCCATCAGCTTTGAATATCAAATCGGTGATTAACGACTCSCAGTAATGACCCTGCCAGGAGCATCCCCGTGTTTCTCCAAGAAGGGACCCCGCAGACCGGATCATTACGGGCAGCTTGTCGTTCGTCAGCAATTTAAAAGCTGATAAGTCAGCAGCGACCTCGGGGGACGGGGCTGTGCTGCTTTTCCTCGATGTCTGTTGTGTTTTTCCTTTTTTTCGCAGCAGAGATAGATAAAATTCGCGTTGTTATTRTTTGCTTAACAGCACCTGAGAGAGTCAAATGAGGAGAATAATTCCTTACTTGCCCCCTCGTGAACCTCTTTCCRAAAGCCTCTAATATTGATCATCCAAGGCTGCGATTCAAAGGAGCCGCATTAAGTCCAAAATTYGTTGTGCAGTTACAGCTCAAARACGCAATAAAAAAAAAAAAAATAGTGTCGCGTACTCTTCCAACAAAAATGCGCTTTTCCAGCTCCAAAAAAAATATTGGCAGATTAATTCTGACAGCTCAAATATCTCTGGTGTGTTAAACAGCACCCAGCTCTCTCTGTGCCTGCTTTCCCAGCATGTGAAAGGAAAACCAGAGCAATTCCTGCCCATGGCAAAGGTGATGCAAACCAGGGGCATCACCGAGCAGAGCAAAGCACAAAACCAGTATGAACAAGCACAAAACTCAGCCTCAGAGACAGGGACACTCCTGCTCTGCCCAGGTACTCAGCTGCTCACAGGAAAACAAAGCTTTAACAAAGCCTGGGCCAGAAAACCCAATCCAGGGGTTTAAAAACATCCAGCCATGCCTTTGATACTTTTACAGGGCTCTCTAAAGAGCTGCATGGAGCCCCAGCACCGCAAGGAGCAGGTGAGCTGTGCTTGGAAAAGCTGCCTTCACATCTGCAAGCGCTTTATGGTCCTGGAGAGGAAGAAAGAGGCAGAGGGGATCCTCTAATGAGGTTATTACAGTGTCTGGCACTGTGCAATGCCTGCTGCACTCCTTCCTCCCACAGGAAAGCAAAGCCCTCTGTGGGAAGGATTTAAAAGGCTCTGACTGAGACTCCAAAGGTGCCATCTCTCAGGAGAGAGTCTTGGGGCAGTTTGGCAAGCAAAGGAAAAGTTTCAGGTATTCCCAGCGAACCACGAGCAAAATAAACAGCAAAGATCTTCACCCCCAGATGGGGTGGTGTGCTTACAGCCTTGATTCACCAGGCAGAGCTGATTTAGGCTTGTTGGACTGCCTTTGGTGCAGAGCCYCTCCATGCCTCAGTTTCCTCCGTATTTACAAAGGGTTAACTCCACCTCCAAGCCAAGCAGCAGTTCCTATTTCCTCCTATTTCCATCTATTCCGACGGTAATAACCGGGTCCCAGGAGGAAGGAAACCATCAGGCAAAAGCCATCACTCACACAGTGCTGCCAGCAGGCCCAGAGACACAGAACAAAAAGCTGCTCTCCCTGACCCCTTCTCCCCTAACACGGCACAGAGCCACCCCAAGCTCCAAGAGCATCCTCATCCTCACCCAGGGATGAGCTGCAGGCCCCCAGAGACCCCACCTCGCATCACAGCAGCCCCTGCCACCCCTGCAAACAGCTCTGCATCACACAGCTGCGACCCAGCAAGGGAGAACCAGAGCTACAGAACCATCTCCTCACAGCCTGAGCTTCCACACCTCCCCTCCAGCCCCGTTCACTCACTGGGAAAGAAGAAAGAGAAGAAAAGAGAAGCTCTGGTTTTTCCTTACAAGCAGACACCCTGCCCAGGCTCCCTTCTCTTACCTGCTGTTGGGGAAACTTTCTTCTGGGGATTTTCTCTTGTTTCATTGCAGCCTCGACCCATAGCTCATCTCTCTTGGTTTTGTTCTTCAATTATACCACTGCATCATAGCGCATTTCCACATCAACAAAAAACAACAACAATTAACAACAAAAAATAAACCAATAACCAAAACCTTCTCCCTTTCCAGCCTTCCCTTTTTAAAGCTCAGTGAGGAGCCAGCTTCCTCCCATCAGAGCTGATTATCAATTAGGGTAATTGGCACCCAGCTGAGCCTATCTCCCAGTTGGGACCCATTAACACTCAATCAAGACAAGCCCGGGCCCTGCTCTCCTCCCCGTTAGAGCTCTCCCCTCTCCCAGCACAAATCTGTGCACAGAACCCTCCCCAGGCCGTGTGTCTGTCCATCCATCCCTCCTGGAAAGGCAGGGATGAGGATAATGAGAGAAACGAGCGGGGGATGCTCTCGGGGAGCTCTGCTTTCCACACCGGGGCTGTGCAATCAGCCTTGTCCCCCTGTCACAGACGGGACAGCACCAGCTTTTGGAAGGAAAGATGGAAATCTGGGAATTGTGGGGTGCCCCAGGCAGAGCTGCCTTGCTCTTGCTGGCACCAGGTGGGGATTTGGTCCCTGGTGCCCTCTGCTAAGCACAGGATCAGCATCTCCTSCTTGTGAGAACAGCCTCTCTAATTTTCACGGCCCTGGGTACACCCAAGTCACCTTTCCAAGGGCGTTTTCCTTTTTATCTAATCACAAGGGTCAGAAAGCAAATAACAGCAACCCGGCTTTCGGGGAACAAAAGAGCTCCATAATCTTCTTTAACCTTGGGCTTTCTTTAAAGTCGGGATTTCCTCCGGTTGGCTGTTGGGAGCTGATGTCCTGGGACGCTTTTAAGTGGTTGCATGAGGCAGAGGGCTGGCCCAGGTGTTTTCTGTGTCCTCTCCTCCACCGATTCCACAGAGGCTGCAGCCCCTCTCAAACCTCTCTGAAAACCAGAGAAAACAGCTTTCTTCTCCCCTCTCCTTGCCATGAGCCCTCTCCCCACTTGAAGCTGTCAGCGTTGTGCTGAACCCCTCCAGCTACTCCCCAAACACCTTCAAATCCCCTGTCAAAGCCCAGCCTGACAYGGTTTGATCTGCATCCACCCAGGCTTGCTCTCTCCCCTGTGATTTATTTCCGTGCCACACATCTCCAAACAGCGCACCGAGGTTTGGTCTACTCTTAATTTACACGTGAAAATACCCGTGTTGGCCTTTCCACCTGTGTGCAAAAGCAGGGGGACAGGGAAAGGGGAATTTCTCACATTATCCTGCAGCTCRGAGCCAGCCAGAGAGCATTTCTTCTCCCGTGTTTCTGAAAATAACTGGCACAAGTTTGACTTCAAAGCAATAAACAGCACAGACATTTTCCAGCCCTGTTTGTGTCACTGTAGGAGGACGCAGCAGAGGACTGGGTTAGTGAACCACTTTTTCTCTCTGCTGCTCATGTTCTGGATGAATTGAAGCAGCACTTCCAGAAAAATTCTCYGTTCCCAGGCGAAAATTGCTTTTCTTTGCCTGTTCCCTGCTTTCTAGGAGGTTCAGGGAATTCTGAAGCGATATTCCCATTTCCCTGCTGCTTGGCAGCCCACAGAGAGGGAGGAACTGGCACTGCCCTGCGAGATGGGCTCTGTGGCTCTGCCTGGTGTGTGGACACCATCTGTCTCGAGTGTCTGAAGTAATTTACTTCCCATTTTTGAGGTGTTTGAGCTAATGATACTAATTTATGTCCGGCATATGAGACTSGCAGGGATTCTTGTCGGCGCTGACCTTGTGATCACTCTCCTATTTAAGCCCGGCTGTATTCTGCTSGTGTTTCCTGATCTCTCAATGCTGCTGTCAGGAGCCATCTCCTGATGGGCTGTCCTGCAGCTCCAGGTGCCAGAGGCACTGAAAGGACYATCCCAGCACCAGGAGGTCACAGGCCACCCGTGTCCCCAACTCCTGACACTCCTGGGGATGGCACGGAGGCGATGTGGGTGTGCTCGGGGCACCCCAGAGCTCCTGAGCACAAACAGCAGCGAATCCTCACCTCAGTGAGCTCATTCACAGCGAACAGAGCCTCTCCTGTAAGATCTCTCTGAGGAATTTTGCAGCAAACTGTGGGAGTGCTAACTCAGCCGAGGAGAAATGCCTTGAGCAGCAGACCCAGGAGCTCATCTGGGCTCTGTGGGGTCTGTTATTTCCATCTCACACAGACAAGGACAAGAAAAGATGACTGAAGATATGGCCACACCGGCCTGAAGCAAGATCTGTGGCCATCCTCAACACTCACTCTTTCAGCAGTGTCAGGGAAGATATTTAACCAGGCCTTTTCTGGTTCCCCTCCTGCACCAAAAATCAGAGCAGCCCAGATTGTCCCTCAGGTGACTGTGAGCAAATCACCCCACTTTGGTCCCTTCTGAGCTGCTCTACATCAGTGTGGGAGCYTAAATCTGTGACTTTACCACTATTTATGGCAAAGCAGCAGCATCTTATAAAGAGCTGTGTCCTAAAATTGAGCCAAATAATGGTCTGACCCAACCGTAACAAAACACAGGTTCTACATAAGGTTTTTCTTTCATATTTCATATTTCTACATAAGGTTTTTCTTCCACATTTCTTTCATATGGGGATCAGGGAGAAAGAAGCTTACACTTTTGGATGCAAGGTAAAAACTTATTTATAAYCTTCTAATTAGAWWTTTTAATTWTTTTTTTTACCTATTGCTGAACTGCAGCGGTTTTTAGGAAGATCTTGGCCAGAGAGCCAGACAAAAATACCTCGCCCATCTCCTCCCGAGGAAAGGAGCAGGTGAAGGAGCCATCCAGCACCACATCAAAGCAGAGCTCCCCTCTTTGTAGGGCCATGAATGAGACCCGTTTTGTCGCCCTAACGAGTGGGTCCCGTGTGCAAGAGGGACACATTGATCCTCCGGGCTACTTTCAACGCTGCGGCAAAACCAATCAACTTGATGTCACCGAGGGCTTTTGAGAGGCTGCCCAAGGCTCTCGGGAGGGCGGAGGGAACAATACAACCTGGAAAACCCTCTTTCCTTTCAGCCTGCCCTGCACTTCCCCTCTCGCCTTGTTCTCCTTCTCCTCTTTATTAAGCCGCTTTTGTGGGGCTTTCACCCATTCTCTCCAATAGTGAAAAAGTCCAAGCGAGCGAATCTCCTCCTCCTCCTTTTTTTTTTTGCTTTTTTTTCCTCCCTTTTCTCTTATCCTTTTTCTCAGTAGTGCTACCCGGTGCTTTGTCGGCATTGTGCTTCCCGAGGCGCTGCAGGTGCAGAGGGGTTTTTGTCTGGGTGTTAAACACGGGATAATGAGCCGGAGGGAGGGGAAGGGGCATTGCGGCGGTGACATTCATCACACAGAAACATTCAGGTTCCGCAGGAGCCGCGTTCTGCCCGCTCGGTGCAATCCCGGTTCTTTTCCATCCCTGGAAAGGTTTGGGGAGGAAGGGTCACACTCACAACCTTGGGCTTTCTTTAAAATCGGGATTCCCTCCGGTTGGCTGTTGGGAGTGGATTCACTCATCTCCTCTCCGCTCGTGTTTGCCACAATCGGGGCAAATCCCTGATGGGAAGAATAAATTGCCATCAGCACTTCCACACCCCGGGAATGGTGAAGTGACACATCGGCTCAGGAAGCCAGGAAAAGACACAAAGTCCTGTAAAAGAARCACAAATAATCTGCACATAAAACAYCCCAGACAGCCCTGGCATCGAGGGTTAATGAGGGAGGGTCTGCCCTGACTTCWGCAGTTTTTCTTTGCAAGTTCTCGTGAAAATAAATTTATAATCCACACCATATGCAGTTTGTGTGKCATTCTGGATATTTATTTTGAAAGACAAGACTCCTCACTTGGTTTAATTTGTCACTAAAAAGGAGAAAGAAGAGGCATAAAATAAGCAAAACTGGAAAAAAAAGATTTTGACCCAAACCCAGAATATCCACGGCAGCAATTCTACGAAGCAACAGATACAAAAGTTTGATCCCAGGTATTGCTGCGTGCTCGTTCCGAGGTGTTTGGCACCACTCAGAGCAACATTTGAACACTCSTCGAATAAACCCGAGCCCGTGAGATGGGCACAGACCCCCAGGAGCTGCGAGAAACAAAAAGGGAAGTTGTTGGGAGGTGAGAACTGCACATTCCCTCGGGTCCTCCAACCCCGCATTTCCACAGTGTGAGCCGCTCCTTATTCACATCTCCCRTTCGTAAACCCGGCCAGGTCAGAGCAAATCCCGTGTTGATTTAGCAGCATTTTACATTTACTTTGGACTCGCTTTGTGCTGGTGTGAATAACTGCAGAAGTGTTAGGCAATCAGGGGAGCAAAGATGTGCAAGTGAAGCAAAATAAACGGTACAAAAATCTGGAAAGGAACGGTTCCAAAAAGTCACTCAAATACTTTTGATCTGCAGAAATTAGGCATCTGCATTAAGTCTGGGCCCAGGTAAAAGTTGCAGATAATTCTCCTACAGTTCAGGTCAAAATTTAAAAAATCTCATCTTTTACTTCCCCAGTCAAGCAAAGGATAGTTCAGCAGAGTCCGTGTTTGTGGGAGTTTTCCACAAAGGGTTTCAGGCAACATAAAATGTTCCTGGCACCATTTTCAGCTGTGTGTCCCAGAGACACTTAACTCTGTACTTAATTCAGGTTTAATAGGCTGCGATTATATTAAATAAATACCAGCTGAACTGATTATTTAATACGCAGTTATAGCTGTTTAACAGCCGTGCAATTGACTGTTACATCTCAATAAACGTATGTTTTTCATCGATCACCCAGTATTTTATTTCACATCCCATAATTTTCCCCTACAACTCCCGAACTTTGAAAGCATCGCTGGGGTCTGCCCTGCGCTGATCCCGCTCGCTGCAGGAGCGTTCCCAAGAGCTGCTGCTTTTCCAGGGACTCGTGGCAGCTCAGGTTGTTCTTTTCCACCCTCTCCTCGAGTTTTCAGGTGATGTAAAATCCCTCCGGGCATCCCTGGCAGTCTGGTCCAGCTGCTTGGTGCCGGTGACACAGCTACATCCCCCCGCAGGAAGCCGGAGATCATTCTGCTCTCAACAGGCTGTAAAGAGTTTAAACCTTCAAGAGCCTCTAGAACTGTATAATCCGGATTTGATCCTTTAAAATTCACAGTTCCTCGCCCACTGATGCTTCCCCGGCTGGTATTTTTGCTCTCTCCTTCGGTATCAATTTGCCGGCAGCTCTTCCCAAGGCGTTTCACTCCGGATAAGTGGCATCTTCATCCCGGGCGTTGGGAGCGATCATAAGATACATAAATAAGGAATTGTTTCTAAAAACTGCATCAATTGGCAGCCCGGTGAGGGGAGTAACAAGCTGCTATAAAACAAACACGGGCTGTGTGCAGAGCTGGTTACCCCAACAAATCACCTCTCCAAAGACTGTCGAAATAAAAATGATGCATATGAGGATTTAATTACCTGCTGGCGTTGCTATAAACAAAATGGGATATATTTYAAGGGATACATTTTTAGCTGGGCATCCACAGAAACTGCAGGCAAAGCCATTTCCATGTATTATAGCAGCAAAATTTCCATGTTCCAACAGAAATTTCAGGGAGACACAGCAAATAGCAGGTTGTTTGTCTGATTTGTGTATGTCAGTGTAAGGTCAGCGAGCCTGAAAATACAAATGTGATTTGAAAAGTGTTAGGGAAAAGGAAAAAAAAAATGTTTTGCACTATTTAGAACTGCCTAGCCTTTCAGAATTAAAAAAAAATACAAACCCCTCCATATTCCTGGCTGTCACAAGCTGCACTTTCCTATTCARACCCCATCCCAGCAAAGCCAGCAGTTATAAATGCTCAAGAGCCAATAAACACTCCTCAGGATTTAGCACTGGAGAAGCACATGATAAGGAATAGACAATTCTTTGTTATTACCATACRTAGCCCCCTCTTTAAAATGCCCTGACACGATTTCTCAGGCAATAAATCAGCTTTCTTTTGCTGATGTGCTAAAGCCCATCTACATACCATAAAAGCTTCTTTTTCCTCTCCATATTCCACATCCCTACGATGGCTTTAATCAAAAGCAAGAGCACGTGCATGAGAAAAGAAAATGCAGATCTTGCGTTTCTGAGAAATAATTCCYTTTGCAACTTAATACTCCTCTGAGCAAGTGGAAAAGTCCCATCCTCACCCAGCCAGCATGATCTTTATTTGCTTTATATTTTCCTGACACAGTCACAGCTCTGCACCGTTCCATCATATGGTAGAGGTATTAATTCACTATTTCCTGCATTATACAATCCCCACTTCCTTTCCAGTTTTCTCACTCTAATGATGCTATAATAAAAAACAGAGGTAGTAATGAAATTGGAAAACAGTGTAATTTCTAGCTGGCTGGAATAGAGCACAGCTCTGGAAGCTGCCTTGCTACTAACTTATTAGATGAGGGTTTTGAACAGTTTTTGAATGACTACCCGTGAACCACCTCGAAAATCTGCCAAGGCAGCGTCACTGGATCTCCAGAGCAGCAGACCAAGGGCTGAATCACCAATGGACAGAGCCAGGTAGACCAAAATTCAACAGCTGAGGGTTGTGTTCAATATGGACAGCACAATTCCCTCAGATGGGATGGATTCTGAGGCAGCTGTGTGTGCTCCAGTAAAGAATTCAGGATGCAGGGAYTGCCTCTRCCCCCAAATCCCTCCTGCTGCCCTGGCCCAGCTCTGCCACATCCCTGGCACAAGCTGGGCTCCTCCTGATTGCACWGGAATGAGCAGGATCTGAATCAGGMCATTGAAATGAAGATTGTAATGAGTAATTTGGAGATAACGTTTCCTTTCAGCACCCCCACAGACACACCTTTCCCCATAAGCTCTGCTCCTCTTCTGATTTTCAACACTTCATTCATGCACCCATGATAATTCCTCATGCCTTTTCCCAAAAGAAGTGCTGATGATATGGTTAAAGATACTGATCTTCTGGCTGCCCCAGCTTCCAGAACTCCTAACACCAGGAGAAATGGCATTTCAGCAGCTGGGAAATGCAGTAACACCAAGGAGACAGCCTGGATGCTTTTCTCGACCAAGCAGAAGAATTTCCCTCCTGTTCCCACTCAACAGCCACAGAAGCAGATGKGAGGAAGGGAATGCCATCCCCAGAAACTGTGACAATGACAGCTTCTTGGGTGATCAGCTAAATGAGGAATGGAGAAGTTTGGCAGGCACCAAGGGAGAGCAGGTCATGGAGAAGGCTGTCCTCAGTCCCAAGGACACTGCTTTCAAGGCCTCTGCTCCATGATGAACCTCTGACCTCCCTCTCATCTTCCATTAGCCCCCTCCAAATGCCTCATTTTATGCCTCACCTTCCACCATGGGAGAGCAGAGTCAATCAGGACAGGTCTGGCCTCACCCTTCCAGCAGCACAGTGGGTTTGCAGAGGAAAATTTACCTCTGCAGAGAACAGGACAGACACACAAAATATGGGATCTCCTTTATGGACAGCAGCTGGAGCATCTCTCCAATGCAGGGGTCACCCCTCCAGTGCCCACGAGGAAAATTGGGCACAGATGAAGCAGGGACAGGGGCTCTTGCCAAGCTCTGTCAGCTCACACTGAGCACCTCATGCAGAGACACAAAATCCACGTGTGGAACAAAGTGTGAGAGAACAACTGCTGTGCTCTCCTGYCTTCCACCAAACAGGAGCCTGCAGCCCAGCCCTGCCATCCCAGCAAGTCTGGGGCAGCAAACAGCACCCAGCTGGGTGCAGCACAGCCCAGAGCATTCTGGTTTCCATCTCTGGAGCCTTTACAAGCTCGGATTTAACAGGGAAAGGCATTTCCAGAGGTGATGCTGAACTGCAGCTGGGAGGAAGCGGTGGGTGCGGGATGGATGGAGTGCAYGGTGTGGGGTGGGTCACACCACATCCCTCACAGTCAGAAGGGGATGCTGCCAGCCCTGATCTCCAGCACAGATGGGACTGAGCTCCTGGGGAGCAAGAGGGTTGCAGTGCAAAGAGAAATTCATCCTGCACTCTCTTCCCACACCAAATGACCACTGGATGTGCTGCCCCCCTCACCTGGCTGTCAGCATCTCCACGGGTCCTTGCACCTGCAGAGAAAACTCCCCAGAGCAGAAGCAGATCCCAGACTGCATCAGCTGCTCCATCCACTGACCAGAAATGCACACCATCCATCTTCCCCCTGAAGGGAATTTCATGCCACTGCTTCTTCTTTTTGATTCTTTTTGATTCTTTTTTCTGTCACCCGAAACAGCCAGCGCTTCCAAGCACAGCCACAGAGAGAGAGACACTTGCTTGATGCAGCACTATTCCAAATCTGCCCAAACACATGATGGATACAGTGCCTGAGTGTTTTGACCTTCAAACCTCTCCCTCAGCTTTTCCACAGTCTGCAGTCAGATAGGATGGTTGTTTCATTTATTCGGGGTATGTGGGCAGAGATAGGTGTCTGTTGACTGATGGTATCAGGTTGCATAATTTGCTTTTAATTTATATCTGTCCTCCCCAAGTGTCAARTGGGGGGAATAAAATAGATCTGAGGATAAAACAATGGCTTCAGGRCGGGAGGGATGTGCAGAACATACAGTGCTCTGCTCCCAACACACATCAGCCTCTGCTGAGCACCTGAACAGACATTAACAGCTCCTGTGGGCTTCAAACTATCATGTAAGACAGAAAATTATGCCTAAGTGGTTAGGGCCCGACTAGTTTTGGAGCAGATTTCATAAAACAAAGATCTGGGATTGTACTAAAATGCAAGCCTGTGCTACAGGGATGCTCAGGCAAGCCAAGAGTCAAGGAGGTACAGAGAGAGCAGGGGTACCAAAGCAGGAGAGAGGTCAGAGACAGGCTCAGTCACACCCCACCCACCATCCTGGGAACTCCTCGGCTTCTGGGAGGGAATTACAGACCCTGAGCAGTGAAGGCCATCCTGGCATGGGACTGCAGGGACAAGGACAGACACTCAGGAAGCAGAAATTGGCCATTAGGACAAAGCAAGGATGACCAAGAGCCAACAGAACAGCTACAGGGCACACTGGAAAGGTGAGAGCAGCTGGTGGCAYTGCCCAGCACCTCTGCCAGCCACAGGGATTGGCAAGATTGGCCTGGAACTCATTCACCAAAGAATCTTTTTGAGGCTCTGATTAGGACAACAATCTCTTCACTTGTCAGTGCACAAGTCTGTTGTTTCATTTACAGCTCCTTCTGCTCTGCAAACATGAGAGCAGCTTGTGTTTGCAGAGACTGGCAGATTGTGTTAATTAATCCGGAGATGCTGAGAATTTTCTCAGCCTTTGTAGTCACACCCGACCCCTGCATCTGCAGAAGAACATTTCAATGTGCTTATCACCGGATTTCATGGCAGTCATACTCTGCCATCCTGCCTCTGGTTTCCTCCTCTGGAAGCAGGCATGKGCCATCCCTGTCCTCCTAATCTACCCACAAACACCTTCCCACATGAGGGAAGGAYACAGGCACTGCCTGGAACTTTCACTGTGTGGCCACCCATTTGCATGGGCATTTGAGTAATGTTAAATTCAAGCAYGAGGATAAATTATCTCTGTGCTGTTTGTCCCTGCCAGCATCACTGCCTGYTCACAGGAAAAGTATTTGTGTCTTCTACATCCCAAGACCCTCTCACATCACAGTGAGGATCAGCTGACTCTTTAYTTCATAGCTGCTTTTTAACACWTAAAACATATCACCTAGATTTAAAYTGTCYTTTTGCACAAAGCAATGCATTTAAYTCCCCTGGATTCCYCAATTTGCCATTCAAGGCYTCCCTGGACTAAAGATTCACTTTATGACAGGCAAGAGCCCTAAACTGCTTTGCACTGCAGCATTGTACCAAATAATCACTCACACAGTGAATTAACTTGTCTGAATCCCAGTAAAGACGGGGAACCAGCATGTGAAAAGCCCCCTGTAAGCCAAATGTTCATCCACTTTGATTTGGTTTTAATGCCTCAAGTCATATCAAGTCTCAGCCAGGATSTGACAGCTTATTTCCACTAACTGGGGTGAACCCAAATATCTCAAAGGGTCAGGGAGAAACATCCAAAATCATTTTAATAAGAGCTCTGGTCACTCCCAGCTCCAYTGCTCACACTGGAAGGAAGGAGCTCTTTTCCTTGCTTGTCTCCCACTGTTTGCAGCCAGATCCTGCAAGGAAAAAAATATCCATCCCACATCTGGACCTATCCATGCCTTTGATAGCTGATTTGATTCACCACCTCATCACAAAGCACAGCAAGACTAAAGGCAAAACTGAAGAGGAGCCTGAGACCAGCAGAGAACCTGGGCTCCTGAAAGTAACAGCTGCTTAGAAATAAATTTAGAAGTAAAATGAAATAAAGTAATTTTAGAAGTCAAACAACATAAAGAAAGAAMCAGTAAGACCCAGAGTAGGATCAGAATCTTTTGAATGTCCATCAGATTCTGAATCCTAATCCAGCAGGTAAATGAGGCATCCAAGACTCTGGGAGAGGGTGAGCAGTCCCAGGACAGCACTCAGAGAACAAAACTGGAATTTCAGCCAGGAGGTCAGTTTRGGCCATATAAAAATGGTCCCTCTTACCCTTGCACTTGATGATTGTTGGATCCCAAGAGTGGAGGGACCCCCAGGCTTCCAGGTTTGCTCCACACACAAGTAAGTGTCAGGAGAGTGGGATGGGGTGAGCCATGCTCTGTGCCCAATTAACTTGAGAGCCAGCATTTGATTATTCAAAGCTGTGGGAAGCCCTTAGAAACTTCTCCCTGGGGTATCTCCTCTAGTTACCTAGAAACCCAGGCTGAGTTTTATGAGCAGAAAGTATGTTGGGAGGCATGTTTGCCTCATCTGCTTTCAAAAAGAGCTATTTTCCCTTTTTCCCCACCCAGCAATTTCATTAGCTGRGAACTATTTATGGGCTTTAAGTACCCCTCTCTTCTTTGCAGCCTGGATTTCCCAGCCTTAAGAACATCCCAGCCCCTACCACTTCCATCACTGTGGCCTCACCCAGAAGCAATCTGTGCAAGCCTCCAYGGCATCCACAGGACTTTGTGTGAATAAGAAACCCTTTATGAGCCTAAAGCCTCTGCATGCTGTGCTGAGACTTTGGAGAAAACTCCTGAGACCGATTTCGGTGGGGAGGGGGTGGGTGGGAATGGTTRGGGGCGAGGTCAGCCAGCCCATAATTGAACCCAGCAAGTTTTCCAGTTGATTATCCTCTCCTTTTGTCCAGGATGGTGTTGAGCTTTCTTTGCTGAGCATCACAGACGGCACCGAGCGGGCGCTCTCCCTTCAGCCACCGGCTKTGGGTTGTGGCAGAGAATTCCCAAAGTCAGAGCATGGCCTGAACAAAGCAAAAAGGGGGCTCAGTGGCAGGGAGGGAGGCCAGAGGGTTAGCCTTTCACCTCTGGAGGCCGTGGCTCAAAGACTGGCTCAGGTTACCACAGGAAGGCAGTTGATGTGCTCCTCCCTCCCCGAGCAGATGTGTGCCCGCCACACCCAGCCCCAGCATCCCAATCCTATATGGG
>NW_026623290.1:26063-48671 GCF_030028575.1 Malurus melanocephalus
CATGGGATTTCTGTGCTGGGCTCCATTTCCCAGAGAACTTGACCAAACTGACACTTCCATGGCTACAAATTGCCAGTGCAAAGGCCAGCAGCACCCGAGGCTGTGAAGGTGAAGGAGGGCTGGGAAATATTTCCCCATTTATTTGCTTTCCCTTGGATTTGCTGATCTTTCTTCTCCAGTCCAACTGGACCGGCTGAAAATTTACTGACCCTTTCTCTCTTTGTTGTTCTGAAGCTCTCTGTGGCAAACAAGGGAGCTAAAAATATAGAAAAAAATATATAGTTTAACTACAAACTAGCTAGGATCATCACTTTTCTGTGGGGAGCTCTGCTTTACTTGGGCTGAGCTGCTGGGGGATTTATTTCTTTAATTACACTARAAAGAAGCAAAAAGAATTCAATCTGGGGGAAAAAACACAACCTTGAACTGAAAAATCATCTCAAGCTCCTCAGACTGTTCCTGGAGATAAGGCTGAGCTTGGCACTCAGAAATGTACTTTTAGAGAGGAAAATTTTTGCTATTCTTCCTTATATTTAACCATAGCCACCAGCTGTGAATTTTTGCAACAGCCTTCTGGGAACAGTATCAAGGACAAAAATACAGCTTTAGAGATGAAGGTAGAGCAGTCTAATGAAAGTTTAAGAAGTGGCTGCCAAGAGGAGAGGTGGGGGTTTAACTTTATCCRAGATGTGTCCTACTTAGGGGTCTGACATAAGTTGAAATTATTTGCATCTATAAAATGCTCTGGTTTGGTTCAGAAAAAAAGTGAAGCTGAGGTGTTCTTCCAARCCAGCTGGTCTCCTGGCACTCTCAGAAAGGACAGCTTACAGCAGACTTCCCAGCACTTCTAAATTTCCTGCTTGCTGGCTTAAAGAAATGTGGGACCACTGAGGTTTGATTCGTGGGGAGGCAACCACCCAGATTCTTTAGAGACCAGGCTGGATGGGGCATTAAACAGCCTGGTTTGGTGGGAGGGTCCCTGTCCACGGCAGGGGGTTGGAATTTGGTGAATTTTAAGGTTTCTTCCAGCAGAAACCGTGCTGTGATTGGAGAAGGATGGGGCAGGAGGACAGCTGGGAGTGGCTGCAATTKGGGTTGGTCACCAGCCARRTTTTGGGTCACYAGCCARGTTTTGGGTCACCAGCCAAGTTTTGGGTCACCAAATAGGTTTCTATTCTCAAGGCCACACTCACTGCCCATCCACAAGACCAGTCCCACACTTGTGCTGCAGGAGAAGCCAGCCAGTGTTAAATTCAAGCATGAGGATAAATTATCCCTGTGCTGTTTTTCCCTGCAGATCCAGCACACCAGAGGCTCATCCCTCCACCAGCACAAACCTCCAAGGATGCAGTGACCACTCAGACCACACACAGCCCACCGTGGGTGCTCTCAGCAGACCTGCATGGTGGACACGGACACCTAGAGCCAGCCAGAGTSAGCACAAGGTCAGAATTTGGGGCTCTGGGCCTTTGAACCCCCCCATCTGTCCATGCAGGCACCCCAGGGTGTGGGGTGAGCTTTTCCTGCTCGTTCAGGAAGCGGGGACCACCGTGTCTGTCCGGCACGCACGACCCACTGGTGCTATTTTAACTTGAGGTATTTCTTTTCCCTTCGTGGAAGGGGAAAAAAACAAATAGAGGACCTTTTGCACCTGGTGAGGAACGGCTGTTTGTTTAGACAGCCAAATGAAGTCATCGCTGAGACACGATGCCCTCACAGCCCCTTTAATACTCGCTTGCCAGAAACCATAATGGAGTGAAATGACCCATCGCCATCCGCAGCTGTCTGATACAACCAGGAATGTTTCTGCCTCCTCCTCAGCCTCCTCTAACCGTRCAAAAGCCAAACTTATCATTGCCACTTAACACAAACAAAAAAAGAAGTCATCTCCCCAGAATGAAAAGGAGGTGGAAATTACCGCACAACCGATTTTTTTCCTGCAGATTGCCCTGTGAGCCTGCAGCACCCGAGCCTGCCCTGCCCTGGGGTCTGGCCAAAGGATWACACCAACCCCCAGCCCGAGCAAAATTGCCCTAAAGAAGCTCCTCCTTCTAACACCACTCCTCAAGACAAATGGAAAACTAAGCATTTTTAATTTGCATTTTAAAACAAAGGCTTCTAATATCCAGGCCATTAACTTGGCTACGAGGCTTTCACAGCAAAACTTGTTACCCACCGCGTGTTTTGTTGTCACTAAGATATATTAAACACTATTAATTGCGATGCCTTGCTATTATGCTATTTGGAGACTTGCCACAAGCCYGCTTCCGCCCAACCTGTATTATGCTGCGAACCTTGGAGGCGTTTTAAACATCTCGTGCAAAATTCATGAACGTGAAAAGGAGCCTGCCTACGCTTCCAACATCTTGAGGGGTTGGGGAGCCTTCCTGAAACCCAGCTCAGTTCAGGGCTCGTCCCTAGCAGCCACTACATCTCAATCCAAGCAGCCAAGCCCCCTCTGATGATTAGCAAGGTCTATATGCACCTTCCTTCTAATGAATATAGGCTTACGGACATCTCATGCATTATTTACCAAGGTGTGCTTATTATGATTGCAATGATTTAAGGCAGTTTGTTACAGGCACAGCTCTGAGTGATTGCGATCGATAGGAGAAACAAGAACAAGCCAATCTGCATAGAACAACAGCCCAACTCCTCCGGGGCTGCACTGCCCTGGTTAACCCCTCCCAACCCGGCATAAACCAGCCTTGCACTCGGCTGATGGACACACAGAGTTGKTTTTCCCAGCTCCTGCCCTCTCCAAGGGGTTCTGCAGCTCCTCCAGGTGCCTGCTGGGCAGGATCCCAAGCGCTGGCACATTCCTCATGGTGGTCAGTGTGCACTYGGATGGGGCTCTATCTATCCATCAGCACACATCACGCCCCTGCCTCACTCACAAAACCTCCAGCTCTTTTCCCAGACACAGATTTAGAAACAGTGGCCTTTGCTGCCAGCTGGGGAGATCCCAGGCTCAACCCCTGAGGAATGAGGTAGCAGGTATGGAGCAATTACTGCAGACAAGGAGCTGGACACCAATCCTGCCTGCCTGAAAGGCAGTGAGAGCTTCCCCAGCAAGAACTGGAAGGAGGCAGGCAGAGGGATGCAGAGCACTTTTGTGACTTTCCAAGTTTACAGACTGAGAGATCAAAACTCTTTGCCCCTGATCCCTCCTAACACACAGGATCACAGCTCATCAGCATTTGCTCTGTGCACCCTGGGAGCTGCAGCAGATCTCTGAGCCAGCCAGGATGACCCAGTGGTGCTGCTGCAATGTCCCACCACAACAATGTGAGGTCTCAAACRCCAGAATCTCCTCCCCTGGAGCATTTGCCGTGACCTCAGGGCAGGGCAGGAGYGTGGTTTAAGGGTAACCAATAAACACTGCCCTGTATTTGCCAAACCCCTCACACGAGGTGAGTCTGGAGATGTCCTTCCCCAGTACCTGACTGGTCTCAGCTCTCTTTGCTTTCCCAGAAGAGCTTTGGGTCGGACCCGGCACACGGGAAATATATTCATTACTCCAAAGGGGAAGCAAACAGGATGTCTGGACAAAGCACCAAATAAAAGGCTAATGACACAAATGGATATTTAATACAATGACTTCCTCTGATTATCCTATAAGGAAACACTTCAAATGCTGTCCATTTTCTACATCCTGCATCACTGCTGCATGCTTCAGAGGCTGGGAGGGCGTTTTCCACCCCTCACACTGCTCAGGTGGGGCTGTGCTCTTACCTGCCTGCTGCAGACAATGTGGTACATGGTGTACAGACTGCACAGGGCCCTGGGATGCTCTGCCAAGCACCAGGCTGGGAGAATTCCTCCTCCTCCTCCTCCTCCTCCTCCTCCTCCTCACTGTCAGTGCTCGGCATCCCCAGCACCGGGAGCAGGGTAACAAAGCATTGCTTTGGGGCTGACCATCCCACAAAGTGATTTCCAGGGATACAGAGGAGACCAGAGCCACCTTTCCCCCTCCACTCCATCCCTGAAATAGCCAGCAAAGTTCTCTACAGGACCATTTCTGCACTGGGGAGTCCCTGAGCAAACAGAGTTTATCCCAAATCCCTGCCCAGATTAAACCAAGGCAGGATTTCATTAGCACGGCGCTTTCTCTGCTGCTGCTGATCTCTCTGGAGAAAAGATAACTGAAGCTTTTTTGCTTCATGACAACTGGAGGGCAGAGACAAGAACAAAGTAGTTCAGTTTAAAAAAAAAATAAAAATTGTTTCCAGTCACCATGACCTGATGATTGCTTTGGGTTAAACTAAATCCAGCCCAATTGGCCAAGGGGCCAGAGACATCAATACATAGGATTAAGATTAGATTTCTTTTTGCTGGCGAGAGAAGCCTGGAAAACTTCTCTGTAGAAATTACCTTTCATTTCTCTTTAATTTTTGATGTGAAAAATTCAAGAGAGAGTTGAGCTCCGTATGGTTACTAAATAGCAAAATAATGACACCATTAGGAACACAAAGCTGAATGCAGAAAGTTCCTTTCCAGTTYAAACTCATAGGTTTTGTTAACAGTTATTTCATTCCAGTGCCTAGCCAGCACTTTGTTTAAAAGAGGTCTTTGTTAATATTTTGATTAAGTTAATAAACATTATTAGGCAAACTTGACTCTACACAGCTAAGGAAGACCTCCTAGCAAAACCAAAAGAGAACATTTAACAGCGCTGAAAATTCTAAATGCATAGGAAAAACAAAAAGGAAATTCCCTCWACATCAGTAGTCTTTAACCATTCCAGCCAAATTAAATACATAAATTAAATGAAGTCTAATTAAACAGCAAATTTTATTACAGGCTATTTTCAAGGCACTGTTCTTCCAATAAAGGAAATCTATAGTCTGGGGAGGAAGAGGAATACTTTCTAATGTCTTTTGAAGTCTGACTTTCTTCCAGCAATTTATACCCTGTTTGCTGGGATGATTCCACTGGAAAAAAAAAATAAAAAAGAAAAGAAAACTAAAACCCTTCTCCATTTCTCAGCAACATCCTTGGGATATAACTCGTTTTCCTGATGCAATAAAGAGAGTTGTGGCCAGTACACCATGGCTGGTAGTAATCAGACTCTGCTATCTCTGTACATGGTGTGAATTATAGTTATTTCTGTACCAGTGATGCAATAGCAGCTTTCTGCCCATCCTGAGCTGTTCCTAAGCTCAAGGGAAAGAGGTTCATTCAATCCCATCTTTGCTGTACAGCTGCTTTAGGAAAGAAGCCAGTTAATGTTCCATCCCAGGCCAAGAAAAATAATTTTTAGGGATGAGATAAGACAGAATTCAATCCTGTGTTTACAGCCCCCACTTCAACAAAGGCCAAGCTAACAGACCTGTGGGAAAGCCTCCCAGTCTCACAGAGCATCAGCGGCACCCATAAGTGTTTGCCCCAAAGAGTGAACCCTCCTCCCAAACACCTTTCCTGGAGCAGCACAGGGGATGAACAGGGGTCTCATTATTTGATAGCTCAAAGCTCCCTGTCMTGCTGACACGAAGGAATTACAATTGGCTGCAGTTTTCTTGCTGGGACAGGGCTGTTGGCAGCAACCCTCAGCAGGCACAGCCTGAGATCCCATTCCCTGCTCACACAGCCCAACACCAACAGAGAAACCAAGGTGCAAAACCAGGAAAACACCCTTGTTCGGATCCAAGGCCACCTCCTTCTTCTCCCACAGGAACCCTAGGCCCYACCACCTCCTCCAGCATGGGAAATAAACTCCTCTTTGCTCACAAAGGAGCTATTTCAACAGGCAGCAGCTGATGCTCAGCCTCTCGCTGTATCCACCTCCAGCTGCTGGCGGATCACACCGCAGAGGAGGTTAAATGTCACTGGGGCTGAGCTGCAAGATTGGACCTGCCCTTCTCCAGCTGCATCCGTTGTGCTCTTGGGGCCGGGCCAGGCTCGGGACAGAGGATCTGACGGGGTGGAAAAGGAAATTCTGTGCATTCCTCATCTGCAGCCTACATGCCAAGTGAAATGCAGCGATGAGCAGGAGCGCTGGGCTGAGGCGCCGCGCACACTGCAGAAATTGCAGTTTTTTAAAGCAGCTTTACTGAGCTGAGTCCASAGAAACCAGGCTGCTGGGGGTATGAAATCATTCTCCAGTAGTACACGTTGTCCCTGCTGCAACAGGTGGAATGTTAGCAGGGGCATAAATCCTGGGATACAYCCTCCAAAGATGAACTCTGGTTTAGGAAAAACACCTGCCCCAAAATGTTCTGAGCATGTGATTTTAATTTTCGATGACCTTTTAGTGTCTCTCCTTAGCCAGGCACGAAAATATCCTCCTCAGAAAAAATTCTGCCTGGAAATGATGGTCCTTTTTCCCCCAGGTCCTTTTAAAGGGAAGAAAATCACTTGTCTTCCAGAAATACACTATGAACGAGCAATGTATGAACTGCATGTTTAGGGAAAAGGAAAAAAAAAAAAAAAAGCAAGTTCTGAATGGGGAATTCTTTCAATGCCCATCCATGCTCATCCCAGCTATATCGTGAGCAACCTGATCTAGTGGAAGGTGGTCCTGCCCATGGTGGTGGGGCTGGAGTTGGATGATCTTTAAGGTCCCTTCCAACCCAAATAATTCTGTGATTCTATCCTAATAAMCACAATTGTAATGAAATTAAAACACAACAGAGGGAAAATCCAACATAAATGCAGTGTGACCTTGATAATTAACAGCTGAAAAAGTCAGCCTTTGGTTCCCTTCTCCCTCCCAAAGCATTGTTTGCTTTGTAAATGGAAATCTCCCATGAGCAGAGTCATGGCTGCTAATCCCAGCATCCTGATAAATGCCCTTTAGTGCCCCATCTGCCTTCGGAGGGTTTTGGGGGCAGTGTACTCAATCCCCACAAGAACACCAGCTCCTTCTCAGCCCCTAAAACACAATGAAGTGCTAGAAGTACTGAAGTACACCTCTATACTCCTAGTGTACCAGAGGTATAAATCATCCCAGCTGACCTAAAAACACTTCTGTTTCCTCATGAGGAACAGTTTCAGGCTGAGATGACTCTGATTYGAGCAGGTCAAGCCGGGGGCATTGGCCCCACAGGAGCAATGGGTCACAGATCAAGCGTGCAGGAGGTGTGATGTGGCAGGGATGACACATGGGACACTCTGTCCATCAAAGGGCTCAGTTGACAGCTCTACCTGATGCCAGCAGCAATGTATGGATGCTGCCTAAATGGCTTTTGGTGTTWAAATGTGCTCTCACCGATGTTTCTTTTAGCTGGATTCAACCACACAGCGTTCCCTACAAACTGAAGTCTCCTCTCAGAGCTGATCTCTGCTGAAACAGCTCAAACTCAAATTCACATTCCTCTAAAATGACCAACGTAAAACTTTGGGATAAATATCAGCAACAGCTTGTATTCCTTGGGTAGAGCAGAAAGCTCCCGAGGCAGGATAATGCCTGTGGGAGCAGCAGATGGAACTTGTGCTGAGTTGGCACAGGGTTTGCTCTCTTGTTGAAGGACAAGTGACACAAGATCCGCAGCTTTTCTTCCACATTTCTTCACAGAAAACAGTTGGGACCCAGGAACAGCCTTGCAGCACATGTGCTGGGGGTAAACAACTGCACTGCTTCTAAAACAGAGCCAACAGGGCTACAATAACACCAGCCAAAATCCTTGCCCTAAAAGGGTTTTTCCAGCCCTGTGTCCTGCGGTCCTGTTCCTTTGACCTTGCCTTTCTAACATTAACACATACCACACATTTTTCAAAAAGCAACCAGCAAAATGAGATATTTCACTGCATCTGATCCTCCCAGGGAGAGATGAGAACAAAACCTCCTAATGCACRTTAATCCCATGGCCAGAGCACTGCTGAAAGATGGCTGATACTCRGGATAGGAGCACTGGCARGGGATAGGAAAGCCAATATCRAGGATCCCACATCCCACCCCAGCASTGGCTGCCTATCAGTGGTGAAAATATTCCCAAATAAAATTTTTCCAGCACAAGCAAGTTGGCAATGAGGTTCATCCATGATCACAAAGCAGGGAACACCACGGTTTGGGCTTTGCAATCTGCCTGGGTAAGGTGCTGCATCAGGCAGGGAGGTGRCWGGRGAGGTTTTGAGTGATGGGAAGCAAACTGCTCTGCACATGTTGGGTCAAATCCCCTCCTCTGTCTCAGAAAAACCCCAAAATGAGACAACCTGCATCGATGAGACCCTCAGCCACTGGTCTGGGGGAGAAGAAACCCTCTGGCAAATCCACTGAAATCCAAGCAGAGCCTGGATGAAGSGTGACACCTTCAACAGGAGGAAGGGAGAGTCAAGCAGCAATTTCCATCCTGGGGCCGGGGCAGGTGGCAGCAGCAGCCGCCGGGCCACGCACAGACTTGTTCTCATTTTTGTCCTTTGACCTTCTCCCCCTCAGCAGCTGAGCCTTGTTTAGCGGCATTTTGGCAGCCCATCTCCTGTTTCCATTAACCCTCAGAGAGGTGGGAGGCAGAGGAAGGAATGGGTTTGCASGCTGGGTGGTTGGTGAAGGGCAGGGAGCTGCTCTCAGGATGCACCACGGGGACAGATTTATCCATGGGGGAAGTGTGGAGATGGGAGCCTGGACTGGGTTTGCTGCTTTGCTCGGTTCTCAGCATGATGGGAGAGGCAGAGCAGCTCCAAGGACTCGGGAGCCAGCGGCTCTGCCTCTGATGCTGCACATCTGGGGGCTCTGCTGCTCTGACAATTAGACAGACAGTGTCAAAACTAGCCCTGCTTTGCCCTCAGGCTGTGTTTATTCAGCACGGAGATGAGACATTTTCAGCATTCCTCCACCGAGCCTGACCTTGTAAGAGAATAAAATCTGAAGGATCTGTCCCCCCCCCCGCCAAACGACACCGTGCAGACTTCAATGCTCCTCAACAGCCATGGCCCATGGGTTAAATCCAGGAGTTTAACATAAAAACAAAGGGAAAATATTACCCTGCTGACACTGAGAGCCACTGAATGCAACTGATCTGAGCCACTTCTGGCCAAACAGATCAGAGATTAAAGATACCTGCTATAGGCAAGAAGGAACATCACTCATTCTCCCTCTTGATAGCACTGCTGTTACTACAGCATGGCTGGCACACAGGCTATAGATCAGGATTGTTTGTGGGGACAGTCCTGGGACAGTCCTGAGCCATCCTGGCTGTGAGCCAGGCCAGTGCTGYCCTGTGAATGCCCAATTAGTTAATGCTCCAGGGAGCGCGCGCCGAGGAAAAGCTTTCACATTTTCAATAAGCTCTGCTTCCCTGCAAAATCATCAAGGTTTAGATTTGGGGTATTTACATTTATGGATTTTTGCTTATCTCTTCACTTTTTCTTTTCTCTTTATGGAATCTCTCGGTAGCAGAAACAAAGCAATTTCATCTGAGCACCTCTGCCAACTGCAAGGCATCAGCCCTTGGTTTGGAGAAACCCCTCAACCATTCCCTGAGATAAATGCTGACCCTAATGGCAAGCTGCTGTGCAGTTGTTCAGGCTGGACAAACAGACAGGCAGACTGAATCTCCTTCTGTTCCTAAAGTGTTTCAGTGTGGCCACATTCAGTCAGCGTGGCTTAGCTGTAGGTTTATTTGTCACACGGGGACCTGACAGACAGTGAAGGGCACAGATTTATCATTATTCCTGCAACTGCAGGCTCCCCACCCTGAGCCTGGGAATTAAGAAATGGCACAAAGAACAAATTGAGGATTACAAGAACCCCTCGGTCCCTGCAATGTCCTGCTTTGCTGCCGGCCCCGGGGACCGGACGCTCCCTTTCTCTTTGTCTGAGCCGGACTTGGGCAGGTGGCAGCCCCTCGCTGGACCAGACACCCCGCAAGCATCAGGGTGCTGATGAATATCCATCTAATTAGAATTATGGATTCTCCAGACCAGCCCTTCCACTGCAGAAATTAGCTAGTTTATTCCAATAAAGATGCTAATATGGGGGGCTTTGTGAAGGGCGAGAAATTCCCATTGTCATTCAGAAGCAATTTGTAGCGGATTTGAAGCCTTTGAAAAGGTGACGTGCTGGTGGCTGGGTTTGTATAATACCCATCCCCGAAACTCACAGCTGAGCATTCTTCCCCTCCATATGCTTCAGTGCTGCCCAATTTGTATTCCCCGGGTGAGGAGGCGCTGGAGCGAAGCAGGGAGAGAGGGTGAGTCCCTGAATCACCGCGGCAGAGAGGGGAGGGTGGATGGACCCAGGGAGGGGGGACACAGCCCTGCATGGGGGGGCTCCACACGGGCTGAAGGGAGCCAAATCTCCCTGCTGGGGTGGGCAATGCACACCCTGAAACAGGGAGAAGGATCTCAGGAGCCTTCAGACGTTGGTATTAATTATTTAATGCCTCTTCAGGGCCATTTTGCTGGCATTGAGACCCTCCTTTGTTTTTTGGTGCTCAGACTTTGAYTATTCTTTATTTCTAGTGATTGGTGCTGAAGTTAGCACCATCTCCCCASAATAACCCCAAAATCCTCAGCTGAATTTTGCAATTTCATTTAATTTTACCTCACCCCTCATTCTCCAGGTGCAGCCTTCTGAAGACTCCTCGGGTGGTGTCCTGCCTGAGYGACCTGATGGGACTGAATTATCTGGGGAGGCCTCAGCTCTCCAAATTGCTTGGCAGGTGACTTTTTACTCACCTTCTAGCCAGACTTGCCTCTAACCAGTGTCAGCAGCAAACCTAATCAKCACTTTGGGAACAAAGCACTTTTGCAAACTGCAACCTAAATTCACATAAAACCCAAATGCCTCCCTGAGCGACTCTTCGTGGCTCGCTCTAGGAGACATGACAATGTAAAAATGTTTCTCTAACAGCTGCCTGGAAATGGAGGTAGAGCTCTGCAGMACAGCACAGGACTATTTTTGTGGACAGGGCATCCTCTCACCACTGACCTTCTATACTTTGCTCTTTCCATCTTGTGATGCAAAGTCAAGGAATGACAGCAGAAGACATGAGCAGCTGGGGCTGCTCTCCACAAGTCCAGATGCACTTGACTCCTGTCCATCTCTCTGTAGCTTTATCCACGCACAGCCTGGCTCTGAATTTCACATTCACTGTGGATTGTGTTGCTCTGTTAAGTCCGTGAAGCGACAGGGGTTGCTCTGCTGTAAATGTCACTCCAAGGCCYTCAGTCAGGTATTTCAGCTCATATCTAAATTTAAACACAGAATGGCCACGCTGAGCCCAAGGGACTACTCCCATGCCTGCTGCAAATGCCTTGAGGTCAGATGGTTTAGAAGCACGGGTAGGGGAGGAGGAAAATTTCCACCTGCTCAGGATCCTGCCTTTGCCCAAGGGCCATGGCCCCACTTAACAGAGGATGGCACTGACCAGGTCAGAGCCCATAAATGCTCACTCTCAGCCATGGTGAAGAGCATCACATCTCYGAAATGAGCCCATGAGCAGCTGCAGCTGAACCAGTATCAGGTTTTGATGCCRGAAGCAGGCATTGGTTTAAAACTAATAAAGAGAAGAATATTAATAAATAGCTGCATAGGCAAAAAGGAGGTTTGGGTGCCAGCCAGGGCAGCTGATGAATCTGTGAGATGYTGCTTGGCTCTGCAGCCTGGCTTGCCATGGGTCCCTCGTGTGACCAGAGCCCAGATGAGGATCATACCGAGTAGGAGAGCAGGCTTGGCTGAGCTCGACTT
Source organism: Malurus melanocephalus (assembly GCF_030028575.1). NCBI lineage: Eukaryota > Metazoa > Chordata > Aves > Passeriformes > Maluridae > Malurus > Malurus melanocephalus. The sequence continues at coordinate 37,693 of NW_026623290.1, forward strand.
TGTACTCTGAAATCAGCTAAATTCAGCTCTGAAACCCCCTGAGTAGGGATTACAGAATCTGTTTGTGATCACAAGGCGCTACATAATTGTAACTGAACACTTCTTTTCTTATCTTATTTGCAATGTTAATATGAACTTTAATGAGAAGAAGGGGGAAAAAATGTTTCTCAGACATTCTGGCCAGCACTGAAGCAATGCTTTGCATTATCTACCCAGAAAGAATAGCTTCATTAGCACAATAACTTTTTTTCAACCTCTTGAAAAATTGAGTGAAGATAGTATTTTATTTTTGGTTTCCAATTAGCTTTGTCTTCCATGTGGGGCTCAGAATTGGGGAGTTTTTTCTGSTCCTTGATGAGGATGGGGCCGTGGTACCTTCCTCCCAAATGCAATAGGGAAAGGAGAAAGGAACCAATATCACTGAAATGTCCCAAATCAGTAGGTCAGGCTCAAGCCAAGGAAAAGTGTAAAGATCAGAACAGAGACCCAGCAGCACATCCAGGTCACCTCCACACTGATGGTTCCACGGGGAAAAGGGAAAAGGAAAGGCTCCTGCAYTCCAGGCACCAAAAGCACGGCCTCACAGTCCATCCCTTGCTGGTTCCCTGGTTCACTCCAGTCTGGTGACGTCCATATCCTTCCCACAGTGAAGAAACCCCACAATCACCCCACAAGACACAGGCTGTCACCTGCCTGGGGGTCAGGTCTACCTGTGTGTGTAGGTGTGGTAGCTTTGCAGATGAACACAGGCCCTGCTCTCCAGCTGCTCTCCTCGATGGCTTTAGCTCTGCAGTTCAGGCTCTTTGGGACCCCATTTTMGTGCAGCCCATGATGCACTGAATGCAGGAAAGGGGCTGGAAGGAAGGATGTCCCTCCCTGGACACACAGTCCCCATGGGAGGTTTCCCAGTGCCACCATCAGCCCTCCCAGCACAGCTGGGTTGTCACCTCCTGAATGGTGCCATTGTTCCTGCCTCCAGAATAAAACTGACACGGGAGGCGTTTCCACCCAAAGAAAACCAGTTTCCACTGGTGACTTCTCCCCCCTTGCTCGAGAATCCTCCCTCCCTTTCAGGGCCCCCGTAGCTTTCCTTTGTGCCTCTTCCAGGATGAAAAGAGGTAGTCATTGATTGTATTAATAATTCAGGGCCTAATCTCACAGACGGGTGTTCACAGCCCGTGAGGTGGCAATCTTTCATCTTGAGATCAGGATCAGCCAGATCTTTTAGAGGTCAAGGAAGATAGCTGCAGCATGGAAAATGCCTTCAAAATAATAGGTTTAGGCAACCCTCAYGCATGGATGAAAATGGCAGATGAAAAGCTCATGTGTCTCACACCCTCGGTTGCACCTGCATCTCAGCCTGGTGATGTCCACAAACTYGTGGAGATGATTTCCATCGCTGTCAGTGAGATGTGATCTCTGCCACATATCCCATGCCAGGGGGGCTGAGACTGGATGATCTTTAAGGTCCCTTCCAGCCCAAACCACTTCATGTTTGGCATGTCCCAACCCATCAATATTCCCAAGGTCACCTGAGCCCTCCTGTGTCTCAGGACAGCCACCTGCCTGCTGATAATGGGTCTCGTGCTACAATTCCTCTTCTCCCATGACCAAGCCCTTCCTTTAACTGCCTGTTCACTTGTGTTGCCTTAATCATTTCCGGAAGGACAAACTCTACTGGCATTATTTGCTTTGTTTGGTTTGTGGCCAAGAAGGTCCCTGCACAGGCAAAGGGGCAAACTCACTCCCAGGACAAAAAACTGATCACAGGCACTAAACTGAGGATTCAATGAACGAGCGAAGAAAATGGAAATCTGAATATGATGGATTTCATTTTCACCTGGCTGTACTTTACACATGGCGACCAAATTTATGTTTTACTCTTAGAGCGTCCCTGCAAGGACAATAGCCCACTGTCCATGGAGTCCTTCTCTTGCCCCAGGATGCACGGCCATCCCCAGTGATGTCCTGCTAGCCGGGCGCATAAGGTGCCCACCAAGGGCTGTAGTTACACCTCCACCTCGCAGGGTGTTTCTGGAGGAAATGGCAAGGTCAAAGGTGTGCACCTTGCACCTGGAACTGGAGGTGCCAACTCCTGTTGTGATGCCGAAGATTAACGGGCGCGCTGATAAGAGCTGGGGGAAGCGGCCGGCGGRGACTTCTGAGAGTTCCCACGAACGCAGCTGCGCTTTTCGGAGCCTCCCCGCTCCGGGCTCCCAACAGGACCCGGGCTCAGCACCAGCTCGCCGCCGCCGCGATGCTCTGCTGCTGTTACCAAGGCACCTCCGCGCCCTGTGCATTAGCATTCTTCTGTCTTGCGCTTTGTCTTCCCAGGGAAGCCCTTCCCCAGMGCAGCCGAAGGCGCTGCGGTTGCGGTGGCGATGCCCCCCCAGCCAGCAGGGGCACAGTCCCCRAGAGCTGGGATTAGTAACGCTCCAGCGTGCAGGATTTTACAGCCTGGGACTCGAGCCCGACCCACTGTGCACACCTGCAGGAAGGCCTGCGCTTGCCATCCTTTCTTCCCCCTCCCCTTTGTCTGCTGCATTCACTCGGGCTCCTCGGAACAAGCAGTTTACCTTCTCCCAGGCAGGGGCTGTGCCTGGTTTCCTGTCTGTGCAGCATCCCAAGCCTGACAGAAGCTGCTCTGTCTCTGCTCTAGTGTCCAGACACCACAGCATCCAGAACTGTGGACTGATTTGCAAATAATTATTACGGAAGGAAGCCGTTCCTTCTATAACKGATAACTTATCTGGTATACATCAGGTTTTCCCCAGTCTTGTCTCTGTTCTTGCTCTAACAACTCACCCCCAAACACGTTGCTCCTTTGTCAGGACTATACACTCGTCGTGTCCACGTTTAAGAAAATGCCCTCCTTGATGGCAGGGTTTCTGTAGCAGGACTGTTTAGATTTGTTGTGATTAAATCACATCCATTTTCTAATTTGTACCTTACACASACTCAAATCCCTCCTTAAGCCTGAGCTGTACAGGCACATTCTGTCTTCGCTGCTGACTTAATCAAGCAGGGGAGAGCTGCTGCGTGCTCTCTGCAGTCGCTGTCTCTTCAACAGAGGAGAAAGAGAAAGAAACACTTTGCAAAGGGCTGCTATTATCCACGCACTACGGCGGCTGCATATTTAGTGTTTGTGGCTCTGGGGCTGCAGTAATTAATTGTGTGTCTGACACTTCGGTTGGCACAGCCCGGCACCCAGAGCTTTCCCATCGSCCTGGTACCCGTGTGTGCCAAAACCAGCCCCACAGGCCCCTCTGGGAGATGGGTGCTGACCCCAGGGGTGGTGGGGACACTCGGGGGCGAGCTGCCACACTGCCCAGCTCTCGGCAATGCTGTGGCACTGGGGTAGGAGGCTACACTGASGGGCTCTTGGGGCAGCCTGGGGTCTTCATCCCTTCCCCACCGCACAGTCCGGCTCAGGGTCGTCCTCCCGCCCCCAAGCCCAGTTCTTGTCACAGTCCCCAGTCAATGTGATGATGCTCTCGGCACCTACACATGCCCCATGGGCTGGAGAGGGGAGTGCCCCCCAAACCCCCCCTTCCCTCCATTCCCTCCTGCTGCAGGTGGAGCATCCCCAGCTCTCCGGGAAAACCCTGAGATCTCCTCCAAATCCCCCCAGCCCTGGCTGCCTGCACAGGGAGAGGGGGTCGGGGGTGTTGCAGCGGAGACCCCCAAACCCCCCTCGGCGGGGCCGGGGCTGCGCCTCCCTCTCCCTCCCTCTCTCCGCCGCTCCTTGCGAACGGCGCTGCTCAGCGTGTGCGGAGGGAAGGAGGGAGGAGGGAGAAGGGAAGGAGGGAGGAGGGAGGGGACCTCCCTATCTGGCTCTATCTCCTCCGCTGCCTCTCACATGCTCCGGGAGGGCGATGCGGCTCCCCGCGTCCCGCTGAGCGAGGCCGCCTGCACCCCGCCGGGGCTGCCCGCAGGGCGGGGGGCTGCCCGCGCCCCTCGGCCTCCACCCCCCGCCACCCCCACTTCGATCCTTGGGGGATTTTACTATTTTATTTCGTTTGGGTTTTATTTTGTTTAGTTTTTTTTWWTTTTTKTTTTWTTTWMYCCYYCYKGAAAAAAAAAAAAAAAATTAAAAAAGCCGCCGCTGCCNAAAAAAAAAAAAAAATTAAAAAAGCCGCCGCTGCCTGCACCGACCCCCGCGGGGCTGGAGAGGCTGATGCGGCCGCCAAGGTAAGCGGGGCGGGGGGCTGGGGACCCCCCCCGGCCGCATGTCCCCCTGCTCCCTGCATGGCCCTTCCTCCTCCGGACCTGTTGAGGCTCCCGGTCCCCGCCTGCCTCCCCCCTCCCCGGCCGTTTTTATAAGGAACCTCGATTTTTCCCATTTTCCCTGCCCAGCGCTCCCTGCCTGCCTCGGCGCTAGCTGGCGTGCATGCGGTTATTCATTTATCCTCCCTTCTGATGGTTGCCACTAAAGCTGCTCCCTGCTGCGCTAAGTCAATCGAGTAATTCCTTGCAGACCACTGATGGGAACTGTAAACATCCTCCCCAATATTTCCCCCTTTCCCTCGGGTAGCTCATCCCGGGGCCGATCGCGGTTATGGAGAGCGCAGCGGGGACACAAAGCTCTCTCTCCCTGAACTCCCCTGGTTGCACAGCGCTGGGGGGAGGATCTGCGAGCTGCGAGGGGAGGAAGGTGCGCGGTGACAGCTGGACAGATGTGGGACATGGCAGGGATGGGCACATCTGCACAGGGAGAGGATGGGCAGCTGGAACGCKGCTGGGCAGCGGCAGCGACTTTGTTCCTGGTGTCCTGAGTCCGTAAATAGCCCAAAACCTCCTCCAGGAGACGGGGGKACATTATCCAGCCCCCCGACAGGACAGGACAGTTCAGGCACAGCAGCCAGAACAGCCCCCGTCCAAGTTCGCTTCCACTCTGGGACACGCACGTTGCCCTTCCTAAAAATTATATATATTTATGGAAACCGGGCTGCGTTTGCAAGACAGGTGCTTTTTGTTGTGGTGGTGGTTGCGAGGCAGGAGATGAAAGTTTGGTGTTGTTTTGATGTGATTCTTGATTGCTGCCTGTTGGAGTAATTGCATCGCAATTGCTCAGAGGTAGAATCAATTTCCCCAAATTGAGATTTTAATGGGAGCTCGCAAGCTGCTGTTATGTCATGTGGTTTAAGGCGGCGTTGGATTGCATTTATTTTATAAACTGGATACTTTCGCAGGCGGCGCAGGGATAACAGCACCACCCAGTGGGGCCGCAGCCCCGGCCCAGCCCAGCCCAGTCCAGCCCAGTCCCAGCCCAGTCCCAGCCCAGTTCACCCAGTCCCAGCCCAGTTCACCGAGTCCCAGCTCAGCTCCAACCCAGCCTTAGTCCCAAACCAGCCTCAACCCAGCCCAGCCCAGCCCTGAGCCAGGCACACCCAGGAGGACCCCAGGTACCACCTCGGAGATTCTCCCCCTCCACAAAATCTCCCACTTTCGTTTGCCAAAATACCCACAGAAGTGCTGGATAAAGTTGTTCGGCTTTGGGATTTTTTTTTTTTCCCCATGAGAAGGAATATCTCTTTCTCAGATACTCAGGACAAAGTTTTAAATCAGCAGAGGACAYTGTCACTTAATGTTTCTCAACTGAGAATGCAGGAAAGGCATCCTGTGCTGGGTTGTATTTCTGGCCACTGCTGTCAGGAATTGACAGAAGGAGACCTGGGAAAGGTGATTGGGTTTCACAGAGCTTTTTCCAGAGGATCCTTCAAACACCCCTTGCTCAGAGGGCCRCAGATGTACAATTGCAAACACTCGATGCCATCTCCCACCTTTAAATAGGATCGAGGAGATGTCCTTAGCTGACCTGTCAGGCACAGGGGGGGAATTAGCGAGCTATGTTTGCACTTTCTCGAGATGTCAGGAGCTTTTAAAAGCAGCAGAGACTGTCCCATTACACAGACTGGCCTCTGCTGATAAACARCCAGTTCTCTGCAATTCTTTTGGTGTCCCTGCCCATGGCAGGGGGAGCAGAACTAGATGATCTTTAAGGCCCCTTCCAACTCAAACTGTTCTGTGATTTTATGATTCTGATCATTTTTTGGCAGTTCAGATTTATCCATCTGTTCTGCTGAGCTGACATTTGGCCATTCAAACTTGCTCTTGGGAACCTCCTAGCCCGTCTTCTATTTTTGCTTAGAGGGGAGCCCAGATGYGAAGAAGATACTCTAAAAGAGATAYTGCTTGATATTTACCCCAAAGAGGAGACTGGGCCAGGAAGAACAGCTCCCTGCAGAGAATTAAATATACAAATGATGAATTCCAGCCAGCCCTCCAAACACTGCTGAACAAGGGATGGTTACATGCTCCCATGTGCAKGAATTAGGCCTTGCCCCCCGGGGGCTTTGCAAGCAAGGGAAGGAAGGGGAGAGACACGAATGAATTTTACCAGTCAAAAAAAAAGTTAATGTGATGAACTTTATTTGCCTTAAAATATCTCTGCTTGTTTTGCTTTCTGTCATGAGTGAGACTAGAAGTTTTCCACCAGCCCATCTTCCCTTCCCCTTGTCCAGCCTGGCTGTTTTTCAGCATTTAGAGGTGGTTTTTATGGCTGTGGGCTTGGAGCAGTCGACGTGAGCAGAGAGGGTTACCCACTGTGACTTCAGTGGGGGTTGCTGATTGCCAATTAATCTGCAGATACAAAGATGCAGCTCAACAAAGAGTTATTACGTTTTATTTACTGGTGCCACAAAGCTGTATTTTTTCCCACTTTGCACAAGTGGCCTCTTTTTGCACAGCCAGTGCAGGTRAGGCTGATGTTCACGGGGGCAGGAGGGGGAAGGAGGATTTAGATAAACCAACAAACTGCTCTCTGCACACAGGAGTGGGTYGGTCTTCAAAGCCCAGCTCTGTGCCATCCCCTCTGCCTGCCCCGTTCAGCTGCTGCCAAATTTCAGTGCAGGGCACCAAGGAGATCTTGGGGGGACACTTTCCTGGTCTGCCTGCAAGGAAACAGAATGGCAGGGAAGGGAGTTTAGATGAATATTCGGCAGCTACGGTGCACAGCTCAGGGACAGGTCAGCCAGGGAAATGACAAAATGATAAAAAATTGAATGATGAGTAAAGGGAAGGTCTTTAAAATGAACTGCAGCATTTTTCRCTGTTGCAGACATCAGAGGTGGCTGTTACTCCATAAAGAAGTTGGAGTCTTTTTTTGCTTCTTCTTATTAAGAGTYTTTTTCTTTAGTAAGTGAATTGTTCAGAGCATGAGTGTTTGGTTTTGTTTCCACACACGTACTGGGATCAGTTATCAAACCTCTCAGGAGAATAACTTGGGGGTTTCCACTCCAAACTTCCTTTCTTCCTCCTTTAAGGAGCAGYTTGCTTGTTGCTGCTGACACACATATCCCTGCAGAGCATTTCAGGATTAGCTTCCTGCAGGAGTGATTATGGCTTATCCCAGACAGGCCATGAGTTGAACACCATGTCCTGAGGCAGAAAGAATGTGGGGATAGTGGTGTGAAAAGTGACCACACAAAAAGTTCACGGGAGAGTCAGGAGCAGACCAGGAGCCCTGACATCCATTCCTCTAACTACCAGYTGCAGCCCTCAGAAATACCCATGTTTACTATTTCAGCCATGTAATTACAGGTAGGGAATAATTCCATTAGGAAGGCTGCAAGGGGAGCTCTCATCTGCAAACCTTGGGGTTCAAATCAGCCCCGTTCACTCAGCCCTGCTGAAGCCCACAGTCACACAGGGTGGCAGAGAAAAGGAAAGCTCCAGTGCATTTCAGTGGTGGAGGTGGTTTCCCACATTCTGTTTGCAGGAGCATCGGGCTCAATGCTGCCTAAACAGGGAGTCCTGGATGRGCTTTGAGAAGGAAAGAAGTTAGGGGAAATACAGCCACTCCATGTTTTCAAACCTAGACATCCCCATTAAGCAAGGCAGAGATCCGAATTTGACACAGCCTCTGATTCAGTAGGCGATTTAAAGTCCAGGTCTTTGATTTCAGCTAAACAGAAAGGTGAAGGTTATTTAAAAAATGTCTAARGGGGAGCAGGATTTCAGAAACACACCTTATTTGGGGCCTTTTTCCTCCCTGAAGTTACGGTTTGGACACATCTGTTGTTTTCTCCAGCGAAATCCGCTGCTCTGGTCTGTGCCAAGAACAGCAATCCCATTTGCAATGCATGATGCAACGGAGCAAAATCAAGGAGAAAATTTTACAAACTGGAGCCAGGGGCATCCGACCGTTGCTTTATGGCAGCGAAGTTTTCCCTACACCAAAGGCAGAATTTCCATCAAGGGTCTTATTTTAACTGTAATGCCTCAGACTGGATTCCAGGCTATCATTGCAATGTGTCAGACTGCCCCAAAAGGGCAATACCAAAGTGGTGCTTTAGGTCAAACCATCAAAGCAGCCTCGCAGCAGCTATTTAACAGCTGGGTTTTAAATGTTCGTAATTCAGACTTTTTTTTTTTTTTTTTTAGTTAAACAGATCATGTTAGATGTCATCAGTCAGGATAACAGCACAAACGATGTTTTTCGTTCTGAAATAAAAGCAAAAGTCGCACTGCAAGAGGAGAGGATGAGAGCAAGAGAAAGGGATTTGAGGTCTGAAACCCCATCCCCTGGATCTCCCCCCCTTTCCGGGGCTCTCCCCAGCTCACAGACCCTCTGTCTCCTCCCCCCAGGCCCCTTCCAGCTCCAGCTGCCTACACATCCCATCAGCAGGCATTTCTTCTTGGGTGGTAGGAGCAGCTGGCAGGGTTTGGACATATTTGCCCCTGTTTGACATCCCCCACAAAGAGGTGCTTCGAGTCGGCGTTCCTCCCACACTGCCTCTGCTACAGGTCTGGATCCAGCCTGCCAGCTTTCATCTCCTGCCCAGCTCTGCCCACTCTGGCAGCTCCTCTGCACACAGAGCTCCTTCTGACTTCAGTGGACACTGTCTGAGTGCAGCTCTATGACCAAGACAGATATTCCATTAGGCAGGCAAGGCCACAGGATTTTTGGATCCCATCTGGGTCCCAGATGGAAAAGYTTCAGTGTTTTTAATTCCTGTTGCAGCCTGGATGAAGCCCCAGAGAAGCTGCTCCTTTGTTTGGAGGCATGGGGCTCACTCCCCTCATGGAGAAATAGGTGTTAATGGATATCTTCACTTCTTGGATATTTATTTCCATCTCCTCTTCCTCTTTCCATGGGGTATTTGTTGTACTGAAAAACTGAATCAATTTGTGACAGGGAGGAGATCACAAACTCTTGTTAGGGACTTTAGGCTACTGTCACTCCAAAAAGAATCCTTAAGGATGTTTATRAGGCGGAAGAGCAGGTTTCCAAGAATAACTAGAAGAAATGTCAAGGAATATCCCAAGCCCATACYAACCCACAGAAGGGAAGATCCATGGTCTTACAGAGTTGGGGGAAGAGTGGTGTAAAACAACCAGCATCCTTTTATTTTTTGTGTAAGAACCCCAAAAGAAAGGAGATGAAACATCAGGATGGCAAGGGGACACATCATCAAAGGAGAGCTAATGATCCCAAACAGGGAAGTTATTAAAGCCTACACCCGTGGGCACCCTCATTCAGAAGTGGTCTTAGTTCACTGTGGCTAAAASATCCCTCAAGGGAAATTCTTAAGAGATCCAAGCTAAGTGGATGCCTTCCTCCTGGCCTAGCCCTCTGATGGGTGGAGCAGACCCCTGGGATGGTGGGGATGCAGATCCAATCTGCTCACCTCCCCACGTTGTGGCATTGCAGGAGGTGGAAAAGAGCAGCATCTTGAAACCCAGCAGGCAAATAAATGCCTGTGTGCTCCAAGCTGCTGCTCCAATGTCTGTGTRCTCCAAGCTGCTGCTCCTSTGATGGTCCRTGAGCAGAGGGTTCTCCCAGAGCTGCTGCCTGCCTGGGACTGCCCAGAGGGTTTCTAGGGGGGCTTATAAAATCAGACCCTGGGGCAACCCTACAGGATAACTGGTGAGACTTYTCCCCAGTGAAAGCTGAACACCCAGGTCTATACAGGGGCTGGTGGTGCAGATGAAGCAGTGCAGGAGGTCCTGAGAGAGTGTAGATATTTTTTAGTCATCTCCATCAGTCCTTAGCAGGCTGGCAGCTGGATTKAGGGTACCTGACAGTCGTTCCCCTRTCTAAGGAGTGCCAGTSCAATGATAAGGATCTATGAAACTCGCTGTTTCTGAGTCACCTGGGGTTACTTCACCGTTGCCTGTGCCAGTGCAGGTGCAGGTGCAGGTGAATGACCTGGAACTGTTGTGAAACTCTCATCATGGTGCCAGGGCTGGGAGGACATGAAGGAGCCCCATGTGCTGGTGAAGATGCCATACCCCAGAGGGCAGGAGATGTCGCTGGCACAACCCCTGCCCCTCACCAGCCACCTAAAAGCCTCCCTGCCTCAGTTTCCCCCTTCTGCTGTATGACAGGCCCTTCACCCCAAATTGTTTAATTTTCGGGCGATCCAAAGCGCTCTAGTAGGCCCATGGGAGAGGCCCAGGGAGGGCACAGAGRGTGTTGAGACCCGACAGGATGGGAGGAAGCCCCTCTCCCAAATTGCCACCCAGCCRCGATGAATGACGGCGGGCAGAGGGGGCCGCATCAAGAGCCCTTCCAGCTGCCCATCCTCCGTGGAACCACCACCACTCCCTTCTCACGGGGCACGGGAGAGCTGGGCGGCTCCATCCGCTTCAMTAACCCCCTTGGCCGGCTGTCCCCGGCTCGTTTTCCCCGCTCCCTCCCTGCCTGGCTCCCATGGCCGCGGCCGCTCCCGCCCCTTCCCGCAGCATGGCCGGGGAGGCGGGCGCGCTCGGAGGAGGAGGCGCGGAGCAGGATGCAGGCATTGGGAGGCAGCGGGATGATTGATGGTTGGGGCTGGTTTCTAATGGGAGGGGACGAGAGGAGGAGGAGAAGAAGGAGAAAAAGTCTCTGTAATCTTTCAGTGCAGAGCCCGGAGCTGGGGCCGCCCGTCCGTGCCGCGCTCCGCGGAGCCATGTGGGGCTTTTGATTTCATTTT
>NW_026623290.1:48813-54617 GCF_030028575.1 Malurus melanocephalus
CCTTTTTAAACTCTTCTTCCAGGGAGAGGATAGTGGTTAAAGCTCGAGCTGGATGGATGGGTATGGGGAGAGGGGCAGGATCCACAGCCCTGGGACTTTTCCAAATCCTCCCTGTCTTTCTCTGCATCTTCCCTTCAGGTAAGGAACAGCCTCTTTATTTTGCAGACTTCTTCCTCGCGTTTCTGGCAGCCCTTGGATCGCCGCCCCCGTTCCCCTGTCCCTGGGCCTCTTTCCCTCTCCCTCTCCTCGCAGCAGTTTGCCACATGTTTAAAATAAGCAAGTGGGGCTCGGTTTTGGTGCGTGCCCCCCCCCAGTTCCCCGCTCCCCAAGCAGCTGCGGTGGGTGTTTTCCCTTGACCTCATCTCCTTTGTCTCCCCGCTCCTCATCCCACAAGGAAGGAGATGGTGGAAATCAAAGCGGCAAAGGCAGYCGGGAGGTGATCCTGACAGCGCCAGGTTACCTTGTTCTCCCCTTCCCGGGTGCCGTCAAAGGAATGGGGGACACCGGGGGGGACCCACACAGGAACACCCCGATGCCAAATTTCTGCCGGGAGAGCAGTGGGGTCCGCACTCCGAGCGCCGGGGGAGGGCAGAGCCGTGGAGCGGTCGCGGAGGGGCTCGGGGGGGTTATTTGCGGTGTGTTTTGGGGATGCTGGGGGGTCCGGGGGTCGCAGGGCCCCGCCGGGAGAGCGCGGCCGCGGGGCGCACCTGGGCGGGCGCGGCGGGCGGGGGATGCGCGGCCGCTCCGGGCGGGCTCCCCTTCTCCCGCAGCGCCCCCCCGGCTCCGAACCGGGGCTCTGGGGGCTCGGCACCCTCGTTCGGTTGGAAACCTCGCYCCGGCTGGGCCGGGAGCTGTTGTGCTGTCCGAGGGCGGGATGGCAACCAAATGGTCCCGCCAGCATCGGCACCCCCGGGCCGGCCGCTCGCACCCGCCGCGGGGCTCGGCCCCCCCGCCGCCCCCGGCCCCGCTGTTTGTATTGTGTCAGAAAAGGGGAGAATTTCAGAATTACAGCTGAAAACGCCATCTGTTTCCAATGAATCCCCCATAGTTTTTCACAATGTTTTTGGCAGATCTCTGCCTGCAAATTCCTTCAAGCCCTGAGTGCTTGTTTTTGTTGGGGGAGGGGAAACCCAGTCCACAGAGGCGGATTTGTTCCTTCCAAAACTCTCCAGTTTCTTTACCTCTTTTTTTTTTTTTCACTTGCAAGGGGGGAAAAAAAGGAGAGAAAGCAGGAGGGAGAAAGAAAAGTTCTAAGACTTAAGTCTCCCTGTCTCTCTCTTTAGCTTAGTAAAACTTTCTTCTTTTCTTAAAAATTTATTAATTTTTAAGTCGCCTCTGCCTTTCTTTTGCATAACCGTAGGTGAAGTAGTCTTGCACACACATGTAGGAAATAAATAACTGCTTTACGCCCTTCCTCCCATCTTTGCCCTCTTCGCCCTCTTCCAGGAAAACCTTTTCAGCGCTGCCCTTAGCACTGAGGTGTCTCTCTGGACCCCACTTTTCCCATGAAATTTCCCAGCAGGCTGGAAGCCGAACCCCCTGGTTTTTGGGTTTTTTTTTGTGGAAACTCTGGAGCTGCTCCCATATGTGTTGCTTAACGCCCTTTTCGAAGCGGTTGAGTTGCAAAGCGTCGAGGCTGTGAGATTTACGGTGCAAGAAAGAACTTGATAGGAGATCTGGCTGGCTGCTTTGTTTGATTCTCCCTTCAGCAGTCAAATAAGGTGCAAAGAACTGGCAGAACGAGGCGATCCAGAGCCCGCGGGAGYGGGGCGCAGGCGGAGACGGGGCTCCCCGTGCCCAGAGCTGCCAGCAGGCTGGGGGCTTTTTTTGAAAGCTTTTTGGCTGGGAAGGGAGGAAAAAAGGGGGGGATTTATTCCCTGGCATATCCTTTCGCCCCTTTTTCCCTACGCTTCCTGGGAATTTGTGGGTTCCCAGCAGGTTCCCAGCGCCGAGCAGGCTTTGCACCCCTCCTGGGAGCCCCAGGTGAGCAGGGCTGCTGGAGGCTGCCCAAGCGGGCGCTCGGCGTGTCAGATCAGTGCCTCGCCGAGTCCTGCCCTATTTATTTATTTGCTTAACCCCCCCTACACTCGCAGCCCGGGCTGGATTCCCGCTTGTGCTGCTCTCACACCGATGGCTTCRCCCTGCTGCCTCCTGGGCAGCCCCCACTGTCCGGTTCCCTTGGGCTGGGTTCCCTGGCCGTGGGTCAGGGTGACCGTGGGCTACCTGGGGAAGGAGGGCTGGGCAGAGCAGGCCACTGCTGACAGATTCCTTGGCAGAAATTCTCTTTGGAGCTTATGCCAAGTCCTTGGATGCTCATGGGTGCTCTYCTCTCCCAGCTGAGACCCTGATTTCCTGGGTGACCCATGCCTGTGCCTCCCAGTACAGGCTGAGTTTTCTAGCAAATCCTTTTGTATTTCCAAAGKTGGCCCTGGATGTTTTTGCCTCAGGTGTGTCAGGCTCAGGTTCRCTTTGGCTTTTCCTGTTTGTTTCCAGCCATTTTGTCTGTAATACACATCTGCCGCCATAAAAATTTGGCATTTTCTACTCTTGTTTATCCAGGCTGCCATGGATAGATCTGCATCATGATTCCAGATAAGGATCCAGTGCTACAGGAGGTGTATTAGAGTGGTCAATTAATGGCTTTTGTTTCAGGAGCAGGGAGGTGATASCGGCATTAAGCCAAAATTGAGATGGGGAGCTTAGAGGCTGCTAAAATAACCCTCCCAGTGCTGTGAACAGGGAGCCCATCCTGGGGAAGGAGGCAGGGGAGAAACACGCCTGTGCGGGATGTTGTCAGGGCAGAGAAKAAGGGAGGGATTCAAACGTAAACCTGGAAATATTTTGGCTTCCCTGTTTTGTTGCAGGCTTGGAGCTGGTCTARTACTTGGAACAGGGAGTTCTCTGCCATTGCCAGCAAAGCACGTTGTGGGGCTGGAAGGAGGCGCCTTGTTTTTAGTGTAGATGGTGTGKATGTGTTGCTTTTTTCCACAGAAAATTGTGGAATTCCTGGGCCTTGGTTACTGGGAACAAGGCGATATTAAGAGTGACTTTGGGTTTATCATGGGAACAGCTGAGGTTTCTTTCTCTGTGGCCTGGACAGCTGTGCTGAGTCGGATGTGTACATGAAAGTGCTCACAGGGCTGGGCAACCATGAAAACTTCCTGACCTGGGGGCTCTTCTCGGGCTCTGCACTGACCTGCTGTCCCTGGAGAGCCAGGCTGTGGCCCCAGTGACAATGGGTTTTGTGGTCTCTCCTCTGGCTCCCTGGTGGGCACATCCCATAAAGATCTGTAGGCTCTGGCAGGGCAGTGTGTGGCCCAAGCGAGCCCCTCCTTGGCCCATCAGTCCTTCAGGGGATCCTACACCCAGGCCCTACTGCTCTCAATGGATAAGCGTTGGTGAGACTGTGAAAAAGGTCAAAGATGAGGGCTTTTGATCCATCTGGGTGAGTTTGATTTGGTTTGATTTGCTTTTCCTGTTGGATCAGTCACGAAACTTGGAGGAAGGGGGAGTCTAGGAACCCAGGACCAAAAGAGCCTCAGGGTCCCAGGTGCTTTGAAGGAGGCTGGGGTGAGCTCAGGGCTGCTGCAATTCAGGAGTGATATGTTCTGGGCTGATGGGGAAGGGGTTTTGGGGACAATGGGGGTTGCTTGGGGCAGGTGAAGGGGTGTCCTGGCCTCTTTCTGGGTGTCCTTGCAAATCCCATTCTGATTCCACAAATCAGGAATGAACTGTGCAGGCAGGTTTCTGCCTGACCATGCACAGCAGCCAGAGTGCACTTGTTGGAGGAGAGCTCCTAAATGCCTTTAAAAAGCTCTGTAGCCTGCACTTGGCAGCTAGTGGGATGAAAAGAAGAGGATATTTATTCCCTTGTCCGTGAGCTCTCAAAATAACAGTGCGTTCGATTGTAGCCTCAAGATTGCTTTGCACTCAAGTGCAGCCCGGCTGAGTAAATCACTGCTCCACCAGCTGAAATTCCTGCAGCAAGGGGGAGAATTGAATTATAGCCAACTGCAAAACCAGATGCCATCCCCTTGATGAAGTCATCGGGCTCTCATTGCGGAGAACAAGCTGGCTCCGACACACACACAGCCCTGGTAGGCGCAGACTGAGCCGCTCTGTCTGACAGCCTGGCCGTGCTGTGTGGGGTGGCCGGGGTCTCATGTCCCCACAGCTGCAGGGACAGCAGGCCCTTCAGAAGGGTGTTGAGTCCCACTTTGCACTGCATGAGCTTCCAGAAGTGTTTGGCCATTCGATTCCCAGCAAGCAGAGCTGTCCCTGACGTTCAGGTTTTATGGGTCAGGCAGAGAGCAAGCTTTACTTGAAGCCAAAGAATTTTCTCCTCCCTTGGTTTCCTCTCCTTCCTGGACAGCTGTTGACTTTGGTCCCCAAAGCCCTAGTAATGATCTATGGCATTTTGGGTTTTGGACAAGCTACCTTTTTTTCTCTTGCCGTGTGACACACTCCAGCTGGCCCTTTCTGAGAAGACAAGGGCATGTGGCAGGACATGACTCTGTACTTTGCCAGCCCACAGTGATGAGAAAGCATCACTGCACTGGTGTAGGAGTGGGGGAGCAGTGGGACTGGGGGAGTGGGTTCCAGTTAGAAAGTTACTTTTTCCTCTTAAAATTAAAACCCGAGTCCAGGAGAGGCAGCATTTGAAAATAAATAAACCCCTGAAGGTCTGTGGCTGTGAAGGATGAACAGRTACTGTGGCTTCTGTGGGGTAAGAGCGATGGGGAGGGAGTCAGGTCCTGGGTGGGTGCCTGACCTGCAGGAAGGGATGCAAAAGGTCCCCTGCATCCCCAGATGGGGCCCCAGCTTCAGTCAGGTGTCTCAATGGGCTTGTGGGGCTGCTGTCTTCCAGCCGGGCAGCTGCCACTCCACACCCTGCGCAAGCCAACGCCTCCAATTGAGATGCCGCAATTTTTTGGCAGACATTTAATTGTATAAATTTGCCTCATCCAGATTTATGTGCTCCGGGCTTTTCTCCATCTCCTCGTTTTGTATCTCATTTACCTCCGCGTTTGAAGGGTTGAAATTTCACAAGAGCACAGCGGGGATGATTATTCCTAGAGGGAATCCACACCTGTGAGCAGAAAGCGTTTTCCTGCCAGCCCTGCCGCGGCCCGGGCGAGGGGGAGGAGGGCGAGGGACCCGCTGCCACACCTGGGGGGCCCCCAGGCACTGGTGGGTGGCAGCCGTGCCTTCAAAGGCACCCTGGGAAAACAGCTTTGGCGTGGGGAGAGTGATGTCTGCTGGAAATCTGAAACACTCGGYGGTGGGGGTGGCTGGCAGAGGTCACCTTATCCGGGGACCGCTCTCCAGCGGGGACATGGATGGTGTTGGCCAGGGATGAAGCTGAGGGTGATGCTTCGTGCAGGGGATGAGATGCAAATTCACCTCTCTTCCCATGGGGCCTGACTTGGGTGAAAGCCTTCACAACCTCAGTGTCCTCATCTCTAAACTGAACGCAAGGAGATTACCAGCTTTTGGGAACTGTTGGTGAAAGCATCCAGGCGTGCTCCCAATGGGGAAGGCCAGATTTGCAGCCTGTGGCACACTGCTGGAGAGCCAGCTCTGTTGGTGCCCTTCTGCCTATGAAGAGCCAGAGGAAATCACTGCCATGTCRCTTCCCTCCATCCTCATCCTCCATCCACCAGCTCGTGGAGGAGCAAACCCTGCATCTCCAGAACCACCCGCTGGCACCGCTTCTTGCGAGCAGGAGAAAGCTCAACAGCTGAGGCCCAAATCCCAGGAGGAWGATTCACAAACAAAATCTGCGACTCCGTCCTGCATTGCTT